>NC_138561.1:14408340-14768340 GCF_964273705.1 Natrix helvetica
GCTGAATGCCATGCATACAACTGAACTGGTGTAATGCAGGTAGTCCTTGACTTATGACCACAACTGAACCCAATATTCCCATTGCTAAGCAAGACTCTTGAGTTTTCCTCCGTTCTACAAACTTTCTTGCCACTGTAGAATAGAATGGAATGGAATAGAATAGAATAGGAAATAATAGAATAGAATAGAATAGAAAATGGAATAGAATAGAATAAATAGGAAAGAATGGAATGGAATAGAATAGGAAAAAATAGGAAAGAATGGAATAGAATACAATAGAATTCTTTATTGGCCAAGTGTGATTGGACACAGAAGGAATTTGTCTTCGGTGCAGATGCTCTTAGTGTACATAAAAATACATTCATCAAGAATCATAAGATGCAACACTTGGGGATAGTCATAGGATACTAAATAAGCCGTCAAATCACACTAGGAAATAGAACAATATAAATCGTAAAGATACAAGCAACAAAGTCGTAAGAGGGAGGAGATAGGTAACAGGAAGGATGAGAAGAATAATAGTTATACAATCTTAGTAAATAGTGTTGTGGGAATTAGTTGTTTAGCAGAGTGATAGCATTTGGGGGAAAACTGTCCTTGTGTCTAGTTGTTCTGGTGTGCAATGCTCTATAATGTCGCTTTGAGGGTAGAAGTTGAAACCAACAGTCTAGGTGTAATTTCCTAGAATTCATTGCAATTCACTACACGTCTCCAAGTGATTTTTTTTTAAAAAAGTTTTATCTCATTTTTTGGGATTAATTTAGGCATACTTTCCTTTTGCTGTCTTAACTGCTAGACTCCATTCTCCACCAGTCAGGACTGTGCTCCGTATGAAATAAGTTGATCTTTTTGAGCAGACATGCTGAATCACTTTGAGATTTTATAAGGCGGCATATTTTCACAAGGCCTCTCCTTGATCGTGCCGCTAAAATGAGCCGGATAGGAACGAGTGAAAATAAAACGTGACACTTTTCTTCCGAGACCTTGAGGTGGCAGCAGCACTATGTTTAACTCCTGTCATACATTTGGAGTGAGAGGTTTTGTGTGTGTGTTTAAAAAGCACTAAATCAAAAGAACCCTATTTGTTATCCTTTTATAGCTCGCTCTTTAAGTCAGTAAGAACTTGTCTCGATCATCATTTGCATTGTATGCAGTTTTTATAGCTTATCAGATCTGTTTTAAAAGCACGTTGAAGTGGGCTAAATGTAAAAATAAGCCATAAACGATGGCGGAGCTGGGAACATGTCAAATGTTATAGTAAAATAAAAAGGCCCTTTTGGAAAAGCACCGTTCTAAAATAGCGTTTACAAAGGATTTGATAGCGCATCAAATGGAATCCCTTTTGTCTTGACTAACTCTGCTTAATCTTTTCTTGAAGACATTCAGCGATGGAGTACCCACCTCTCGGAGAGGCAAGCGTTCCACTGATGAATTGTTCACTGCCAGGAAATTTCTCTTCAATTCTAGGTCGGATCCCTCTTTAATGATCTTCCACCTGTTGCTCCTTGCCCTGCCTTCAGGTGCTTTAGAGGAGAAGTCAACCCCCTCATCTCGGTCACTGCCCTTCAAGTACTGGAAGACAGCTATCTCTTCACCCCTAATTCTTCTCTTTGCCCTATTAACCCAATACAACACAAATTAATCCTGTAGTCTGGCTTGTCCCAACCTACTTCACTAAATTGTGTGTAGTTTTTGATTGAGCATGTGATGTGGACCTACCTAGACCCTATTTCTTCTCCTTTCATGATACACAATGTCTTTGGTATAGTCAAGGAAGGCTATGGTTTTCCCAGGTGCAATGTATGGCTGTGAAAGTTGGACCATAAGGAAGGCTGAGTGCCAAAAAATTGAGGTCTTTGAGCTATGGTGCTGGAGAAGACTCCTGCGAGTCCCTTGGACTGCAAAGTGATCAAACTGGTCAGTCCTACAGGAGATCAACCCTGATTGCTCTTTCGAAGGCCAGATCCTGAAGATGAAACTTAAAATACTTTGGCCACCTAATGAGAAGGAAGGACTCACTGGAGAAGAGCCGAATGCTGGGAAAGACTGAGGGCAAAAGAAGAAGGGGACAGCAGAGAATGAGGTGGCTGGATGGAGTCACCAAAGCAGTCGGTGTGAGCTTAAATGGACTCCAGAGGATGGTAGAGGACAAGGAGGCCGGGGGGAACGTTATCCAGGGGGTTGTGATGGGTCGGACACGACTTCGCACCTAACAACAAAAACAACAAGTAGCCACCCTCCATGGTGCCAGGTTTTCCAATAGGAAATTTGCATGGGCAACGTGTTGGAAGTGTGCCCTGTTCCATCAGAACGGCGTTCATTTGTTTATTTCACCAATAGGACAGAAAGCCAATAACTGCAATGGTTAAAGATCCTGCTTGGGATGCTAATATGCGGAGGGCGAGTGCGTTGTGTCAACGTGCTCATTCAATCTTGTGCAGCAAGGGTCTTCCATAAATTCATATATTTGAGCTCACGTTTGCTTAGGATGTCGAAACACACGCGGTGTTGTGTTTATGCTACCTCCTGCTAAGTCATATCTGTCTCAGAATGCAATCTTTGCACCTATCAATGATTTTAAAAATGTGCGATACCATATATATTGTCTGGTCATTCTCCCAAGGGAATTCTGTTATAGGCTGTCTCCTTGTACCATTGAAGGTAATTTGTATTGGGATAATACATTCTTTGGATGCTTTTGGAAATATGTAATTTTCTTGCTTAAACTTAAGATGACAGGAAAGCTCTTTGTTCTTGGTGGAAATATTCTTGGCACAAAAGTTCCCCTTATCCAGAAGGCAGTGTTGATTTTGATGGATAGTTTCATTGTGTACGAGAACTAATTTGTGAATATGCGTTCAGCGAATTCATCGGGATGTCCTGTGTGTTTTCTCCATATTTTTTTCCCCAGTCGTGCTCCAAGGGTTGCTTTAGTGGTATAAAGAGAATAGCACCTCCTCGGAAAAGAAGGGGAAGCCAGCAGATAAAGTGCATATGCAAGATCAAATAGATCTCTAGAGTGGCCTGTTGGGGAGACCCATGGATGATCATCAGGAGGCAGGTCAAGATGACAAGCATTTAGCCATTCAGTTAGCTATATTAGATATGCTTGTCGATCAGAAAGGTCAGCAGTTCGGCGGTTCGAATCCCTAGTGCCATGTAACGGAGTGAGCTCCCATTACTTGTCCCAGCTTCTGCCAACCTAGCAGTTCGAAAGCACATAAAAAACACAAGTAGAAAAATAGGAACCACCTTTGGGGAGGAAGGTAACAGTGTTCCGTGCACCTTCAGTGTTTAGTCATGCCGGCCACATGACCACGGAGATGTCTTTGGACAGCGCTGGCTCTTTGGCTTTGAAACAGAGATGAGCACCGCCCCCTAGAGTCGGGAATGACTAGCACATATGTGCGAGGGGAACCTTTACCTTTATCTACCAGTAATGCCAAATGTGAAGGCTTCTAGCAGATCTTAGCTGCATTTGATAAAACAAGTCTAAGCAGGATCATATCTGGTTAGCACTCTGATATTTAAGGGATGATAGGAAATCCCTGGGTTGTTGGTTTAAATGGAGAAATGGAATAGCAATCTGAAAGGTGCTAATACCTGCATGGTTAGTTTTGTACATATCCATGAAATAATAATAATAATAATAATAATAAATGATAATAAATAACTTCTATACCCCCTGGCTCCCTCCCGTTTTCTTATAAAAACCGAGTGCACCATTAGAGCAACGAGAGAGCCCAGTTCTGTCTTAGCTTTTGAGGCTTTTCGTTGAAAAAGAAAGAAGCCTAGCAGAGGGAGAAATAGACGCCCTCTGCTGCTTTGTTTTCGGATAACAGAGGCAGCGCAAAAACCCAACGGTAAGGTCATATTGTTTGCTTACGTACAGCACTCACTTATCCTCTGATATCCATGAATCAAGAAAGAGTTGCTGAAAGGCGAAAAAGCGGGAATTAATCTCCCCTCGATCGCCGGAGTAATTTCAGAAGAGACCCATTCTGCTGAACTATCCATATCTATCTCTCTTATCTATATACAAAAAAAAAAGGAAGAGTTTGTGTGGGTCTGTGGATCAATATCACTGTTGCTGCACAAATGCAAGGTACGAAAGTTGGACCAGTGTTGCTCAATAGACATTCGGAGATGGCATTAACAAAGCGCTGGGGGTGGGGGGTGGGGGGTGATTAAAAAAAAGGAACACCTTTCTTGTATCCTCCAAATAACTCCCAGAATACTCAAAATAGTCCTAATGTTTGCTACAAGGGCTGGCCTAGTAGCTATAGAAGCTTCTGAATGGTACCAGGATGCGAGAAGACCATCTGTGTGCTTGCTTGTGCAAGCAACCCTGAGTCTTGGAGTCAGACTACGATGGTGGGTTGGATTTCCATAACCCAAACTTTGCGTTTTCTTCTTCTTTCAATATTGTGTGTATGGGTGTGCGTGTATTTTTACTGCCAAGGACTACAGGGTGTAAGGAAGGTTGACTTCCCCCCATTGTCTCACTGGAAAGTACCTGTGAGGATGTGATTAGCCCATGCGGGGGAAAAAAACTTAGAGAGAGAAGAAGGGGCAAAAAAGAATTAGTTGAGGTGTGTATGGCGAAAAAGGAGTCTTCCACTGTTATGAGATATTATACCTAATGTGATAGGAGACTTGAAACGAACTTACAAGGTTTAGGTGATAAGCCACTTGCAGCCCAGTTGTCTTACGCCATGTGTGAGCTGGGAGAAGAAACGACAACTACCTGGACTGTCTTCGCAAAGCTTCAGATTATGGGAAGCATAACGGATAGCATCTGTACGGTGGCGATTTATTTCCCAGCTTACCATGTGCTTTCTTGTGTTCTCTGGAGACGGTATTTCTTAGAAAGGCACAACATGCGGAGCTTCTGATGGACTCCAACTGAGAGAGGTACAATTAGGAATGTCATGTAATAATGCATTCTTCTCCTTATGCACAGCATGTGTGGGCTTCAACAACGCAACTGCCAAAATGCTGAGCGGTTCTTTCTTTCTTTCTTTCTTTCTTTCTTTCTTTCTTTCTTTCTTTCTTTCTTTTCTTTCTCCTTCCTTTCTTCCTCTCCCTCTTCCTTCCTCTCCCTCTTTCTTTCTTTCATTCTTCCTCGCCCTCTTCCTTCCATCCTCTCCCTCTTTCTTTCTTTCTTTCTTTCTTTTCTTCCTTCTGTCCTTCCTTTCTTGCTCTCCCTTTCTTCTTTCCTTCCTCTCCCTCCCTCTTTCTTTCTTTCCTTCCTTCCTTCCTTCTTTTTCTCCCTCTCTCTCTTTCTCATTCCTTCATTCCTTCCTCTCCCTCTTCCTTCCTCTCCCTCTTTCTTTCCCTCCCTCCCTCTCTCACTCCTTCCTTCCTCCCTCCCTCCCCCCTCTCTCTCAGTGATACACACACACCCAAAACCACACACACACACATTGCTGTATGAGAGAGTGAGGAATAGAGTATATAAAAGTTTGTTCAAAAAGCAAAAAATAATATCTGTAGACAAAGAGGCTAGCTACTGTTTTAGCCTGTTTTTTTTCTTTTTCAAAACATTCCCTCCCCAATCTGGCAGCCTCGAGATCTATTGGACGATGACTCTCCTCATTCACGGATGATGGTCAGTCGGACCGAGGGTGATGGGAGATGGAGTCCAGCATAATCACAGGGGGAAAGTTTGGAAGAAGCTGGTTCACTGCACTTTTTCTTCCTTTGCAAAATACCTTCATTTGTGGAGAAGTGAATTAGGCAGGACTCAGATAAGGTTTCCTCAGCTCAGAGAAATCAGGTTCAGTCTGTACTCAGATAATAAAGGAGCATCCAGGAACCATAACTCTAGGATTGATATCTTTCTTAGTCAAATAGTAACCTGTTGGAGGAGTCTGAAAAGTTGGGGTTAATATATCATCATCCCAAATAGTTTGAGCCTGTGCAGGTCTTTCTGGGAACAAAGACTGCACCACTGAACAGTTTTTCCCTGAATGCCATCACTCTGCTAAACAAATAATTCCTTCACCATTGTCAAACTATTTACAAAGTCTGCATTCCCATTACTATTAATCTTCTCATCGTTCCTATCACCGATCTCCTCCCACTTATGACTGCAGGACTGTAACTATGTTGCTTGTATCCTTACGATTTGTATTGATTGCTTCCTAGTATGATTTGATTGCTTATTTGTTACCCTATGACTATCATTCAGTGTTGTACCTTATGATTCATGACAAATGTATCTTTACCTTTATTTACACTGAGAGCATCTGCACCAAAGACAAATTCCTTGTGTGTCCAATCACACTTGGCCAATAAAGAATTTTCTATTCTGTTCTGTTCTGTTCTATTCTATTCTATTCTATTCTATTCTATTCCATATTCCATATTCCATATTCCATATTCCATATTCCATATTCCATATTCCATATTCCATATTCCATATTCCATATTCCATATTCCATATTCCATATTCCATATTCCATATTCCATACTCCACATTCCACATTCCATATTCCATATTCCATATTCCATTCCATTCTATATTCTAAATTATATTCTATATATTCTATACTATTCCACATCCCATCCCTTCCCTTCCCTTTCCATTCCATTCCATTCCATTCCATTCCATTCCATTTTGTCTGAATGTTTAGTTGCCATCTAGAGCAGTGCTTCTCAACCTTGGCAACTTTAACCTGTGTGGATCAACTCCCAGAGTTCTGCTGGCTACCAGTTGCAAATCAAACATTGGCGGTCAGATTGCTATCAGTCTGTTCCTGAATTTTGTTAATCAGCAAGTATGGGACCAGCTAGCAGCTTAAACCTCCCAGGGGTCTGAAAGCTGATTTTGCGGCTACTACTTTCTTGAAATGGTTCCATAATTATGTAACTGTGCAGTTTTATTTGAACGAATTCCCCCCTTTCAATTTGCACCTCTACCCAGTTAGAATTTATCACCTCCTCTCATTGCATTGCACATTCCTTAATAAGGCATGATCACATCACATATTATGGAGCAGAAGTGATAGAATGATGGCATTAGAACAGTTTGAAATGTCATCTGGTTAATTGCCTGGATTGTGTAGAGAGAAGAAAAGGCAAGCATGGTATACCAAAGGAGCAAGTTCAGCAAAACCCAAGGAATATTTCAGGCAGTCAAATAAATAATCATTGTGCCGTAATGCAAAAGACATTAGCAAAGTGTTTTGTTCTGCCAAACAATAAGAACAGATTTCAGCTTTGTAAATAGCAAGATATGCCATCGTTATTAGGAGAGATGATAGCACGTATGTGGATATGGGGGGAAAAAAATCACTTTTGGACTCCATAGCTGATGTATGTTTTATGGTAGGATGTGGCTAGTTTGCTTTGGGCTTGCCATGTTGTGTGAGCCCCATCATTGCAGTGTAGAAGCTGGTTTGTGGCTCAGCTGTAAGTGCGAATTCAGGCTTCGTGGCTTATTCAACATTGCAAAACCTGGCCTTTATCGCTTCGTTATAGAGGACGACCTATCTTCATTAAAAAGAAAATATTGTAGTGTAAACAAATATTTTTCACCTGTTTCTAGGTTGATGTATTGTATTTTGTGTGTGCTTGTGTGTGTGTGTGTGTGTAATGATGCGGTAGCCGAGAGGTGGAGCTCTCGCCTCACAAGCAGGAGGCTGTGAGTTCGATCCTAGGCAGAGGCAGATATTCCTCTCTTTCTTGGCACAATGAGAATATATCTGCTGAACAAAACTCCGCATTGGCAACAAGAAGAGCATCTGGCCAGTAAACACTCCACTAGCTCCTTTCAGTTGCCCAGATTCCACCCTGCAAGGGATTATGGGGTCATTAAACGATGATGATGAAGAAATGTGTGTGTGTGTGTGAGAGAGAGAGAGACAGAGAGAGGGAGAGAGGGAGGGAGAGAGAGAGAGAGAGAGAGAGAGAGAGAGAGAGAGAGAGAGAGAGAGAGAGAGAGAGAGAGAGAGAGGCTGGTAGCTTTATGTGTATATTTATTATTAAATTTCTTTAGTAACCAGAATGCCAATGACTCATGTCATGTCATGCCATGCCAATGTTTAAGCAAAAGAACACTATAACAAGACGAAAGATGGCAATGATGACAAAACCTGGCTGGGAACGAAAAAGAGCAACCCATAAGCCATAGGAGGCCTCCATCGCTTTCGTCAAAGGCCTGGGCAAATGGACTCTTGGCACCAGACACCTGAAGTAGAGAACACGATAGCACCAAAGGATGGCGGCCCCTGCTTTTTAAGGGACTAACAAAAACCCGAGTCACCCTCTGGCTAGGTCCATGCAACACACTAGACGAGTTTAAAATCGAGGTTAAGCAATTTGTGGGCCAGCATGTTGCATGTGAATCATCCCCATAGGTCCCCTTGAGCATGGTCTATGATGTCAATCCAGCAGTTGCCTTTTGCAACGAGTGAGATCTGGAATCGTGCTCCTTGTAGATGAGTTGCCTCCTACGTCCATTTTTATACTTCGTAACCAGTGTGTACAGTTGGATAAACAGTTTAACTATTCATGAGTATTTTTATGGAATAGAAAACGAAACGTAAGTGCACCCAAATGGATAATGTATCTTATTCCTCCTGTGCTTGGTGGGCTGGGGGGGGGGGGGCGAGGTAGAGAGGCTGGGGATAACCCTGCCGGAGACTTAACCATTCAAGGCTATCACTGAATCACTGACATGCCAGGGTGTAAAGGAGCCCATGAATCATAAGTCTAGCATGCTTCACCTGTTTTGTTGCTAGCTTTATGATTTCATGCTGCCTTAAGCATTATGATTTTGTGATTGAACTGTCCGTTTTCCCACCTGCATGGTGTAATAAGATGACAGTGAGGAAGACGTACCCTCTGGCTCACAGCATATTTGGAATATATCAACATTTCCTGCGAAGGCTCGGATTGAAGAACGCCTTGGTGGCACCACCACTACAAGAAGTGCACCAACTCTGCTCTCACGCGGAGGGCGCTCTCTTCGCTTTGACATGTTCCCTGCCGCTTCTTTGAAGAGGCAAGGGGTGGGACTGGCTCTGGGATGGATGGAATGGGGGATAGGCCAGTGGTGGGATTCAATTTTTTTTTTTACTACTGGTTCTGTGGATGTGGCGTAGCTTGGTGGGTGTGGCTTGGTGGGCGTAGCAGGGGAAGGATACTGCAAAATCTCCATTTCCACCCACTCCAGGCAAGGATACTGTAAAATCCCCATTCCCTCCCCACCCCCCTAACCTGCTTTCCAGCTCCGTTCTCCTATGCAGGGCAACAGAAGAAGACCAAGCCGATTAGCTGGGACTCAGGAGGCAGCAAATAGATGGGGCCAGAGCCAGCTAGAGGTGGTATTTGCCAGTTCTCCGAACTACTCAAAATTTCCAAGATTACCGGTTTGCCAGAACCGGTCAGAACTGGCTGAATACCACCTCTGGGGTAGGCATCACAAGCTGTTCAGTAGTGCACCAATAGCTAAGAATCTTTCTGTTGGGATGCTGCACATGGAATTATACCATCCTACACATCAGAGAGTGCCATCAGCTCAGAAGAGGCAACATAGGTTATCTGGTCTAGCTCCTGATAATCTCCAAGTCTCCACCAGCAGCTGTTTCAGTGACATCTTCCTACTGTTAGATCTTCCCATCTCAGTGCAGCTTGTTTCTGAAAAACTCAGCTGATCTGGAGATGACATCTGCAGGAGGCTTTGGAAAGTGGTTATCTGGGCCCCTGAGACTTTTATCAGCATGGGCAAAGGGGAGGTAAACCTGGCAACCCCAAAGACGCTTTGCCATTTATCTCCTATAATCTACTTTCTCACTTTCCAGGCTGGTCGCAGCAAACTGATGGGGTTGAGAAGATACCAAACTCCCGGAGAGGGCAAGGAGCTCTTGATCCTTGGCCAAGATGAACCAGAGATATGACTTGGAAGAGGACAGTTTATCTTTCACCTGGAAGATCTATAAGATAAGGGACGGGAAACTGAACGCAAGAGATGAAAGATGGGAAACAGGTTCCCCGTCATGCAACAGCTACAATTCTTCCTCCTCCTTCTTCCCCCATCTAAGGCTTGGCTTTTGGTCTTGGAGTCAGGTGCTGCAGTCATTTTAAGTCACCCAGATTCATGGGACAGTTGTGGCTTTCCCTCTGCGCTGCTAACCCCCAAGCTGTAACAGCACAGATATAATAATGCTAGTTGGATGTAAGCAACAACCTCAACGCAGCTACTATTCCGTATGATTGAAATAGAAAATGGTGGCCGAGCTGGTGGAAATGACAGAGTGAAGGAAGGCATGGCAGAGGAAATCGCTTCTACAGCAATCTAGAAGAAAGATGATCTTTTATCCTGGTTTCTTCTTCTTCTTCTTTTTGTGCTGAACAAAACTTGATGCGATCAGGTCATCGTAGGGGAAATGCCACGACGATGTCATGCGCCTTTCATCATTGTGAAACTCCAACACTCTTTAACCTTTTTTTTGTGTGTTATTATGCCCCGTTCATATTTATCTTCTCGCTCTCCCACTCCTGCCTTTAACGGGCCTCCCCCATTTGTATTGATAAATTGTAGGGATCCGGAGACGTATTGATGGGGAAGAGACAGTTCAAAATGCGGGAAAGCGGTGGCTTTGCATATCATTATACCTACCTTGCTCTTTTACCTCTGGAAGGCTGTCGATGCAGGCATTATTGCTATTCAGGCTGATAAATGACAGTAATTGTTCTTAAGTTGAAGAGCTGCCTTTATAATGTGCTGATTTGCTTGGGAGTTGTGAACACCCCGGTTAAACTAGTGCTCGGCTGGTTCGAACAAAATGGTCATTTTCAGCTCAGAATAGATACTTAATTAAATTACTTTTCATGCATTTTGTAAGCCAGGCACTCAGGGCGTTTGTGGGGAGGGGGAGGGAAGAGCGGGAGGGAGGAGGAGAGAGAGAGGGAAAAAAAAAAGCATAACAAGATCAGGGAATTCAGAGCAGTCCTTGAGAAGACTGTGATCGACTTACACGCTCCCACCTTCTCCCCACTGCCACAAAAGGGGCTCACCCAGACATCTACTTACCTAAGCATTTTAATCCCACAGTATTTTTCCCTCTAAGGTAAAGGTAAAGGTTCCCCTCGCACATATGTGCTAGTCATTCCTGACTCTAGGGGGCAGTGCTCATCTCTGTTTCCAAGCCGAAGAGCCAACGCGGTCCAAAGATGTCTCCGTGGTCATGTGGCCGGCATGACAAAATGGTGAAGGTCCATGGAACGCTGTTACCTTCCCACTAATGCTTGCTTGGGCATTCTGGGAGCTGAGGTCCACAAGTCTTAAAGTTGTCAAGGTTGGACACCTCTGATTTAGATGGAGAAGGCTCCTTGCCACTCATCTTAAGACAGCAAAATAATATGTGATTAGTTTGGAAAATAATTGTGTTTCCTCTTGTGTGGTATGAACACAGGGTAGAGTTTTCAGGGCAAAAGGAGTCATTAGTACTCCACAAAGTAGGAGTTGGGTGGTACTAGAGAAGAATACTTGATGCAGTCTTCCCCAACATGGTACCCTTCAGAGATGGTGGAGTTGGTGTCCCATAATTCCCATCCAGCATGACCAGTGGGAAGGCATGATTTGGTGCATTCGGCAACATTAAACTGAGTTATTTATGGATATCCAAACCTGAGAACAGAAGTTAATAACTTTTGCGCAAAGTCGTAAAAATGTAATAGTAATGCTAAATGGACACCTTGGGCAAAATCAAGTTAGCAGTATGCATTTTGATTGGAGTCTGGTGTATAATCTGAACAAAACCTTTTGCTTTTGCTTAGCTTCATTTTTTAATCGGTAGATACAGAGCGAGAATGGAGAGACAGATGGTCTGTCAGCTGATCTTCAAGACACTTTTATGCTGACTGTGGATGTTTGTTCAGATGTTTGGAAGTTCAGTTTTCACACAGGCACACACACAAAGAGAGAGAGAGAGAGAGAGAGAGAGAGAGAAAAGAAAGAAAGAGGGGTAGAGAGTGAGAGGGAGGGAGAGAGAGAGAAAGAGAAAGAAAGAGAAAAAGAGAGAAAAAGAAAGAGAGAAAGAAAGAGAAGGGGAGAGAAAGAGGGAGAGAGAGAGAGAAAGAAAGAGAGAGGGAGGGAGAGAGGGAGGAAAGAAAGAAAGAGAAAGAAAGAGAGAAAGAGAAAGAAGAGAGAGAGGGAGTGAGAGGGGAAGAGAGAGGGAGGGAGGAAGGGAGAGAGAAAGAGAAAAAGAAAGAGAGAGAAAGAAAGAGAGAGAAAGAAAGAAAGGCAGAGAAAGGGGGAGAGGGAGGGGGAGAGAGAGAAAGAGAGAAAGAGGGAGGGGGACAGAGAGAAAGAAAGAGAGAAGGGGGAGGGAGAGAGAAAGAGAGAGAAAGAAAGAGAAAGAGAGAGAGGGAGGGAGAGAGAAAGAGAGAGAAAGAAAGAGAATGAGAGAGGGAGGGAAGGAGAGAGAAAGAGAAAGAAAGAGAAAGAAAGAGAGAGAGGGAGGGGGAGAGAAAGAGAGAAAGAAAGAGAGAGGGAAAGAGAGGGAGAGAGGGAGGAAGAAAGAGAAAGAGAGAGGGAGGGAGAGAGAAAGAGAGAGAAAGAAAGAGAGAGGGGGAGAGAGGGAGAGAGGGAGGAATAAAGAGAAAGAAAGAGAGAGAGAGGGAGGGAGAGAGAAAGAGAAAGAGAGAGGGAGGGAGGGAGAGAGGGAGGGAGACTGTTTCTTAAGGACACAAAAAAGCACAGACTTTGGTCTCACTCTTGTTCAGAGGAAAAGGCAGCAGCAGCTGGTTCTGTTTCCATGGTCTTTCGGTTTGCATGACTTTAATTCTAGGAATGTAGACATTTGCAAATGTCAGCGCCTCCATCAATTTATTTTTTGTAGTGTTTTTGCACTTTATCCCCTTGATGGTGTGAATCAGTGATGGGAAGACATGAGGCAAAGTTGGTTTTCTCCGAAACAAGCCACTTGGCTGGGCAAAGAAGCAGGGAAATCCACAGTGCCACGCTATTGAGAAAGCCTGTCTGTGTGTGCCTATTGCTACTGAGAATGTCAATGGCCCTTCAAAGCAGAAATCCAGGATCCAGAATATCAATTAATTCAGCCAAACCACACGATCTCCTGTTTCATTTTACAGATTGGGCTAATCTGTAAATGTGTTTATTTGAGCACTGGCAGAGTTTTACCCCATTTTACGACCTTTCTTGCCACAGTGAATCATTGCAGTTGCTCAGTTAGTGACCGGGGGTAGCTTGTTCAGTGAATCTGGCTTCCCCATTGACTTTGCTTTTCAGAATCTCGCAAAAGACCTTCCCGTGTTCACCAGGATACCGCAACCGTCATAAATAGGAAACGGTTGCCCAGGATCCGAATTTTGATCATGTGACCATGGGGATGTGTGTCGCATGGGTTGTAAGGGTGAAAAATGGTCACTTTTTTTTCCAGTTGCAACCTTGAATGGCCACTAAATGAACTGGTGTAAGTCGAGGACCATCTGTAAAGACAAGACAGGTAAAAACAAATCTCTATGGATAGGAAAATAATGATCTAATGTAACTCCTCCTTTCTGTTTTTCCTAAACAAGGGGGCAGACCTACCAAATTCTTTCCTGTGGCCCCCATTGTCTGCTTACTTATAGAACAGTGTTGGCAAAACTTTTTGGCACCAAGTGCGCACCCCAGTGGTGGGTTCTGGATCCCGTTGCAACCGGTATGGTTGCAATGCCCCCCGCCACCCGCGTCCACTACATGATCACACGCAGCGCATGCGTCCTTACCTCTTGCGATGCCTCCGCCACCCTCCACGATGCAGCTGCTCGGCAGAGTGTCACGCAAGTGCCGTGTGCTCCGTGCGCGGAAGCGCTGAAGAGCTCAAATGCAGGTAAGGACCTCGGGCGGGCCCTCCAGAGAACTGTACTAGAACCGTACCCGGTGCTCTGGAGTACCGGGGCGTACTGCCTGAAACCCACCACTGGCGCACACCCCTGTGCGCTCATGCTGGAAACCAGAATAGCAGCCACCTGGTGAGCACGCACGCACTGTGAAGATGATCTTCCAGAGACCCGCTGGCAGGCACACATGTTTCCAGCGTACACATGTCTGCCTGCCAGCTGGTCTTCATATGTGCCTGCACACCAGAAACTGGAAGAGCCGCCGCCCGGTGTTCCAGTTTCCAGCATGCGCATGCATACTGGCCAGATGGTCTTTGCACATGCATGCATGCCAGAAACCAGAAGACTAGGTGGCCGGCGTGCATTCATGTGCTTGAAACTAGAAGAGCAGCCACCTGGCGCCCGCATGAGCACCGGGTGGCTACTCATCCATTTCCAGTGCTACCGCATGCGTGAAGACCAGCTGGCCCGCATGCCGGAACCCGAAGACCAATGGGCAATGGCTCGCACGCCCGGGGAGATGGCTCTGTGTGCCACTTCCGGCACGCCTGCCATGGATTTGCCATAATAGTTACAGAATCTGTCAATAGAGCCACTAACAATAGAGTTGCACTAAGAGTTGTGTCACACTTAACCCTTGAATTGGCTCAGCTAAGGAACAAATCTAATCCAATGCACTGAGAAGTTCATCATCTTTTACTCATTATTTCTACAACGCCTCTTTTATTCCCCCCCCTTTTCTTTTCCTGGTTGTGAATTACACCTTTGTGTCCATCTTGTAAGCTGCTGGCCACTTTTTAACACCCTCTAGGAGGTGCGCAGATGGGAGAGACTTGATGTAAAGTCTGCGGGCTTTAACTTCATAACCAGATTGTAAAATATGAACTGAATTAATCATTACCGCAAAAGAGTAATGGTGCATTTTCTCTTATTTTATCTTTTAGTGCCTTTCAGATCATGCTTTAAAACCATCTACCACTGGCCCAGGGAGCAAGGCAGTGGCTTTGGTAGTGGATAGCAGGAGGCAAAGGTCAAACCGGAGCCTGCACAAATATTGCAGTCTGGATTTATTGTTTTAATTAAGAGCCTGGCAGTTCATCATAAACTGTTTATAGCGTTTTTGCACAGTGCAGCATTTTGAAATCAGCTGTTTTAATGAAAACATAATGTCATATGTGTCAAAGTTCTAAATATTTTTGAGAGTGAAATATGGAAACATAAACTTTAATTCTGGGTTTACTAGGATTAGCTCATGGAATGATTATTATTATTGTTGTTATTTTAAAAAAAAAATCCCTTAAGAGTGTCACAACGCGGGGATAGTTTCATTATTGGTTTGAGGGTAGGTGGATATGAAAAGATCCGGCGTTAACATAGCCTGCCCTTAAATAAGGAAACGCGAAGTTAGGTATTGAGAACAATAATAATATCCGATGACTTGTTTAGAATATTAGATTAATCAGAAATCAGTGATTGGATACTCTGTCTATAAGTCCATTTAACTGCTTGACAAAAACTATATAAAGCATTTGGCAACCCGGAAGAGAAGATGCTGTAGATAATAGGACAATATAATAGCAGCTTTGTGGCTAATTATGTCTAATAACCACAAAGCTTCTAACTTTGAAATAGGACCGATATCTCTCAGCAATTTCGAATTCTGGCCCAGTTGCTGTGTGCTTGTGTCATTATGTCAGGCCGTTTTGGTTGGCATCTGCGATATAACACAATAAAATATTTGGGTAATCTCCAAAGAGTGAGGGGTTTTTCTTTTATGATTTTTATTTTTATTTTTGTAATGCTCTCCTTAGAAAATAGAAATTAAGTCGGTCATTAGATGCCCGAACATAGGCGCTGACTGAGCAGCGTAATGTATGTTCTGTTCTGGGCTATACTTGGTCAAGTTTCATATATATATATATATCGTATTCCACATTATTTTATTAACTTTAATATCTGCACTTCCTATTACCAACCATGCCTCTCATTCAAAGCGCAGAGGCACAGTTCTCTAATCAGAAGTGACAAGCTATATACTTCCTTTCAGCCATTATTCGGTAGCCTAGAGCAAGGAGCTGTGTTTCCACGAAAATGTTTTGAATTGGGTTATTTTTATTGAAGTATTAAAGTAATTCTTCAGATTTTAGGCTATTATTTAAGCACTTTTGGGGAGAATGCAATAACTGCTGAATTGTACAGTCTTTGTTACGTTTAACCATTACAACAGGAGCATGGCAGTGCGCTGGCTCTAATGACACTTTGTTAATTAAACAATGTTTGAACACCATGTTCTCGTTGTAAAAGTAGGGGGAAAAATACCAAAAAGGTTAGGGGATTTTTTTTCCTCTCGTGAACTTGGTTGCCACAATCCTGTCAAAATATTTCTGCTGTTAATTGTATGATTGGGTGCCTAGATGGTTCATGAAATGACACGAGGAACTGAGCAGGTTATTTTCTTTAAAGAAAAGTAAAGTACGGAAGTCCTCTTCAATCAGTTTCAATTTTAGATCTTCTTGTCTTCCACTAATTTCATTATCAGGCTGACGCTTAGAGAACTGTTTTTAAAATATGTGTGAATATGCACACTGGAGCCCATCCTTCTCTTTAGGGATGTGTCATGAGCCACCAAGAGTTGTTTAAGATGAGTGGCCTTACAAATAAAAAGAAATTAAACAAAATAAACTATATTTAGCCCTTTTTAGGGTAAATCACACATACATTGGATTTTTACAATACCAGGGGCCTTGCATATGTGAATGAGCTATCCCAAAGTGAACAGATGTTAAAATTTATAATAATATCTCTCATCAGGGCTTCCTTCTCCCCTTCACCTCCAAAGCTAAGGTGGTGGTTGTGAAATTATGTAGAAGTGTTTCTCAACCTGGCCGACTATGAGGTGTGGACTTCAACTCCCAGAATTCCCTCAGCTGTTTGGCTGGGGAATTCTAGGAGATGAAGTCCACACCTCATAAAATGGCCAAGGTTGAGAAACATTGATAGGGAAGATACTGTCCCATACATACACCATTGAAGGAAGAAGTCATTGGAGTTTTGTCTCTGGAGACATGATTGGGAGGGCGCTATTTTCTCCCATGAAAAATACTGAAGCTTTCCCCCATCACACCCTTCCTTTGAAACAACATCATTTAGACTGGTCTTGATGGGCAGGTTTATGTGGGCCCCAGCTGCTCCTGAATCAACAATCCATGAAAAGCAACTGTAAAACAATAGGGGCGAAACCCTACACTGGAAATATATTAACTCTATTAAGATCTATGTGCAGATTGGACATTAGTACTATAGACAAGGTGTGTGGGGAAATATATTTCCAAATATTTCAAGCATTGTTGACCTTTGTTATATCCCACTAAGCTCAAGGAAATAGATTTGCATAGCCTTAGCATTCCACAATAAATAACTACTTAAGACAGTGCATATTTTTCCTTAAGATGCAGTATTATGAACAAGACATTAAATTACACTGATCAGACAAAGCCAGAGAATCATATATACACACATACACATATATATGCATGTACAAAGACATTCAGTAAAGGAGACATCTCTGCTTTGGAAAAGCACATGCATTAACTTTTTGATTCATGTGGTGACATATGACATATCCAAATGTGTTATGAATCTCTCAGGAATAAAAGCAACATAGCCAAAGCATCACCTTGGGATTCCCACTGAGTGAATATTTTACAGACATATTCCTTTTATATTTATATAATAATTTAGTGTTATGACAATTTGTTTTAGCCGCGTTGGCAGTTTTTCTTTTTTTATAATGGTTTTATATTTGTGACCCTATTAAGTGCACATGGGCTAAACTACAGAAAAAAGTATTTTTCATAATTCCTCAGGGTGCTGGTAGCAAAAAAACAAAGCAAAACCCCATATTGGCTGAGCGAGGGGAAAAAATGTTAATGAAAGGTCAAACAGAACTTTCTGGTGTTTATCATGCTATTTGGACGGATTTGGAGCTTTCTGGAAAACACTGTACGGAAAAGAGATTTATTGAGATAGGTGCACCAGGAATCCATGCATTGTGAAGTTTGCTACTAGTAGGAAGTAACAAATGGATCCGAACCTGTTCAAGGAAAACAATATGACTTTGAGAGACATGATTTTTGTTTTGGCCATTTTCCCCCCTGACCTTCTGCACTCAGGATGAATCAAATTAAATGACTCGCAGGATCCCATTGCATATGCAGCTAAGTCTGCAGTTGGGATTGGGAGTAAAAGGAAAAAAAAATAGTATGCCAAGTACTCAGCAAAGAGAGAACCAATGCTAACAGGTTACAAAAAATAGAAAAGAAAAGAATAGAATAGAATAGAATAGAATTATTTATTAGCCAAGTGTGATTGGACACACAAGGAATTTGTCTTTGGTGCATATACTCTCAGTGTACATAAAAGAAAAGATACATTCATCATGAATCATATGATACAACACTTAATGATAGTCTCAGGGTACAAATAAACAATCAAATCGTACTAGGAAACAATCAATATAAATCATAAAGATACAAGCAACGAAGTTACAGTCCTGCAGTCATAAGTGGGAGGAGATGGGTGATAGGAACAATGAGAAGATTAATAGTAATAGTAATGCAGACTTAGTAAATAGTTTGACACTGTTGAGGGTATTATTTGTTTAGCAGAGTGATGGCGTTAGGGAAAGTCCCGTCCTTGGGTCTAGTTGTTCTGGTGTGCAGAGTCCCATAGCGTCGTTTTGAGGGTAGGAATTGAAATAATTTATGTCCAGGATGCGAGGGGTCTGTACATATTTTCACAGCCCTCTTTTTGACTCGTGCAGTGTACAGGTCCTCAACGGAAGGCAGGTTGGTAGCAATGGTTTTTTTTCTGCAATTCTAATTATCCTCTGAAGTCTGTGTCAGTCTTGTTGGGTTGCGGAACCAAACTAGGCAAGTTATAGAGGTGCAGATGACAGACTCAACAAGCCAATCAAATCCTGCTTTGTTTGATAAAAACATGGTTCATACGAAATGAATTTAAACATGTCATACCAAATGCACTGTATGCTAGGACACAGAAAAAGGCTTAATGGTGTTTGGCTGAACTTTTATACTGCATATTATCTTTGAGAAATATGCCAGATTGTAATACTAACTAACTGAAGGAGGTAAAATGTTCTCCCTGTCTTTCAAAAAGGGAAATAGGAGGATCCAGGGATCCATAGATTACTTAGTTTGACATCCACACCTGGAAAAAGATCCAAAGCAGAACTTGTCTCCTTGGAAATAAAGCAGTGTATTAACATGGATTTGTCAGAAACAAATTCTCGCTAAGCTAACCTTATTTCATTTTTAATTGGATAGCCTCTTTAATAGATTGCAGGAATGCAGTAAATATAATACGTCTTTATAGCAAAGCATTCCAAAAATTGCTTCGTGGCATTCTGGATTTGCAAACTGAGGACTGACTGGATGGCATGAAAAGAAAAAAAAAATGTTTATATTTGGCTTGAAAACCATTTTCAGACTGGAGAGAGGTGTTTGGGCCAGGGATTACAAGAATCAATCCTGAACCTATTATTCTTTAATATTATTATTAATAACCTAGGTGAAGAGCAAGGAACAAAGATCAAATCTGCAGAAAACACAACGTTTGTTGAGATATCTAATGTTCTAGCAGACAGAAATGGAAGTCTTAATATATTGAAAGAAGCAGGATGAAATTTAATAAACACGTGCCTTAGTTAAGAAACAAGAGATAAAATAAGTTGGTGGTACCTTGATCAATAATAGTAACTGTGAGAGGGATCTTGGAGTCCTAGTAGACAACCGTTTAAATATGAACTAAGGAGAAATTTTCTGACAGAACAATTAATCAGTGGAACAACCTGCCTCCAGAAGTTGTGAACGCTCCAGCACTGGACGTTTTTAAGAAGATGTTGGATAATTATGTGTCTGAAATGGTATAGGGTTTCCTGCCTAAGCAGGGGGTTGGACTAGAAGATCTTCAAGGTCCCTTCCAACTCTCTTATTCTGTTCTATTTTATATGATAGTTTGGGTTCAGAATCTGGGAAAATAATTTTGGAGCATTGTAAGTAACAAACAGAATATGGACGTTTTCCCACAGCACAGGACATGCCATAGTACATTTTAGTTTCAGACAGACAAATTTCAGCTGAAATATAAGAAAAAAATTATAACAGTGGTACAAATTACTCAAAGTGCTGGAGACTCCACCTTGCTGGATATGTTCAAGCCGAAGTAGAGTCTGGTTATTTTAAATTCCATTATTGCACTGAGCAGGGGTTGTTGGTTTCCCCTCTATTATTCTGTGATTCCAAAAGTACCCTGGAAGGTTGAAATCAGCAATATGGGAAGGTTTTGGAACATAAACATTTAAGTTAGTAAATGAGTTGCGGAGTGCCAGAGCATGCCTTCTGAGATCTCCAAAATGTCCCACTGAGATCTCATACAAGAATGCTGGAAACCTCCTGAGGTCTTGTTAACTCATAAGAGTTCAGTGATCTCGTACCTTGCAGTGAAATATCAAAGTATTAAAAAAAAACCCATCAGTGCAATAAAAAGGGAGAAGCCACGAAAGGTTTTCCAGAAAAAAAAGACTATAGCTGAGATATTCAAGCAGGATTATCCACAAATCAGACTAATTTATAGAAAGTGGAATTAGAACCAGATCATTTTCTAAGGGATGAATCCCACAAAACGTCAACTGGACAAAAAGCACGAGAAAGCATTTACAGAATTAAACAGAATTAAAATAAATGATTAATTTAATTGTTAATTTAAAATCTAATTTTTAAAATGTTATTGTTCATATTAATTGGGTTTGTTTTTGGATACTTTATTTAATTTCCTTTTTAACCTTTGTAATATGTGTTTTGGTTTTATGTTGTACGCCACCCTGAGTCCTTTGGGAGAAGGGGGGCATATAAATCCAATAAACAAACAAACAAACATCTTTGCAATGCAATCGACCCTGAGCGTTATATTCCACTCTCTATTACTGGCCAGCCAAATTGTGTGCCATAGAGGCTGGCACAGAGTACCTTTAAGTAGAAATATACCCCCCCCCCCCTTGTGCAGAAGTGTAGATAAAGGCTATTTTCTTGAAATTGATCCAAACTGCCTCCACAGGAGCAGAAGCACAAGCATCCAAAGTAGTTGTAACAGCAGGAAATTCACTTTTCATTGCCATTTTGCAGCACCCCATGTGAGAAAGGTGGGGAAAAAAATGCTGGAAAACTACAGGAAATCTATATCAAATTTTCTCAGGGATCCGTCTTATTGTTTAGCAATTTTTCCGTTATATTATATTTGCGCTCTGTTTAGTATTTCTTTCTTGACAAAAGAGCGCGAGAAAAACGATCGCGACAGGCAAGGGAGGGAAGAATGAAATCAGAGTAATACACAGATAGGAGGAAAAGTGATAAACGTAAAATATATTATCTCGGAATATAGTTGGCTGTCTGATTTAGCTACTGTACAGGTAGTCCTCAACTTACAACCCCGATTGAGCCCCAGATTTTGGTTGCTAAGCGAGGCTTTTGTGAAGCGGGTTTTGCCCCATTTTATGACCTTTCCTGCCATAGTTGTTAAGTGAATCACTGCAGTTCAGATAGTAACACAGCTGTTAAGGGAATCTGACTTCCCCATTGAGTTTGCTCATCAGAAAGTCGCAAAAGAGGATCAAGGACCCTTGGACATTGTGACCATCGTAAACATGCGCCAGTTGCCAAGCCTCTGAATTTGATCACATGACCTGCAGCGGTCGTAAGTGTGAAGAATGGTCATAAGTCTCTTTTCGCAGTTCTATTGTAACTTTAAACGGTCACTAAAGAAACTGTTGTAAGTCGAGGACTGCCTGTATTCTGTTAAAAGGAACTACTGAAATGCATTAATAAAGTGAGCGAGCCTGGGATATCGTTGGTATTTATTTAGTTATATTAGACTTTTAGTAGCTTGATAAATAAATCAAGGTGACAAACATGCCTAATATTCCTCCTTACTCTTCCGATTTTTCCCCACAACCCTATGAAGTGAATTGGACTAAGAGAAAGGGAATGGCCCAAAGTCACCTGACTTTTCAAACCTAAGGTGGGACTAGAACTCCCAGTCTCCTGGTGATTGGTCCAAAGTCACTCAGCAGCTTTCATGCCTAAAGTGGGACTAGAACTCACCGTCTCCTGGTGATTGGCCCAAAGTCACTCAGCAGCTTTCATGCCTAAGGTGGGACTAGAACTCCCAGTCTCCTGGTGATTGGTCCAAAGTCACTCAGCAGCTTTCATGCCTAAAGTGGTAGTAGAACTCCCAGTCTCCTGGTGATTGGTCCAAAGTCACTCAGCAGCTTTCATGCCTAAGGTGGGACTAGAACTCACCGTCTCCTGGTGATTGGCCCAAAGTCATTCAGCAGCTTTCATGCCTAAAGTGATAGTAGAACTCCCAGTCTCCTGGTGATTGGCCCAAAGTCACTCAGCAGCTTTCATGCCTAAAGTGGTAGTAGAACTCCCAGTCTCCTGGTGATTGGTCCAAAGTCACTCAGCGGCTTTCATGCCTAAGGTGGGACTAGAACTCACCGTCTCCTGGTGATTGGCCCAAAGTCATTCAGCAGCTTTCATGCTTAAAGTGGTAGTAGAACTCCCAGTCTCCTGGTGATTGGCCCAAAGTCACTCAGCAGCTTTCATGCCTAAGGTGGGACTAGAACTCACCATCCCCTAGTTTCTATCCAGGTGCCTGAAATGCACTGATGTCATTTGTGTCAGTGCAGATAATTCGCGTACTAATGTCTACATAGTTTGGGATTAAGAGACCGGTGTATTCAGTTGAGATTTTTCTGCAGCCTTTCCTAAATTGCTTCACAGTCGTTTCTTTATGGAACTGTCCAGCCCAGGCAGAAAAAGAGAGAGTAGAAATCTTGAACTTGCCTGTCAACAACGAACAGCGCCAGGAGAGCAAATTAAACAGCATGCTGCCCATCAGACAATGTCTTCTTCCCCCCTCTGCGATGAGATGTATGAGCTTTCTCTTTGAATTACAGCAATCGTTCCTAAAGTTTTCATCGGTGCCGATAAATCGGCACGTGGCTATTTGGTGGCAAACATGCCTCTCCTTTGCTGGGATCAAAGAGGTGTGGCAACAACACACATCGCCCCAAAAGAAAAGATAGAGGCGGTCAAGCTACATGCGTTGTGTTGAAAGGGGTGATGATGCTTCCTCTGGGGTGTTAAGAAGGATCTTCAGGGCTGTGGATCCTTCAAACGTCTTCAAGATGCCACCATGAAAAAATAATAGTTATTCTTGGAGATGGGGAATTTATACACTCTACCGTCTGTCTTGTCTGTCTATCATCTATCATCTTCTATCTTCTGCCTGCCTATATCTATCTATCTATCTATCTATCTATCTATCTATCTATCTATCTATCTATCTATCTATCTATCTTGCATCTATCTATCTATCTATCTATCTATCTATCTATCTATCTATCATCTATCTATCTATCTATCTACTATCTATCTATCTATCTATCTATCTATCTATCTACTATCTATCTATCTATCTATCTATCTATCTATCTATCTACTATCTATCTATCTATCTATCTATCTATCTATCATCTATCTATCTATCTATCATCTATCTATCATCTATCTATCTATCTATCTATCTATCTATCTATCTATCTATCTCTTGTATCTATCTTTCTATGTATGTATATCTATCTATCTATCTATCTATCTATGTATCTATCTGTGTATTCATCTATCTATCTATCTATCTATCTATCTATCTATCTATCTATCCATCCAACCATCCATCCATCCATCCATCCATCTATCTATCTATCATCACTCTCTGATACTATATCTATATCTATCTGTATCTATATCTATCTATCTATAGCTCTCTCTCTTGTTCTCTTTCTCTCCCTCCCTCCCTCTTTCTCTCTCTCTCTACACCTTTTTCAAATTTTTGAAGGCTCTTGTTTCACATTCAGATTTGGGACCTGCTACTTGGGAACGGGAGGGAACCAATTTTACAAGATTACATCCTTATCCCCCCCCCCCCCCGCAAGCTGTAGAAGGAAACAAGTGTTTAAAAAAAAAAAAACCACCAACAACCAGGCATGCATCCCATTTGCATTGCATTCTCATGAACTCATTCTCATCTGCCTTCCATCCGCGTTTAAGTGGGTGAGAATGCATAAAAAGCAGCCTCTCCCGTTGATGCTCTTTTCATGAATAAGAATGATCACAGAACAAAATAGCAGGGCGGAAAAGCTGCTTTAATGTCATAAATACCTGACCAGCTTTTGATTTGGTCCTCTTCCCATCCCCAGTTCTCTTTTCCTATTTATACCAGGGGACAGTCTAAGAATGATGTGAAGCTATTTCACGACTTTATTGCTTTTTTTTTTTTTTTCAGTGATTGCACATTGATTCTTACTGTACACGGCTATTTGCAGCCGAATAGCGTTCGGCTACAAACTTTGGAGCTTAGCAGGTGGTCAAAGCCAGAAACGATTTCCGTGTCTGGAAGGCCTCATATTATTTTAGCGCTGCAGGTACACATGTGTATTATTGCGAGACCAAAAGGAGGAATGATGCAAAGAGGAAGGGGGACTATAAGCTGTATGGCCGATTTAGATTTTTTGCAAGTGTTTTTATCGTGTTGGCTGTGGTTCGAGGATGCTTCCTTTCTGACATCGGTGCAAGGCGAAGTGATGGCGAACTTATTCGTCACCGAATGCCCAAACTGGAACCCATGCGCATGCGTGCATGCTGAAACACTGAAAACTCAAAGAGCAGCTAGTCCTCATTTGTCACCTTCCCATCCATCTCTCAACAAGCAAAGTCAGTGTGGGAAGCTGGATTTGCTTAATGACCTCATGGTCCATTGAACAACTGCAGCGATTTGCTTTCAAAGCCATGGCAAAAAAAAAAAAAGGTCATAAAAAGGGTATGGCTCACTTAAGAACCATCCTGGTCCCAATGTAGTCGTAAATCGAGAATTAGAACGGAATAGAATCACAGAGTTGGAAGGGACTTTGGAGGTCTTCTAGTCCAACCCCCTGCTCAGGCAGGAAACCCTACACCACTTCAGATAAATGGATATCCAACATCTTCTTAAAAATTTCCAGTGTTGGAGCATTCACAACTTCTGGAGGCAAGTTGTTTCCCTGATGAATTGTTCTAACTGCCAGGAAATTTTTCCTTAATTCTAAATTGCTTCTCTCCTTGATTAGTTTCCACCCATTGCTTCTTGTTCTGCTCTCAGGTGCTTTGGAGAATAGCTTGACTCCCTCTTCTTTGTGGCAGCCCCTCAGATATCATGTCACCCCGAGTCCTTCTTTTCATTAAACTAGACATACCCAGTTCCTGCAGCCCTTCTTCATATGTTTTAGCCTCCCTTCCCCTAATACTACCTGTATTACAATCATGTGTTTGATTAGACAAGGCTGCTCAGTAAATACAGTGCCGGAAAACAATCCAGGAGGCAATCAAGTTACATCACATTGGCAAAGACTTATTTATATTCTACCTTGAGAAAAATGCAAGGAGACATAATCAGATAATCTCTGACTCCCCCCTTATAGGAAGAGTCCTCTTTCAAGGCCTCCTGTTTCTTGGAACAGTGTGATTCCTGGTGACTTCAAGTATACAACTAAGGTGGGTTTTTTTTTTGCAATAGTATAGAAGTGCTCTTTTTAAAAAAAAAGAAAAAGAAAAGAAAATTCCTAAATTTGGAAATTTGGAGCCGATCTCCTCTCCAAACTCCAATTAGAATTAGAACTGTTTGTATTTAGATGGCGTTTGAGGCCACCAAGTTTGGCTAGTGATTGCCAGATGGTGGTCCTCATTGGACTGAGGGAGGAAATCCTATTTTAAATGCAAGGATCTAGCAGGGATCCTCTTTAGCCTTCTGGCTCTGCAATCGTATGATCTGGCAAGATGCCTTTGGGGAGTATTTTAAGACTGTAACAGAGTCCCGTTTTCCCACCAGATGTACAGTTAGGTCTGTGGCTTGGAAAGAAAAAGAAAAGAAAACCGCTTTCTGGACCTGCTGAATTGAGGTGGCAGCAACCTCCTGCTAAACACGTAGCCGTAGCTTAAAAGGCATTTGCATGCTTCTCATCACAGATATTATTAGTTCGGAAAAAAGAAAAAAAAATCAGTCTGGGTGCAATACTGATATTGGCCTGTTGGTGGGAGTAGAGCCTCATGGAGATGAATTGTCCTCCCAGCGTACAGGGCTCCCGAATGTGACCTTTGCCATAACGTAACCTTTCATTTATCACTGATCGCAAGAGTGGAATGAACATATTTACTCGTGTTTTACTTTCCACTTATAATATCCAGTGGCACGGGAGGAAAATGAAAACAATTGTTCATAGGGGAAACTTCTGGGTTTTTATCTGGCTACAGGATTTGCACCATCTTTTCTTTGGGTCTTAGGCAGGTGTTGCATTTTACATTTAAAAAGCAACAACAACAACAGTTTGGAAGTTGTGCTTTTTCCACCGGCTGCAAAAAGAGCAAATAACACTCTTCAGCTGCGGTTTTCGCCTGCTTTGTGATCCAGGCACGGCTGTCTGTGTTCAGAGAGGGGAAGTTTGCTGTGCTTTGCATATATTTCTGGATCTGGATAGTTAGAGGATAAATTTTGTGGGGCAGAGGATGAATGTTGTGGCATCCTTAGAAAATGTATCCTTTCCTGCCCCTTGCTGCTGCACACCACAATATGTATTAATTCCTCCAGATTTCCTGGGTCAGCAGAAAAGCTAGTGAAAGAGTTTCATAATTTTCAGACAGCAGCAAGAAAGCAAGTATTAATTGGTGTGAAATGTTTTAGCACCTTAGCGGGATATATAGCTCATAATAGGTAACTCTTTCATGTATAATATTTAGTTTATTAAAAAAAAAAGCTAAAATACAAAACACCAAAATATTTTGAAAAAAAAAAAAAAGAAGAAAATAGTGCAGACGTTAAAAAGAAAGAGTGCTTTAGGAAGAAAAAGACTAACACATATACACATAATATCCTCTCTAGCTGGATGCTGATTAATACAATTCAACAATGTTAGTTTTCCACCCCTTAAATAGGTAAACTCTTTCAAGGTGCAGGACAATTTTCCTTACTCCTGGCTTTACTTTTTCCAACTTGAAATCCAAATGTATTCTTCCAGGTAGAAATTCCACTCAACAATGATGTGGAAACATTGCATCTAGATCCATCCATCCATCAACATATCATGCTCTAAAGCAAAAAGAATGCTCATTTGATGCTAAGGTATCTCAGGATACAAAAGTTAGAACTCAGAGTGGAAAAGAAAAAGAAAAAGAGAAAAGAGAAAGAAAAAAAATTAACTTCTCTTGTTATTAGCAATCAACCTTTGCACAAACAGCGTCTTCTCCATTATAGCATCTGAGCAAATGCCACAAAGAAACAAACATTGGAACATGAATGTGATTTTTTGGGGTGGGTGGGTATTGGCTGGGCGAGGGAGAAACATTTGCACAGGTTACATTTGGAAAGGCATGAGGATATGTTCGGAGTGGAAACATTATCCACAACACAAGTGCAATTTAAAGATAAAAGCACCTCCAAGAATGCACATAGCCAACAATTAATGTTTTTGTTAACAACGGCAGGGCTCTGAAAATGCTTTTGTATGAATTCTCTCTCAAACTTGACAGCAGAATAAGAGGGAGCACATTAAATCAATGGCATAGCAAGAATCACCTCTGGATAAAGAGGTAGAAATCCGCTATCTAACTGTTCATTAAATGCTGAAGATAATCTCAACCTAATTTAGCTTTCCTTTTTGGAGAAATTTTGAAGGCAGTCCCCCCCCCTTTTTTTAAAAAAATACGGGGAACACCATTCCATTTCAAATAATATTTAATTACATTTTACAAAGCAGGCATGTAAAAACACACAAAAAACCCCCATAAGCCAGCAATCAAAAGAAACGATAAAGAGTAAAAAGAGAATAAGGATAGAAGTGTGGAAAAGTATAAAGAAAAGGAAAAAAAACCACAAATATTTATCCAAAAAATGACTTTGGATTTCTTCTTCCAAGGATATAGAGAACTCTTACTTTTCAGTCTTAGTTTAAGATTATAACAACATGTCCATCCCCCCCCCCGAAAAAGAACATTTCAAAGGAAGAACAAGGCAGTTTATATGTGAGCAACAATATGACTCTGTTCAAAACAGGGGAGATTGTTAAATAATTCTCATCTCTCTTTGAAAATGGCACATCTGCCTAATTGATAGTGAAATCTGTACAACTGTATCCAAAACAGTCCCTGTCTTCCTAAAGGGACACGCTTCACAATGCATGCTTGTCCTTTACAGTTGTATAATCGGAAGACTACAAAAACCACGATTTGTTCACCCTGTGTTTTTTTGCAATTATGGAGGAAGACCTCATTTAGCTCTTTTCTCGATTTATTTGTCAGCCTTTGAGATGACGGCTGGGAAAAAAAAACCCGACTGATCGTGGTTGTGTCAAAACATAGCTTGCAAGCCTCGCTCGGTAGAAAGCAGACATTGTAGAAGGAGATCTGGATTAGTCTAGGAGGGCCAAAGCATGTTCTGCCTTGAGGGAAAGAACGAACCTAAAAAGGAATCCGTGTCAGCATGCTTCGGTCCTTTAAAACGGATGTGTTTTCCCCAACTCCCTTCTACACATGGGAGATCTAGATTTTCAGCATACCTGCCTGTGTTTGAACACGGAAAGCAAAACATTTTGCCTTGTGAATCTCTAACATAATGTCCCCTCGGCTCATGGAGAATTCTTCAGAGTTTTCTATTCCGTGCAGCATATTCTCAGGTTTTTTTTTTGGATACAAGCTCACCCATTAAACCTTTGCATTATTGCAATTCCTTGAAATAGATGGGAGGGTGGCTGGCATATTATCAAATGAAGCATCAGGGGAAAAAAAAAAGTATATCCGTATAATTGTGTCAGCAGTTAACAGTAAAGGGGGGGGGAGGAGAAGACATTACAGTACCTATGGAAATGATTCCATTTAGAGATGATTATGACTAACTTATTTTCCCTTGGCTGAGGTTAGCAGTGAACTCATTCCTGGTGGGTTAATGAAAAAACCTGTAATAGCGTCAACTCTTGAAAAATATTCTAGCTATAGATACATTAATAGTTTATTAGATGCTTAAGCACTTGAATCACCTAGTCAGTTATTTTCGAGGCACACCTATATTCCGAGTGTCTTTAAATCTTGCTCAGCATTCTAACTTCTCAGTTAGAGAGGCTGACATTCCCTCTAAGGTAGAATATTGTAACTTTGATTTTTTTTAAAAAAAATTCATGCTAAAGAAAAGCATCAAATTAATAAGTTAGCAGATGTAACAAGATCCTATCTATCTATCTATCTATCTATCTATCTATCTATCTATCTATCTATCTATCTATCTATCTATCATCTATCTATCTATCTATCTATCATCTATCTATCTATCTATCTATCTATCTATCTATCTATCTATCTATCTATCTATCTATCTATCTATCATCTATTTATCCTCTATCTATCTGATGGTAAAAGCTGCAAATAAAATTTGCAATCTCTCTCTCTCTCTCTTCTCATGCAAACAAATCTGAACGAAACATTTTTGTTTTGGATATACAGGGACTCTATAGTAATAAAGAGGCCTAGAAGAATAAGAAATATTTTGCTAATTTTGCATTTAAAATTGGAAAGCTCCTTTTTTTTTGCCTAAAATAAAAAGTTAACTTTTTAAATAATTTATGGTCACAATAATGCATGTTTTTGTTATTGAATTGTCTCTCTATAGTTCATGTACTGAGCGAAACCTTCCCTCGGCTAATTATAACTTACAGTATTTTCCCAGCAGTCTCACAATCAAATTATTCAAAATTGCATTTCTTTATTGCATATTGCGAAAACTCAAGACAAGCAAATATCAAGATAATAAACAATTATTTATTGAAAATTATTACCTAATATATAAGATTAACAGCTTGTAACTATTAAGATTAATACAGGCAGTAAGCTGTATTTATTATACTTATTTTGCCATAAATATTTTTGTACAAAACATATGTTTATGTATTGCAATTAATGAGAAAAAGTGTAAGATTAACAATTTGTGCTGCATTTTGCCTTAGATTTATGTGCCCTGTAAAACTTATTTATGGCACTTATTAAAAGTATTTAATGATAGACTTTTAGGTGCTATATTTTAATGTGCAAATATAAACCAAAGTAGTATAAAATTATAAAATGGAAAATTATAACTGAAATCCAACGATCTCACTGGTTTTCTGCAGTAAATCTATTTCAAAGTGATCCTCTCTGGAATTGCAAGATCTTAAAAATGGTGTTCCTTTTATTTCACAATCTGTTGTAATGTATAATGATTTTAATTGTCCCTTTTCCTTCGTTAGAGCTTTGTTTTTTTTGCTACCTTGCTTTTCAAGGTAACTAAATGATACACAATGGACAGCTCCACAATTCCTTTTCATGGCACAGGATGAGAAAAGCTTTGCAAACAAATGACCAAAACAGAAAACAAAACGGAATTAAGAGACTCTAGTTCTTACAAGTGTACAATGTCCTTCTAAGCAGGCAAAGATGTTTTTCCCCTCTGCAGTTCATTCCACATTCCTATTTCCTAGCATTTTTCAATATGCAAAATCAGTGTCGCACAGCTAATTATAATGGGCGCCATTTCATAAAAAAGCATGCTGGAAGCCAGCCGCAACATTCCTCTAATTATATGACCCCTGTTTATTAAAAAATGGATAGTAAAGGAAAGCTTGTTTTAGCCCTCCAGTTTGGTCTGCTGGCATTCCAATGGCAAGGCAGCTTTTTCTAAAACTTACAACCAGCAGCCGTAGGATTGTGAGTGTTAGTTCCTCTGCACACCAAGGTGGAGAGGATTGAAGTAAAACACTTTTGGTGTTTGCAGGAAAGTTGCAAACTTTCTAGAGTTGCAGGAAAACCACTTTTCACACAGAGGAGCATTTTGAAAGTCAGTTGCTGTGATTTGATGTGGAGGAATCCATCACTCAAATGTACAGTATAAACGGAGTTACACTTCTGCGCATAAATCTGTCCTTGATATGTTTTGTGTTACATCCTTTTAAGGGTGGAAACTAAAAATGGACCAATTCCCCTCCCCCCAATTCTTTTTTTTTGCCTGCTTCATTTTTATTATGAAACTTATTAGAATGTTGATTTCTGCAGCTTCAGTTTGTTGCTTTGACTTTATTGCATATATGTTTTGTAAAGCAAGGGTTACAGCTATACGGCTTTTGATATTTTAAACAAGAGTCTGGTTTTTATGCACTAACTCATTGGATCTTATCAATTCTCTGGGATCCTGGAAAAAAAATGACTTGCCTCCAATGAAATCAATGGCACGTAAGGCCAGGAATTTAAAGAGGCAAAATGGGTTATTTAAGCAACTGATAGCTTAAGGCATTCATTTTCTCTCTTAACGTCCCTTGAGCCTCCAAACATGCTTAAGAAAGGACCTATATTTTAGAACTCCTGTTTTCAGGGGATAGTCTCGGAGGTTTACACAAAGGATATTATGACTTGGCATGAGCCTGCAGGCTGAGCTTTTCCCAAGAACCCGAGTTGAAGAAATCAATTTTAGAAATGGGGAACTGGCCCCATTGTTTAATCTCCCAGTTTTCTGTGGGAGATTAAATTAATTTAGGCATTTCTACTGCTGATTTTAATGGAATCAGACCTTAAATAAAGATCTCGGCTTTCCAAGTCACAAATGTTCAATCATTGAACAAAGAAGGGAAAGCTTTTAATCTTTACATCAAAGGTCTAAAAAATGTAGGATTTTTATGAAGTCAGCCTCTTAAAGATTTCATTCATTGTAAGGCAAAATACTGGGCAATGATGAGTTGATGATTCTAAGGAGAAAGGAAGAAAGAAAAGAAAGAAAGAAAGAAAAAGAAAAGGGAGATAAATGTATAAAAGTGAAGCTTTGTGGCAGTTGTCTAAACCAATACGAATTCTATTCTGATTCTCACAGTTTTCAATATTTATCGAAATGAATGGGACGGAATTATTAGAATTCCAGCAGCTGAGCCATTTTCTATGTAAAACAAACACCTCTCCATGTACGTTAGAGTAGATGCATTCTGAATCCCTTTTCTAATAGCTTTTCAGCAAACTGCTGAAGAGGTTAATCCCTTCACAGTTAATGGAGAATTTTGCAGTTGGTGGTTTATGCCGAGATGAGTGGTCTTGTTGAATCTCCAGCAATCTGGGAACTAAATCTGAAGAACTACCTCTGGATGAAGAAGCTACTTGGATAAGTAGACAAATGTTTCAGACAAAAAGAAGAAAAGAAAAGAATTCCAGTTGGCATGACGCAACTTCCAGATAAAACTTATAAGAATCTAGATTTAGTTTCTTTCAACCTGGTGCCTTCCTTCTGTAGATCCAGCCACGTTAGCTGGGAAATTCTATCCTTAATAATGTGAAAAGATTCCAGAAAGGGCTGTTCTATCTATTCACGCATCCTGAATTCAAAATGGCTGATTATTTTGGATTCTGCAGGTGTCTTTCTCCAGCTGCAATGTGTTTCTTTCTAGCTACAGAAAGAGTTCTAAACTGAATCTTTTTTTTTATTATTACAAGCTCACTAGTTGATAACCCGCTGCTGCCCGAGTATTTATTTATCCCAACCCTCCTTCCATGAACGTTGCCACAATTTCTAATGTTGGATTTTCCCCCTTACCAGAGGGAGACCCCTTGTGGAGTACTGGGAAGCCATTACCATGGCAACTCCACTGCACTGCACAGTAGAATCCATTTTGAGGCAGTATGGTAGAAGCCATTTTAAGGCACAACATGCGGTATCTTAACAGAACACACACTCCGATGGGTGTTAGGGGTCACTTATCCTCACAGTATTTGTTTCCAGAGGGTAAGTAAGTAAGTATGTATGTAAGCATGTATGTATGTATGTATGTATGTATGTATGTATGTATGTATGTGTTTGTGTGTGTCATATATATATATATGTGCAGTTGCTACTTCAGTTTGTTTACTAAATCTTTCCCCAGTGATAAAACAGAAGGGCCATAAAAATTTTCGACAAAAATGTAGCCAAACCACATTCTTCTTTGGCTTTTCCCAACCTGGTGACCTCCAATGTAGGCCAGCACCATGTTCGGTTGCAGTCCAAACTGAGTTAGATAAGCCGGCTTGATATAAACCAATTTCATGTATATTAGATATGCTTGTCCTGTTGCAAACATTTTGCTGGTAGTCCTGGTTTTCCAACCGCAATTGAGCCCAACGTTTCCATTGCTAAGGCAGACGGTTGTTTTAGTGAGTTTTGTCCCATTTTACAACTTTTCCTGCCACAGTTCTTAAAAGAATCATTGCAGTCGTTCAGTTTGGAACTGAATGGCTGTTAAGTGGATCTGGTTTCCCCGATGACCTTGCTTGTCAGAAGATTGCAAAGGGGGATCACGTGATCCCAGGACACTACGACGGTCATAAATACAGAATTTTTAAAATCACGTGGCCATGTGAAATTCGCAATGGTCCTAAGTGTGAAAGATGGCCGTAAGTTACGTTTTTCCAATGCTGTTCTAACTTTGAACAGTCACTAAATGACTTGTTATAGTTATAGGTCGAGGACTGACTTGTATTGGATGAGACTGAACATTATTGTGACAGTTCTTTGAAGCTATTCTATAGAACTGACCACCCATTCTAGATGGTATTTCCATCTAGAAATTGTGGTCCCAACCTTTGCCTACATCTCTTGGTGTGATGGCAGAGCTGCAGGAGTTCAGCGACCTCATTGAACTGAAAGGCATGCATCTTTGGCTGACTGTATTTCTTACACTTTTTCCTCTCCTTGTAACCTTCTTTCTTTGAAAAAAAAAATATGACAAACTTAACTACCTTGGGTAACTTCTACAGAGCGCAGAGTTTTAAAAGCAAAATTTCTTTTGGGTTTTTAAACATTGTGCACAGGAAAAAAAATGAAGAAAGGACATATATAATTTTAAATGTGAGTGTTTAACCAATAGACTCAAATGTCAAAGCCAGCGAACCAAAAAATTCCAGTTTCTACAATATTTGCACACAAAATGACTTCAGGTTTAATACACATTAATGAGATGAGATAAACCAGGTTCTTTTTCCAGCTGTGTGATCATAGGAAAAAGAAAAAATAAATACTTAATTTTTTTACAAAAAATATTCTTGATTCGGTTTTACAGGAGAAAAATTCTCCAGGCCTGGATTTCAAACTTGACAGATACATCTTTGTGTTTGTGTGTTCATGTGTCTTTTGTGTGTATGTTTAAATTTGTATGCCCCCTGACTTCCAGGGACTCTGGGCAGTGGTATCAATCAAAAGAAATGAAAATAAATGAAAAAAGGTTAAAAAAATAGCAGGAACAATAGAATAGAATAGAATAGAATAGTATAGTATAGTATAGTATAGTATAGTATAGTATAGTATAGTATAGTATAGTATAGAATAGAATAGAATAGAATAGAATAGAATAGAATAGAATAGATATAAGGAATGGAATGGAACGGAATGGAACAGAATGGAGTAGAGTAGAGTAGAGTAGAGTAGAGTAGAGTCAGACATCGGTGAGGCAGACGAACAGCTGAAGCCAGTTCCCAGTGTGTGCATGCACAGAGTTGCCTGATGAAGGGAACAGCTAAGGAACAGGGGTCAACTGGGGAGTAAGGCCACAGGTTGACGATGACTGGCCCCTCCCAGAGGAAATAAAAGAAGAGCAAAAGGGGAGTGGAGACAATTAATTCACTTAATTGGTTCATGACTCTCTGAGACTCCTTGCCAAGTGTTGCAGATATTGGCCTGGCAGCTCTCTGCCAGATAAGGTCTATGACTGTAAATCCTCCCTTGAAAGACTTTGCTGGATGTGAATGAGCAGAATTTACAGCAAATTAATAAAAGGTTTTTTTTTTCGGGACAAGGAGTTTGCTTCATGCTCTTGGGAAGCCTCAGTCAGAACAGAGACCTTTTGTTAACTTAAGTTGAAGTCAACAATATCCTTTACTTGGTGACATGTGTCCTCCTCACATCTGAAAGTCCACAAGTTCTCCCTGTCTAGTCAATTATAACTGGTATCAAATTTCTGGAGTTTTCTGATAGCACATTTTTTTAGTCCTAACTGTGGAGATCCAGGGTTGAATGTTTGCATGTGAAGAAGATTCTTTGTGATTGGATCATTGTCTCTTCAAGCAGCAACGTATTTGAGGAATCTACAAGCAAAAATGCTTCCAAACACATGTGATTATTAGTTTATGCAACTGGATAACATGGTTGAACAACTGGATTCATACAACTTCCTTTTTTTAAAAAAAGATTAAACTAGTGCATTGTGAAGTACAATTAAATCTATAGCCCTAAGATGTTGTCATTTACGCTTAAGTATGCTATTTTTATAAAATAATTCCTTCTCTTTGTTAGCAAGTTTGACACAAGTCTCTCATTTTCTTGGCAAACTTTATTCAAGTTAAGATTTTTTTTTCAGGATGTCACACATAAAAACCCAGTTTCCATCTGGCAGATCTCTCCTTTGTGATTTCCCCAACGTTTGTTGGTTTGGCAGTATCAGAAGCAATGTCACTATCTTTCTGTGCTCAAGAAAGATGAAAGGAGGGAGAGAAATGGTGTATCATTTTGAAGGTGAGCTTTAGTTACATTTGTCTAGCTATCTTTATGCCATCTTATCTTGGTTAAGCCAGTTTAGATCATGCAACACTTGTCCAAGGTCTACTGAGTTCAATAGAGGAGTAGGCATAAATAGACAGTCAGGCAGTTGTTTCATATTCTCTTCTTATTTCTCTTCTGGCTTGATATTGGAAGCTGTTTATATTTTGAACAATTGTTAAAATGCTTTAAGGTTGACTGCCTATTCACCAAGGATATTTTATCTTGTAAAAAGTCACACTGCTATAGAAAAGGGTTAGAAATCAACGTGGATGGTCTGTTGCTCCCATGCACTTGCCTTTATGGAACTGTCCATGGTACTGAATAGTTATTTTTGAGACCCTTGGGATGGCTGTGAGCCTTAGTGCAGATGTGCCTGCTGTTGGACTAGTGTGTAACTATGATTCTCTCCTCTCCTCTCCTCTCCCCTCCCCTCCCCTCCTCTCCTCTTCCATTATTCTATTCTATTCTATTCTATTCTATTCTATTCTATTCTATTCTATTCTGTTCTGTTCTGTTCTGTTCTGTTCTGTTCTGTTCTGTTCTGTTCTGTTCTGTTCTGTTCTATTCTACACTACTCTACTCTACTCTACTCTACTCTACTCTACTCTACTCTACTCTACTCTTTCTCTGGGTAAACTTGGACGCCATTCTTTTCCCTCTGCATCATGTGGTTTTTGAAAACTTTCCTGGAAAACCAAGAGGCCCCACAATTTGTTTTTCTATATTAGTAGATCATAGCTTTCTGTCCTACGCACAGAGACTAATAAAAAGTGCTCAGCTACCAAGAGAAATAGGTTATGATTTCAAAATGGTTGCCAAGAAAGAACTCTGTTCTATACAGTGGTTCCACTTTATCTATTTAGGTAGAATAATTGCGTCCCATTTCCCCCCTCAGCGATATGTAGATAAGAAGATTTGAAAAGGAAATCACATTTATGAAGAAATTGCAACAGTCCACGGTCTTGAGTCATGAGAATTACTAACTGCCAATTGAGTAAGTTCCATCCATTTTCTGACACTATACTGATTCTATTAAACAAAGATATTTGACCAAAAGGTTCTTTAAGTAAGAGCTTGTGGTTCCTTAAAGACTACACTTTTATTTAGGTAGAGATGAACTCTAATTTAGAGAAAAAGTATGAAACAATAAATACTTTAGTCTTAAAGTATAAATATTGGCAAAATTCCCTCAAGTCAGCTTTTGGTGTGTCATTTAAAATGTTTGTAAAATCCCACTTCAAACTAAAAGTAAAGGTCCCCCTTGCTAGTTGTACCTGACTCTGGGGGGTGGTGCTCATCTCCGTTTCAAAGCCAAAGAGCCAGTGCTGTCCGAAGATGTCTCCGTGGTCATGTGGCCAGCATGACTAAATGCCAAAGGCACACAGAACGGTGTTCCCTTCCCACCAAAGGCGGTTCCTATTTTTCTACTTGCATTTTTTTACTTTTGAACTGCTAGGTTGGCAGAAGCTGGGACAAGTAATGGGAGCTCACTCCGTTATGTAATGCTAGGGACTCAAACCGCTGAATTGCCGACCTTTCTGATCAACAGGCTCAGTGTCTTAGCCACCGCGTCCCTCCCCTTCAAAGTAGGTGGGTTTTATAATCTAAGACAAAGAGGTCCTGCCCATTTTTTTAAGTGTATTTGTCCCTTGTCTTCAAATGTTTGCAAAGAGGAATAATAACCAACACGAATACGGATTTCTGCTTGTTTATTTCCCCCACAGCATTGGTTTATCAGTTTGTAAGGATTTGGGGAAAATGCACGTAGGTTTGTAGTAGTGAGAGTGAAGCACTCAGAATTTGCACACCTGCAATGTAAGGCAGGGCAGCCCTGTGTACAGATGGTGGAAGGAGATTAAAAGCCATGCTTAGGTTCTTCTAATTTGTCTGACACTTTTTATGTCTCGAGTCACTAGAAGACAATGACCCATTGAGGTGACCAACTGACTACCAAGCTGCAAAATGCTACACAGACTGACTATGCCAATATCTTTTTGGGAAAGGTATCTCGATTTAGAAGGCTGTACAGGTAGTCCTTGACTTAAAGCAGTTCACTTAGTGACTGTTTGAACTTACAACAGCCCTGAAAAAAGTGACACCTGACCTTTTTCACACTTATGACCATTGCAGCATCCCCACGATCACGAGATTTACATTTGGATGCTTGACAACTGGTTCATATTTAGGATGGTTGCAGTGTCCTGGGGTCATCTTTTGTGAACTTCGGACAGGTGGAATCAACGAGAAAGCGAGATTCAGTTAAGATAATGATGTTGAATGTGTTTTGAACTCATTTTATTTCTTCTTGATGGAGAACTTAAGTCAATCCTGCTCTTTGGCCTAAACAGAGGTGGCCATTCTTCTGTCCTGGGTCTTCAAGGGGTCTCTAAGAAAACCCGCCTATGGCCCCTGGAGTTTCCTCTGAATGTGTTCTGACGCAGGCAATCCTTAGAAAGCAAGAAGCAAAGTCTTGGTCCTGACAAAACCTCTTTTATTTACATGACTGTGAATTCCTTTCATTCACAGTCAGCAAGGCTTTAGCAAATAGTCTTTCAGAGGAATGTTTATCTGCACGCACCTTATCTTGCTTGGAGCGCTGCCAGATAACTAGTTTCCAAACACAGAGCAAAGCAAAACACAGTGTCTCTTATTATCACAAACAAAACTTTCCGGACTGAAGGAACAACTTGTTTCCTGCAAAAGCTTACTCCCCATTCATTCCTCTTTTGTTTCCTATGGGAAGGGCTGATCACCTCCAAGGTGTGGCTTTACTCTTAAGTTGACCCTGCTTTCTTAGTTGTTCTTGTCTTCTGGCAGCTCTCCACATGCGCACACTGGGAACAGGCTCCAGCTGTTCCTCTGCCTCACTGCTGTCTAGCTCCCTCTCTGCCTCCGACTCAGAGCCCTCGCCTGAGCTTTCCTCAGCCCCCAGGCCTGGCCCATGTTTCTCCCCAACCTCCTCACCGTCCAAATCTCTGCCAACTCTGCTGGCTGCTGGCGGCCCCAACAAACTGTACCATTTGCTGACATTTAGAGGTGAGAAATGTACAAAATCATAGTGTATGGCTTTAGAATTGTCTTCACCCATCTAAAAATGTGGAGGGAAAGACAACCCCAAACCCAGAAAGAAAAGAACATTCAACTCTATAGTTTGCAAGTTTGCCCTGTCTAATATTGCTTTTGAGGTTATACAGGTATAACCATCCTTTCATGCAACTTCACGTAGGCATCAAAATAAAACAAACTACTGTAGATCTATTTTAAAACGGATGTCGTTTTAGCTCCCAGGGTATTTTTTAAACCTTTGTTTCGCCAGTAAATTTACTTACACAATGCTGAGCAAGGAAGCTAGGTTTTTCTTCATTCCTTCTTTTTCATTTTTCTTTTCTTTTGCATCTTCCTTTTGTCTGCAAGCATATTCACCCACCGCTTAATTTGTCATAGCCCTGGAGGTATCAAAACTAATGAGCTTTGTTTGAATAGACTTTTTCCAGTTCATCTAGCACACTTTGGGGTAATCATTCAGCTTCTGTTTCCTTCCTGATGTGGAGTATTCTGGGATGTAGAAGGGAAATCATGGTATTCATTTAGGTGGCTTCGCCCCAAACAGCCAAGCATTCGGCACCTGCCCTAAATAATTTTATTTCATTCATTTCACGGTTACCTGAAATATTGTTAGGTACAACCTGCTCTTCATTTAGATTGCAAGAGGAGTCAAATGGAGTAATAAGAGATTTTCTGAATATCTGATTGGGGAGGGCTTACAATTCATAGAGAAAAGAAATATTTAACAGATTAAAAGAGTTGGAAGGGACCTTGTAGGTCATCTAGTCCAACCCCCTCTGCCCTACACCATTTCTGACAGATGGCAGTCCTGTCTCTTCTTGAAAGCTTCCAGTGATGAAGCTCCCAGAACTTCTGATTGTTCCACTATCAGAAAAATTCTCCTTATTTCCAGGTTGAATCTCTCCTTGTTCGATTTCCATCCATTGTTCCTTGCCTGGCCTTCAGGTGCTTTGGAAAATAGCTTGACCCCTGTGGCAGCCGCTCAAATATTGGAACACTGCTATCCTGTCTCCCCTGGTCCTCCTCTTAACTAGATAAGCCCAGTTCCTACAACCGTTCATCGTATTAGAAAGAAACTTACTTTTAAAAAATATTTAATAAACTTAAAACCATTTGTTTCAGATCTGTTAATCCTTCATTAGCATCCTTTACTTGCCAGCCTTTCTGGCTCCACAAACTGGCAGAGGCAGAGGTGAGTGGCAGCAGCAGGTTGTTAAGTAAGTAAGCTCCCTGTTATATATTGCTGACCCAACTGTTAGCTTACATTCCTAACACAGGCGAGGTTTGTGTGCTTGTCCAACTCTGTGAAGCAGTTCCCAACAAACCAGGGATCGGTTGTTTTGAGTCCCTTTGGGGAGAGGGGGCGGTATAAAAATCGAAATAAAGGTAAAGGTAAGGCTTCCCAAGAGCAGGAAGCAAACGCCTGGTCCCAACAAAAGCCTCTGATTAATTTACTGTGAATTCTGCTCATTTACACCCAGCAAAGTCTTTCAAGGGAGGATTTACAGTCACAGACCTTATCTGGCTTGGAGAGCTGCCAGGCCGATCTGTGCAAAACATGACAAGGAGTCTTGGAGAGTCACGAATCAATTATGCGAATTAATTATCTCCTGCAAACTCCACTCCTCTTTCGCTCCTCTTTTATTCCTTCTGGGAGGGGCCATTCATCGTCCACCTGTGGCCTTACTCCCAAGTCGACCCTTGTTCCTTAGCTGTTCCTTCATCGGGCAACTTTGTGCATGCACACACTGGGAAAAGGCTCCAGCTGTTTGTCTGCCTCATTGATGTCTGACTTTGAAGGCAGCTGGTAACTGGCATATGGCTCTGGCCCCCTCTCTGCCTCCAACACAGAGCCCTCATCAGAGCCTTCCCCGGACTCCAGGACTGGCCCATGTTTCTCTCCAACCTCTTCACTGACCGAATCTGCTGCCAGCTCTGCTGGCTGGCCACAACATCAGTCCCACTTCGTGGACCAGAGGTTGGGGACCCCCGCTTCAGACATAGTCCATCCATAGAAGCAGACATTGTTCCTAATATTGCAATGACTAATTTCTGGCTCCATTCATTGAAGATCTCCTCTAATGTTTCAAATGTTAGAGTATTTTTTGTCATTTTGTCTGAGAGAGAGAAAACTGAAAGGAAATGACTCTGTTCAAGAAGTTCCTTTTCAGAGTGCTTGAATATTGGTTGACATCCGTGTTTCAGATGTCAGATAAGCTTGACTTTGGAAACAGGACTAAAAAAATGCAGTAGGTACACTTGAAAATCTTGCAATATCTTGACGTTAAATTTGTATTTATAAATAGTAAAAAAGCTGCCATCAGGAGAAAAGCCTGAGGAAGTGTTAATGCCTGCCTTTTACTGCAAGGCAGTTTTTAATGCACCTTCTTTTTCCAGGTCTGCATTTCTGATTTGAAACCTTTCAGGGCTTTGCAAAAATCATTTCCTTGTCTTAATATTATTATTTTTAACAGGTGGAACAGTCACAGGTGCGAAGAATCCATGGGAAACGGCTGCTTTTTTTGACTGCTTAATAGTGAACGGAATAACTTTTTTTTGGCACTTCTTATATTTTCTCTGCTATTTTGCGAGGTGAACCCCTGTGGCAAAGATTGCCAGCAAAAGATTCTGTGTATATATCCGAAATATTTCTACACAGAGGCTAAGATATTCCTGTGGCTGGGCTGCATCAGATGCCACTCTAAATCTCAATGGTTTCCCTTATTAATTCTTAAATTACTTCTTACTTCTTAAATCTGGATAATTATGTGATGTGAAATTTTGACCTGGGAATGGCTGCTGTGTGATTGGTGAACTAGTCCAATTCCCTGATATCAATCAATCAATCAATCAATCAATCAATCAATCAGAATAGAGCTGGAAGGGACCTTGGAAGTCTTCTATTCCAACCTCTTGCTCTAGCAGGTCACGTTATAGCATTTCAGATAAGTGGCTGTTCAGTCTTTTCTTAAAAACTCTCCAGTGATGAAGCACCTACAATTTCTGAAGGCAAATTGTTCCTTTCAAAATCTTGTCAAGCACATTTTAGCTTGGTGGGTCATGGAAAACAAGATGGTAAGTTTTAGGTTTTAGGCCAATATGAGATCCAAACAAAGCAACCTTTTTTTTCTTGAGGAATTCAGAGATTCTGAAGCAAAGAACAAAGGTAAGTTTGCAGTAAGATTAAAAACTATGACTCTTCCCCAATAAGGGACACATTATCTCATCTATATATATAACAAAATTGGTTGTGTGTGTGTGTGTGTGTGTATGTTCCAGCATAACTCTGGAACACCTCAAGCAATTTCAACCAAACTTGGTACACAGATGACTTACTCTCTGGAGAAATATACTGTGGGGGTAAGACACCCCTAACACCCCTCGGCGTGTGTGTTCTATTAAGATGCAGCCTGTTGTGCCTTTAAATGGCTTCTACTGAACTGCCGTAAAATAGATTCTACTGTACAGCACAGTGGAGTTGCCATGGTAACAACTTCACAATACTCCACAAGGGGGCTCCCTCTGATAAGGGAGAAAATCCAACATTAGAAATTGTGGCAACGTTCATGGAAGGTTACGTTTGGTCTGGACATTTTCAACAAAACCAGGGCTTTTCCTGTCTAATACAGGATTAGGATAAATAAATACCCGGCAATGCCGGGTTGTTAGCTACTTGTATATAAAGAAAAGAGTTGGGTTCTAAATTCTTCTCCAAAGGGTTTTGTCCCCAATCACTTTCCACTTCATCTTCACCCTATCCAGATACTGTATTTTAGAGCACAACTTCCCCAAATTCTGAATTGCTACGAATTCTGGGAACTGTGGTCCCGTCATGTCAAGAGGGGGCTAGGTTGAGATGAATTGCCTTCCCATGTATCCTTGAATGACTTTGCAAGCCACAAATCTTTCAGGATTATTATTTTTTCATCTGGGGTCCAGGGTTTGGTGTGATGCAAAGATCTAAAACAAATGATTGTCTGTTTTTCAGCTTCTGAAAATGAATTTATTTCCGCTCTACCTCTTTGCAGAAGGATTCTTTGCTCAGAATGGTAAAAGGAAAGAGAAGGATAGGATGACCAGCAGCAAGGTGGATCGACTCAGTTACAAAAATGGAAGAAAGACCTGAAAGAACACAGGTTAGGACCAGATCACCCTGCAGAAAACCCATCTATATGGTTGCTAAAAGTTGACAATGATAATAGCTATGGTACTTAGACTTATAAGCCACTTCATAGTGCTTAACAGCCCTGTCCAAGTGGTTTAGTCAGCATATTGTCCCTAACAATCTGGGCCCTCATTTTACTGACCTTGGAAGGATGGAAGGCTGAGTCAACCTTAAGCCAGTCAGGATCGAACTGCTGGCAGTGAGCAGTGAGTTAGCCTGCACATAATCAACCAATCAGATACTACCCTACAGTGACAAGAACATGCATGGAAGTGTATATCTCCTGCTTGTTGGATACTGACTAGGAAACTGGTTCCTTGCCATGTTCTCTGCATCCAAGGGAGCTCACGAAATTGGCTTGCAATTCATATTTACTCTGTTAATGAAAGCACCACTGTCGATCCATTGGAAACAACGAATGGTGCTTTGCCAGACTATAGTATTGCAGAATTGATGTTATAGTACTTTGAGGGTGTTTGAGAGATGGATAGAGGGGAAAAGTATCAGTAGCTGATTCTCCAAAAAGTACTGATTGGTTGATGTCCAAATTGGGATTCTGGGCAGTGTTTTATAAAAAGATAATGTATCTTTAAGCCTAGGTGCCCTTCAGGGAAATGTATTGGATAAATGTCTTCTGAAAAGCCGGTAAATATTCCATCGCCTCACTGTCATTACTGCCATGAAATGATAATGAAGCATGAAAGAAATATAATTCCATATTCAGATGACAGCATTAGCCTTCATAAGCAAACTGAAATATTTATTAGTAAAATGTTCAGTATCTACGCCAGTAATCTAAGAAAAAAAAAAGAAGAGAGGACAAAAATGTTTTATAATAAAAAAGAGATTGAATGCAGAGGTAAAAACCTGGTTGGCTGATTTTATTGCTTATTATTAAATCCTGGCAAAACAATTATTTTTTTTTCTTTTCATTAGTAAGGCACCCAAATTAAAACTATGCCCCTAGGCTGCGAGGTTTACAGTAGTGATTAAAAACAAGAAATTGTGATACATGGGGCTTTTTTTTTTTGACAATGGCGTAATCAAATTCATTCATAATGTTAAATCTTTCACTGACATTTTTTTTAAAAAACCCAGTGAAATACAACAGCCAAAAAGAACCACATGCTACAACTATCAAGGAACAGTAAGGAGAGGGACCTTGTTTAAACAGGAAACTTACACAATGTTTCTATAATCTTGAATACAAACATTAGAGTGTAGTTAATTAGGGTAATTATTGTCTAAATTGTGCCTAATTGTTTTATGCTGAATAGAAATGCCATGAATGAAATCTGAGTTTGTGCTAGAGACTTGGAAGGGAAGGTTTAAAGAAGCTAAATCTTGAAACATTAATGTGATAAGTTTAGATGGCAATTCCTCCTTAAAGAGGGAGAGATTGTCCCCAAATAGACCAAGACAATAAACTTATGTCTTGACCTCTGTTTCACCTTATCGAAAAAGAAGGCGCCCAAGACTCATTTACAATACTGTGCATAGCTAAGTATTTGTCTACTTGAAAGCCTATCCTTTAACGAAGGGGTGAGAGCAAGAAAGATCTTTGAAGTGGATGAAAAATTAGGAATTCAAGTGACCACAATCAATTCTGAAACACTGCACAAAATTAATTACAGTTTTGCATCAGAAGCAAGAATGTAGATTTGAGACAGTGGGTGTCATTTATCTCTCAGCAGCACAATATACAAGGCGATTAAAAAGCCAAACCTGTTCCCACCCCCGGTGTCGAAAGCCTAACGGAGGGCTGCGAAATACAAATGATTAACTCCAAATCATTCAAGGGGTTGTATAGTTGCTTCGGCTTGAATGAAATTTGCAGCAAGTCAAAAATATTGCGGGAAGACAGATTTGCAGTTCTTTATCAAAATCTAGCTTGATTATCGCTGGCAGAAGCCAGATTAATGGGAGAGAGAGAGAGAGAGAGAGAGAGAGAGAGAGAGAGAGAGAGAGAGAGAGGGAGAGAGAGAGAGAGAGAGAGAGAGAGAGAGAGAGAGAACGAGGCAGGCTGGGGCTGGAGAAGGCTTAGCACTGGAAGCGAAACTGAGTCGAATCATTTCTACCTACTTTTAATTGCTTTTATGCAATTGGATCCAAGGCTCTTAAACTAATTTCTCAAGGTAACTACTCTGTTATATCTGAGGCAACAGCAACCTGTGTGACTGACAAACCAGCTTCTTTTCCAGGAAAATTTTGGGGGAAACCTTCCATCTTAAGAAGACGTTGTAGGAGGAAATTGGTATGGAGGCACTGTTGGAATTTCTACCTTCAAATCAGTGCCTCAGAAGATGCAAGAGATAGGCATCTCAAAAGCTGAGAGGAAGGAAGGGGCCCACTTTTGCGCAAGTGGAAACCTTGCTGTCCTATAACAAGCCATGGATGATGTTATTGTATGAGAAATAATAGAAAAACAAAGGGCAATCAAACATGGATTGTTATTCGGTCTTCCTCAACCTTGTGCCTTCCATTTTGGCCTACAATTCCCAGAAATCCAAGTTCTATAGCCAAATTTCTTCCCCCCCCCACAAGATGTTTTATTTTATTTTTGGTTTTCAAAACAAACATAAGAAATCCTCCTTCTTTACATACTATAGAAAGTGTATCAGTTGGTTACAAAAGGCTTTCGTGCATCTCTTCCACTGTCATCAAGTATAGTTCATATTAACTCTAGTTATCTTAACTCAGCCAAAATTATGACGATTAGAAGAAATCAACAACTCTGTTAAGAGGATGTTGTTGTTGATGATAAAAATAGCACATTTCTTTGAGTTGCTATCTTACTCACTTGGCCAATCATGTAATTTGCTTGTGTGTGTGTGAGAGAGAGACAGAAAGAGAGAGAGAGAGAGAGAGAGAGAGAGAGAGAGAGACAGACAGACAGACAGACAGACAGACAAACACAGACAGAGAGATGTCCAGAGCATGATGCTATGTTAATTCACTATTTTCATTAAATCCCTGATATAATGCTATTGAATACACACTCAGTTTTCCTGAGTGAAGAGGACTCCAATCTTGGTTCTGTCCTCAGCATTTTAAGTGCATTTCATTAATCTTAAATGCACCTAGATTTCCTGAGATCATCTAGATTTCCAAAATTGTTTTCTTCTTTTGCACGTAAGTCACTTGTGATATTGATGGACTCACCTAGATGAGCGCTATTATAAAATTTTCTTAAATGGTAACAAAATGAGTTGTAACAGAGGGATCCACATTAGAAAATATCCAAACAACTGTTTTTTTTTTTTTTTTAAAATCAAATACTACAATCAAGCCTAACTTCGAGTTGAATGTACATTATGGGAGAACAACCTACTGTATGTCTAAATCAGAGCTTTCCAACTTTGGTGACTTTAAGACTTTAGCTCCCAGAATTGCTCAGCCTGTCTAAAAATAATCGTCATCTAACTGATTTTTAGAGACGCGGTGGTCCAGTGGCTAAGATGCTGAGCTTGTCAATCAGAAAGGTCAGCAGTTCGATGGTTTGAATCCCCAGCGCTGTGTAATGGAGTGAGCTCCCGTTACTTGTCCCAGCTTCTGCCAACCTAGCAGTTCAAAAGCATGTAAAAAATGCAAGTAGAAAAATAGGAACCACCTTTGGTGGGAAGGTAACAGCGCTCCATATGCCTTCGGCATTTAGTCATGCCGGCCAAGGAGACATCTTCAGACAGCGCTGGCTCTTTGGCTTTGAAACAGAGATGAACACTGCCCCCTAGAGTCGGGAACGACTAGCACATATGTGCAAGGGGAACCTTTACCTTTACTTGATTTTTGGAGCTTTGAAAAGACACATTTATTTGGAACGAGCCCTTTGCTGATTATAAGAGAAAGAAAAGAGAGACTTACATCTCCTCCCCCAATCAACTTTGCAAAGCTAAGTTTAAAACACACTTTTTATCAACCTAAGTGACAATTGTTGGATGGAGACCATCCTGAATTCTTCTAAATTGTCCTCGCTGGCATCTGACGGAACATGTACCTTTCAAAACCTACTTTGATCACGGAGGATTAACCAGAGGGATGAGAAGAAAACAAATCACTTGCCTTCAGGGCAGAAATGGAAAAAATTCACAGATATATAACCCACGGCAAGGCCTTATAACATGTGGGAATATGCAATGAATTTCTTTTCTGCTTTGAAATAGATTTGGCAGCCTGAGTCTCTCTCCCTTCAGTGATCACATGGTCCCAATGGATTCATACTGGATCCTGCCAAGGGTCCTTGCCTTGACGTATATTTGAGATTGTATTTTGGATGACAGAAATGTTCATGACTTGTACAAATGTATTGATTTTCTTTTTTTCTCCGTGTCTTCCCCCACGCACCTCCAATAGACTGAAGTGTTTGTGTGTAGCTACGAGGCAGGAAAAAAGAGAGAGAGAGAGAGAGGGAGAGAGAGAAAGGAAGCTGTTGAAACAGTGTTGAATCTACTTCTTAGAATCCTGGGTTATCAAACTCATTAATCTACATGTCAAGAGGCTAGGAATGAATAATTGTGTGTTAGAATTTATCTGCCAACATGATAGCTACTTTTCAGGTCTTTCTCCAGAGTTCTTTTATTGTGCTGGCCTTTATTATATGCTTTATTCTCTCTTTCTGTCTCCTCTTGGAGAGCTACAGAAATATGTATTTCATCTGCAGGGAGCTGAAGGGCTGAAATATGGCAGCAACCTGGCCTCTGTACACTTATGGGGTGTTTTTTTTTAGAGTGGGGTGGCAGCGGTTTGTAATGGACAGGCATGAATGCAGTTTAGTTGCCGCTATAAATTAATTAGTTTTGCACCATGTGAATATTTGCGAATTCCATGCATGGGTGTGCCTGATGGTCTCATCAATCTTTTTTTTTGTCCCTTTGGATGAGATGTGAGGGGGATTTATAGCCTTAATTGGTTTGTCCAAACTAAGTAGACATTCTGAGACAAAGAGGCTATAAAATGAGGTTGGTTTTGAATAGGTTTGAATATATGAAATTCTTATAGATCAAAACATGGTACTGCATCAGAGGCCGCTTCTGACTGGTTCTGGAGAACCGGTAGCAGAAATTTTGAGTAGTTTGGAGAACCGGCAAATACTACCTCTGGCTGGCCCTGCCCCCTTATATTCCCTGCCTCCCGAGTCCCAGCTGATTGGCTAGGTCTTCTTCTGTTGCCCTGCACAGGAGAAAGGAGCTGGAAAGCAGGTTAGTGGAGTGGGGAGGGAATGGGGGTTTTATAGTATCCTTCTCCCAGGAGTGGGGAGGAAATGGAGATTTTACAGTATCCTTCCCCTGGGAGGGAATGGAGATTTTACAGTATCCTTCTCCCAGGAGTGGGGAGGAAATGGAGATTTTGCAGTATCCTTCCCCTGGAATGGGGAGAGAATGGGGATTTTATAGTATCCTTCCCCTAGAGTGGGGAGGAAATTGAAATTTTACAGTATCCTTCTCCCAGGAGTGGGGAGGAAATGGAGATTTTATAGTATCCTTCCCCTGGAATGGGGAGGGAATGGAGATTTTACAGTATCCTTCTCCCAGGAGTGGGGAGGGAATGGAGATTTTATAGTATCCTTCTCCCAGGAGTGGGGAGGAAATGGAGATTTTACAGTATCCTTCTCCCAGGAGTGGGGAGGGAATGGAGATTTTACAGTATCCTTCTCCCAGGAGTGGGGAGGGAATGGAGATTTTATAGTATCCTTCCCCTGGAATGGGGAGGGAATGGAGATTTTACAGTATCCTTCTCCCAGGAGTGGGGAGGGAATGGAGATTTTACAGTATCCTTCTCCCAGGAGTGGGGAGGAAATGGAGATTTTACAGTATCCTTCTCCCAGGAGTGGGGAGGGAATGGAGATTTTACAGTATCCTTCTCCCAGGAGTGGGGAGGAAATGGAGATTTTACAGTATCCTTCTCCCAGGAGTGGGGAGGGAATGGAGATTTTACAGTATCCTTCTCCCAGGAGTGGGGAGGGAATGGAGATTTTACAGTATCCTTCTCCCAGGAGTGGGGAGGGAATGGAGATTTTACAGTATCCTTCTCCCAGGAGTGGGGAGGGAATGGAGATTTTACAGTATCCTTCTCCCAGGAGTGGGGAGGGAATGGAGATTTTATAGTATCCTTCCCCTGGAATGGGGAGGAAATGGAGATTTTACAGTATCCTTCTCCCAGGAGTGGGGAGGGAATGGAGATTTTACAGTATCCTTCTCCCAGGAGTGGGGAGGGAATGGAGATTTTACAGTATCCTTCTCCCAGGAGTGGGGAGGGAATGGAGATTTTACAGTATCCTTCTCCCAGGAGTGGGGAGGGAATGGAGATTTTACAGTATCCTTCCCCTGGAGTGGGGAGGGAATGGAGATTTTACAGTATCCTTCTCCCAGGAGTGGGGAGGGAATGGAGATTTTACAGTATCCTTCTCCCAGGAGTGGGGAGGGAATGGAGATTTTACAGTATCCTTCTCCCAGGAGTGGGGAGGGAATGGAGATTTTATAGTATCCTTCCCCTGGAATGGGGAGGAAATGGAGATTTTACAGTATCCTTCTCCCAGGAGTGGGGAGGGAATGGAGATTTTACAGTATCCTTCTCCCAGGAGTGGGGAGGGAATGGAGATTTTACAGTATCCTTCTCCCAGGAGTGGGGAGGGAATGGAGATTTTACAGTATCCTTCTCCCAGGAGTGGGGAGGGAATGGAGATTTTACAGTATCCTTCTCCCAGGAGTGGGGAGGGAATGGAGATTTTACAGTATCCTTCTCCCAGGAGTGGGGAGGGAATGGAGATTTTACAGTATCCTTCTCCCAGGAGTGGGGAGGGAATGGAGATTTTACAGTACCCTTCCCCTGCCACAGCCACAAGCCATGCTCATCAAGCCACGCCACACCGACATAACCGGTAGTACTTTTTTTTGAATCCCACCACTGTACTGCATGTGAATCTATTTGGTGGTAGACAAAAAGTTTCTATACCAGTGTTTTTCACACTTGGCAATTTTAAGACATGTTGACTTCAACTCCCAGAATTCCCTAGCAAGCATAACTGGTTGGGGAATTGTGGGAGTTGAAGTCCATGCATTTTAATGTGAAAAATCACCTCCATAACCTTACAGCAGGGTTTCCAAACCTTGGTGACTTTTAAGACACATGGAATTCAACTCCCAGAATTCCATGTGTCTTAAAGTTGCCAAGGATGCTTGTTAGGGGGTTCTGGGTAATGGTGTTCACACATGTTAACAAAAACTCATCTTGAGAAAGAATCTTAGCTCCCATGTGAAAGATATGTGGGAGAGAACAAAAGAAGCATGCATGAGAAAGGAAGAATCTGTGCCAAGTCTTTCCCGACCCCCAGTCTGTAAACATTTTATTAGATTATAGAATAAAATGCAAAAATACAAAGCAAATAGGAGGACACAGTGGGGAGAAGAAGGGGAAAGAAAAGTGAGGGGGGGGGGAGGGAGAAAAGACAAAGAAAGCATTGACTTCTGACTCCCTCTGTTGCAGTAGAATAAAGCATTAACACTGAACCTCAACGTTTCACTTTTCCATAGTAATATAAACTAGCCATTTCTATAACAACAAATCAATCGAATCAGTAAAACCCCAAATCAATGTTTCATTTCCCCCCCACCTGAAGCTGTCTCCATGTAGCAGGCTTTCAAGAAGAGACTAGACTGCCACCTGTCAGAAATGGTGTAGGATCTCCTGCTTGGGCGGGGGGTTGAATTAGATGACCTACAAGGTCCCGTCCAACTCTGTTAATCTGTATTCTGTGCCGAGTGTTAATCCAGATAGCCAGCCTCACTCAAGAATGCTCACTCAAAACACTCCATATGTGCATTTGATGAAGTGAGCTATAGCCTATCCCTTTTTATCAAACGTGTTGATCCAAAAAAAAAGGATCAACTACCAAGCTCCTTCTCCTGTTGGGGGAAATAAACAGGTTTCTTTGTGACTAGATCTCCAAAGAGCAATAGCAATAGCTCTTAGACTTTTATATTGCTTCACAGCGACCTTAGAAGAATGGATGCGGAATGGACTCAGAAGAAAGAGGAGAGGGACCCGGTGGCTCAGTGGCTAAGGCGCTGAACTTGTCGATCAGAAAGGTCAGCAGTTCGGCAGTTTGAATCCTAGTGCCGCGTAATAGGGTTTGCTCCCGTTACTTGTTCCAGATTCTGCCAGCCTAGCAGTTAGAAAACATGTAAACATGCAAGTAGAAAAATAAGGACCACCTTTGGTGGGAAGGTAACAGCGTTCCATGTGCCTTTGGTATTTACTCATGCTGGCCACATGACCATGGAGGCATCTTCAGACAGCGCTGGCTCTTTGGCTTTGAAACGGAGATGAGCAGCGCCCCCTAGAGTCGGGAACGACTAGCACATATGTGCGAGGGGACCCTTTACCTTTACCTTACAGAAGAATGGAAGGCTGAGCCCACCTTGAGCCCATCAGGCTCAAACTGCTGGCTGTCAGCACAATTAGCCTGCAATGCTGCATTCTAACTGCAGCTCTTACAGAAGGCCACTTTAATTAACCACAGCTGGCTAATGAGGCAACATTCTAAGAATTCCGGCCACAAATATCAACAGCTGAGACTGCTGGCAGAATGCAGCTTCTTGGAAACAAAATGGCAGCCCTTGAGGCTGCCATTACATGGGTTTGAGGTGGTTTTTCCTGACTCTTGGTATTGTTGAGTCCTCTTCAACTGTGGCTTCATTGAAGACTCTGCTTAGTGATTCCACTCAGGTACCATGTTAAATTTCTCATGTTCTGGAAGATGGTATGAAAAGATGAACCAGGGTTAAGACTGGCCGGCTCTGAGGAAAGAGGACTGTGGCTTTCTGAAGCCTGTGAACTATCTTGCTATTCGGCTTTGATGTTTTTGGTTATGTTTCTCTTCCTTTGTTTAGATAATACCTGCAGGGCTGTCTTAATGCATGGGCCTGATGGAGCCCCAAACTCATCTTTGTATGCTAACCCTTCAATGCACTTTGCATCATATAAATACAACAACATATTTATTGCGTTTTACCGCCGCTTTTATTAATACTAACATGCAAAAATATATGTTTGATTTTATCAGCCGTTTACATTTTTATTCCTGTGAGTAGTTGTTGTAGAGGCTCCCCCAGTGCACTGCTTTGCCCCAGGGCCCCCCCGTAATACTGAATATGTGAACTTCTCATCGTGGTGAACAGCCTGGCACAGCTGAGGCAACAGGTTATTCAAAATTGAGCAAGGCCAAATATGGCTTTAGGGCAGGCTGCACGTAGCCCGAAGGTCTTGGTTTGTGGGAGGTTGTTTCACTTGGGTCTAAGGTGTGAGGACAGAAAAATGCATTAGAAAACAAAACAAAACACCTGCAGGTATTGGGAAGGCTCCCCAGATTTTTTTTTTTTGGTTTAATTTTTAAAATGCTCTCTGGGAGCCTTTTTGTAAAGAAGACATTTCCTTCCATAATTTCATTTCAAAAATACAAGATGGCCGTTACTCCCGAAGGCGGTTGACCCTTGTTTTCTCTCAGACTCTCGAATTGGCGCCATTGCGCTAGGCTGACAACTTCTGCGATGCCTAGGAATTCTGGGATTTGTAGTTGAGAGTTGCCCGTGCAAAACATTTAGATGTTCGTTTTAAGAAAGGTTGCTTTAGAGGGAACAAGATGTAACCGTTTCTTCTGATGGCAGAAGTTCTTGGTGGGTATACTACTGTATATCTGGGCTGCAAAACTCCTCTTGACCGATGCATAATTATCATCTTTTTTGTTTCTTAGCTGCCCTCTAGTAGTTATCTGGATTTTTACAGCTCAAAGATTACTGTATAGCCTTATCGCTGTTAGGTACGGGTCTCGCTTTAGAGAAAATGTTAATAAATCTATTTGTTATCAGAAGGAACAAAATTGCAAATTGTTTCATAATAACAAATAAATAAATAAACTGATAGAGATCATGAAGTTCAACTAGTGTTTGCTGTGAAATTTTTGGAAATAACCAATTGGTTCATTGGTATGACCTCATTTTTAAAAAACCCTTTTGTCAGTTAGGGTAGGGTGCATCTTTCCTTTCTCTAGTTGTAATGAGTGATTTTAAGAATTGTTTCTGCTACTTTATTTTTTCCCCGTTTATTCCATTCCGGAGGAAAAGGAGTTGTACTTAGAATCTAGCTGAGTTAGATGAAAGGCTGCTTTGTGGTGATATATAATTCTCATGGCATTGCAGAAGAACAATGTGATGGCTGTTAGGACATGGGGGCCAAAATAATCCTCCTCCTCCTTCTCTTTCTCCTCCTCCATAGTTGATTAGGTTTGCAATAATAGAACCAAGACATCATGAAACATTGCTGTTTTCCTTTTGTATCTCATGAGCTACATTTCTAAGTAAACTAGAGGGCCCTTAAAGGTAAAGGTTCCCCTCGCACATATGTGCTAGTCGTTCCCAACTCTAGGGGGCAGTGCTCATCTCGGTTTCAAAGCTGAAGCTCTGTTTCAAAGCTGAAGAGCCAGCACTGTCTGAAGACGTCTCCTTGGTCATGTGGCCAGCATGACTAAATGCCAAAGGTGCACAAAACACTGTTAAGGTGGTTCCTATTTTTCTACTTGCATTTTTACGTGCTTTCAAACTGCTAGATTGGCAGAAGCTGGTACAAGTAATGGGAGATCACTCCGTTGCGTGGTGCTAGGGATTCGAACCGCTGAACTGCCAACCTTTCCGATGTATAAGTTTTAGAGAGCCCTTTTAGAGAGCCCTTAACTACCCCTTAACTCACCTTCCCCAAATCTGAGCAGCGGAGAAATTGAAACTCCCAAATCAAGACCCCAGAAACTTTCATGTAAAGCCAAGTAGATCATACATCAAATACATCATTCCAAAAAGAACATCGTGGGGAGCAGGCTGTTTTATTTCTAAGGAGGCATGAAAGAAAACAACTTGAAGCAAGAGGAGGAGAAGAATTTGGAATCTTGTGGTGCAGCTTGGAACATGGCTTGTGAGAGCAAGAGTATTGCAGGTATAAGAGGTTTCATCCGTGCTTCCTCCCTCAAGCATCTGGCCCCAGCTTCTGCCTTGTCAGCCACATTTATGATGTGTTCATAATTAAATGTCCATGGTGCTCACAGTATGTTGACCACAGAGGGGCCATAAGCAGTAAAGATAAATGAGAGAGAGAGATGTAATATTGTTTCACTAGTGGGCCTCATCTGATGTTCAAGATTGTCACTGATAATTATTAATATGTGACCTGGTTGAGTCTCAACATGAACCATCACCATTTTAATAAGAGAGCGAACTGTCTTTGCCAAGCTCTGGATTCTGCTCTGGCTGCGGCTGCTTTTCCATCACTTTAATTCTATCTTCCTGAAGTGGAGTTTGAAATGATAATTTTAAGATACAAAGATTGTTTTAAAAATTTGTATTTTCTCCCACTGTAAATCCAATTTCAACATTCTTTGAGGCTGGGAGGGATATGAGAAAACACTGTACTAACTTGTGGCATATATAATAACTGATAGGCTGTGCAACATTTGATGCTCTCCTTAATGCGGATGTTGTCTGGGAATTCTAGGGATTTGTAGTCCTAGCTCACCAAGATTTGGAAAATTGATTGATCATGAACAAAATCCCTTTATAGTTATGGAATAGGGTATCTTTCCTGGTGTAGCTGCTCAGTTTTGTCACTGGAGCACCTCTTCATTCAGACTTTCAAATCTGTTGACTGCTGTTGATTCTTAGTGTTTCTTTTATCATTATTTTAATGGTTGCTATTTCTGTAATTCTGTGCTATCTTGATAAATGACTTAAAGTGCTCTATACTGTAAATTAATAATATCTAAAGTCCTTATGTTGGATTGTTGAGAAAGAGCTCACTGAAAGAACTTATGGAAAAACGTATGCATGAATAGACAACCAATGAAGAATGTACAGAGAGCAGTGGTGAAATTCAATTTTTTTTTTACTACTGGTTCTGTGGGCATGGCTTGGTGGGCATGGTGTGGCTTGGTGGGCCTGGCAGGGGAAGGATACTACAAAACCTCCATTCCCACCCCACTCTGGGGGTAGCCAGTGGGTTAGGGTTACTCAAAATTTCCGCTACCGGTTCTCCGAACTACTCAAAATTTCTGCTACCGGTTCTCCAGAACCTGTCAGAACCTGCTGGATTTACCCCGACAGAGAGCTATTGTAACTAACAATATTTCCAGACAAAGGTGTGTTGTTTGCCCTGCTTGATTCAAAGGAATTCATGAACAACAACCAGAAATCTAGGTTTTGCAACTGACACAAAGTTTAGCAGATAAATTATGACCTTCCTTTCCATAACTCACCTTTGTTCATCATGATGGTTTCTACAATTCTAGATTGCCCTTTCTGAACTGGTCAGTCTACTGCAACTGTCTACAATGTCTGTCTTCTAAGAAGGTCCATGATAGCTCTACCAGGTAGACTCAACTCCAGTGGAAGGCTAAGACTGCCTTTACAGGCAAAAGAACAGAATCTTGCTAAATCTGATTGTGCTATGCCTCCTCCCCTGCTTATACCGACGTGAATTGGAGAGGTGTCTGTCTCAGCCACTTGTGCATACTTTCTGTTTGCTTTGGACTTAAGTTATGTTTTTCTCCTTGTCATTTTGGTAGTGGATCTGATTGATCTCTGTCAAGGTAATCTTTATTTTCTACAGTCCATGAGACATTCTTATAAATAAAGAAGTTGCTGGAGTCCAGCAATATTTTAAAATTTAGAAATTCAAGGTGGCGCATTTCCTAGAGCTAGTTGCCTTTGGTAGACTGTAACAATATGCCAGGGGATGGGTTGGCAGGAAAAGTGTAATAATATTTAGCATATGGTGAAAACAAGACAGAAGAGATGTAAACATATATACACAGTCCATGTAATTATAAGTGATACTTCTATGGGGTTGTGGCAGTGACCTCATATCTGGATGTCCAATTCAGCTATCCAGGCGATTGCCTCTGGCGTTGCTTCAGGCAGAACCAGGGAATGCATGGTGTAGGCAATCTTGCACAATATGTTTAATAGTTTGCACATCAGCATCACAATTGCAAAAAGGGGAATCCTTCCATCCCACTGATAAAAGGGCAGAGGCACTTCTTTCAGTATCACACGTAATTCCATTCAATTTTCAACCAGGCAAAGTGATATAGATCAAAACCAGGAGGTTTGGTAGAAAGATCACTAATGGCCACTAATAAGCCACAAGAAGGTGCCTTAAACCATTCTGTTCTGACCTAGGCTTCCCAAGAGCACGAAGCAGACTCCTTGTCCCGATAAAACCTCTTTTATTTAGGTTAAAGGGAATTCCTCTCCAGCAAAGTCCCGTCCAACAGTCTTTCAAGAGATTTCACAACTACAGATCTTTATCAGGCTTGGAGAGCTGCCAGGCCAATATCTTCCAAACGCCCCTCTGTAGCAGACAATACTTGGCAAGAAGTCAGGAACAGATCTTCACCCTAATGAATTGAACTAATTGTCTCCTGCAAACTCCCCTCCCCTTTCGCTCCTCTTTATTCCCTATGCGAGCAGCCATTCACTGTCCACCTGTCCCTTTACTCCCAAGCTGACCTCTGTTCTTTAGCTGTTTCCTTCGTCTGGCAACTCTGCGCATGCGCACACTGGGAACAGGCTCCATCTGTTCTTCTGCCCCACTGATTTCTGACTCTGAAGACAGCTGATAACTGTCAGGTGGCCCTGGCCTCCTCTCTGCTTCCAACACAGAGCCCTCATCAGAGCCTTCTCCAGACTCCAGGACTCGCCCATGTTCCTCCCCAACCTCCTCAGTGTCCGAATCTGCTGCCAGATCTGCTGGCTGTTGGCAGGCCACAACACATTCTTCTCTCCGGTCATTCCAAGGGCTAAACTGGGTAGATGTTAAGCGAACAGCTGTTTTCCATGCTGGCCTATGGGGTTTCAACCTTGTAATGAGCTGCACATTCTCTTGCTGAATAGGGAGGGCCTTGTTGCTCAGCATCCTTGACCCTAGCCGAATGAAAGTTTGTTGTCTTGTAACATGGGATGGCATGATATTGCTAAGTACTGGTAACCAGTGCCCAGGAGTGGGATGCAATGTGTCAGAGGTGATACACATTAACCGGGTGAGTTGGACACCATCCATTTGGGTGTGGGGAAATGGGTAGGGAAGATGGCAGGAGGAGTACAAAGAAAGATAAAATGGGCTGGAACTGGTGAAAATTCAGAATTAGCTTCAATTGCTCAATAAAAATATCCACCAGAGAAGGCTAAGGGGATCTTGTTTATTGCTACTGGAAATCCATTCTTTTATCCAAAGGAAACAAGTGTGATTAAGCGGAAGTGGGAAGCTTAACTGCTGATCTACTAATGCTTCCCACTTCAACTTGACCAGTGCATGGAAAATACTAATGATACATATTTAAGCAACGTGCTCATAGATCAGCTGTAATAGTAGCGCTGCCACGTGAATAAAAGTAATTATGCTCATTAGCATGATGAACAAATATGCAAACAAACATTATTAAATGCAGCCATTTATCAAAAAACAAATAGTGGGACATTATATCTTGGTCTGGAAGAGGCAGGCAAGCGTTATGTCAGAGTTTGCCTGTCAGGATGGTGTGTTTTAGTGTGCCCGATTGACACTAATTGGTGCAAGAGGAGGTGGAAGAAATTTAGAAATATAATGTGGCCTTGAAATTGAAATTCCGAATCACCGTGCGCTAATTACAACTGTGTGACAACCAGGGGTAACTTGGTGCTTTCAAGTTGGAAGGCTTAAACAAAGGAATATTATGGAGTTCATCATATTCAGAGAAGGATGTGCAGGTATGTGCAGGGAAGGTGACCTGTCAGATCAATATTTGTAGTGCTGAATGAATCATGTGCACTTGACAGGACATAATTCAATGTTATATCCGCCAGCTCTACGTGTATCCATCTTAACGTGTGCATTAAATAAAACCCAACCCCATCCTTTCTTGTCCTCTCAAATTCATTATCTCATAATAAACAAAGACAATTTAATTTCTGTGACATGCTGGGCTGAAGCTCTCCTTTTAAAATTTACTCAGTCTTCTTACTCCCTCTGCTGAAATGGGTGTTATCCTTCTCAGGATAATTCTGTTTGCATCACTCACATGAATCCTTTATGTGACAATCATATTCTCTCTCCCCCCCCTCCCGCCCCGCCAATCCAGCCATAATGGAAATATTGCCTCAATGCGCCTTATATGTTATTATTACAGATGCATCCTGCAGTTCTCAATCTCTTTGGGGCAACTTTGGTGACTATTAAAAGAAGCAATAGTGGTTGTTTATTTATTTTTCTTTCTTAAAAAAAGGTTCAAGCTCTTACTGGAATTCAAGAATTGATCTGTTTATCCCTGATTAATATGGAATTATACATGTCAGGCAAAAGGGATTTAAATAAAAGTTCTGACTATTTCAGAGAGAGTTTAAGGCCATGTGTAACTTCTTAGAAATCTCACCGAATTTAGGCAGGTTTACTTGGGGGCAAGGTATATAAACTTAAAAATTGAATTTCAACTTTAATTGAATAAATTCTGTGTCCGTTTATTATTCAGAAGACATTTTAATAGAAATGCAAAAACACTTCCCCCACCAGCAGGTAATTCTAAACAATTCTTTAATTTTAGTGAAGGTTAGTTCTACGTGATGAGTTTTAAGATCTCATTCCATACAGTATTATCAAGATTTGAAACTTCATTGGATTAAAAGACAGGGAATTATTGGGTGGAACTCCTTCTGCTTTTGGAGGTCAAGTTGGCTTTTGCTTTGGAAAGATTCTGAAGACTTTAATCGCATCCTTTCAGTTCTACATTTATTTGTAAGTCAAATTGTTAGGCCCTAAGTCTTTGCCCTCTGCGTCTAGGGGTGAAATCCACTTTCCTTTGCTACCGGTTCTGTAGCTACGTGAGCATGTGCATTCACATGTGTCACCTCGATGCATGCACAGCACTTTCCATGCATGCGCAGAGCATCAAAATGATGTCCAGGTGGGAGGGCAGAACCTGCTACCTAGCATGCCTGGCAAGCGAGTAAGTGAACAGCAAGGTAAGAGAACAGCAAAGGGGTGGGGGAGAAATCTGCTGTGCCACGTGATTTAGATTAGCTAGAGAGCAGGAAATCCAGCTTTCTAGCTAATATAAATCACGTGGCACAGCTGATCATCAGAAAAACCAGTTCACCTGAACTGATAGCATTTTTTTTACTACCGGTTCGGGCGAACAGCTGGCATCTTTGCTACTGGTTCGGGCGAACCGGTCCGAACTGGTAGCATTTCACCCCTGATCTAGGGATATTTCTCCCCTGTTGAGGGTTGCCATTTAACCATGTAAGGATATTTAGAGGAGAATGAGTTTGTTATTTGTAAAGGTAAAGCTTCCCCCCCCCGCACATATGTGTTAGTTTTTCCCAACTCTAGAGGACGGTGCTCATCTCCATTTCAAAGCCAAAGAGCCAGCGCTGTCCGAAGAAATGGTCATATGACTAAACGCAGAAGGCCTATGGAATGTTGTTACCTTCCCACCAAAGATGGTTGCTATTTTTCTACTTGCATTTTTTACAGGCTTTCGAACTGCTAGGTTGGCAGAAGCTGGGACAAGTAACAGAAGCTCACTCCATTACGCGGTGCTAGGGATTCGAACCACCGAACTGCCGACCTTTCTGATTGACAAGCTCAGTGTCTTAGCCACTTAGCCACTGCGTCCCTTTTGCTATTTGTACAGGATAACAATTCACTCCAAAAGCCAGGTTGCCCACTCATGTTGGTCAAGATGAATTACAAGATGGGACGTGGCTTGGGGTCAGAAGAACCCCATCTCAAGCTGGTTCCTGGCAGCCCTTCCTTCACACAGAGGGAGACGTAACTTTTCTCCATGAAGAAAGAGTAGAAAATGAAGAGAGTGGAATTTGTGGATCAACCTGGTTGTCCATAAGTTAGATCTGGAGGTCTTCTGGATCAGAACTTCCCCGCTGCTCATATATTAGAATAATATTGCCCTATTTTACATAAAGCTTAAGGTTTCCAAAGTACATGTTTGGAAAATGTATTAGTTCTGTTGGTGCAGGGGTTGAAGTGCAATATTGCAGGCAAACTCTGCCCACAGCCTGGAGTTCGAACCTGACAGGACTCAGGATTGACTCATTTTTCCATCCTTCTGTGGTCGGTAAAATGAGGACCCAGATTGTTGGGGGCAATACACAAATAATATTTCTACATTGTAAACCACCCAAAGAGTGCTGCAAAATGTTATGGCATGGTATGTGAGTTTAAATACTATTCCTATGCTATTTACAAGCACCATTTTATAGTTGAGCTGCCCACTGCAAACAGACTGATTCCATAATGTTAAGGTCAATTTTCCATCCTTGCACCCTTCAGATATACTGGAAGTGAAATCCTTCCAGTTCCATGTATAACGAAATGGCAGAAGCAGCAGAGCTCTTCTAGCATGTTGCCTGAAATGTTAATTATTATTATTAGAAACAATTAATGCAACTTGTCATCTCCCAGGGAAGATGTTAGCCCATCTTACTTAAACTCTGAAAGTAATGATGTGATAAATGTTGAACTAGATGTTGCCATTGTGTTTTTGCTTGAACAGAGCAATGTAACGGAGGTGGAATAGCATCAGAAGTGTCATTTCCCTTTCAATGCTAAGTTAATTATTCAGAAGGTAAATATGTAGCTTTTTCGCAAACTAATATTTGGGTCTCCAGTCTCCAAGTGCTCATTTTTTTTCCTCACTCCAAATTTATGCACCGAGCAGTTATCTAAATAGCATTGACTATCAACTTCTGCAGCTATAATTATTATTGAATAGTCTCTCCAGTAGGGCGAGCTCACTGATTTTACAAATGCAAGAGAGATTCATGGACATGTATCTACATTAGTGCTAAGGCACAAATCAGTAATTGTGTCAACAGAGTAACCCAAGGGAGTTTTTGGTTTTGGCCATGGGGAAATCATCCTGCCTATTGTTAACTTACCAGGATTTAGATTAATTTCGCTTTTTGTAGTGCTCGTTTCTAGAACATCCCCAGTTCTCATATCTAGGTATTTACCTTTGATCTTCTATCATGGTAACTAGGGGATATCACAGAGAAGGTGGTACCTAGCTCAACAGTACTAACTGAGAGAGATCTAGGTGTCCTAATGGGCAGCCACTCAAGTATGAGACAGCAGTGAGCTGCACTGCGGGGGAAAAATATTGATTGCATCAACAAAGGGATAGTTTCAAGAGCATGGTTGTGGTCATTATCTTGACTTTTCTTTTAACTCCCTGAATACAAATCTGAATGGAATGGAATGGAATAGCAATAGCAGTAGCACTTAAGACTTATACACCCCTTTACAGTGCTTTATAGCCCTTTCTAAGTGGTTTACAGAGTCAGCCTATTGTCTGCAACCATCTGGGTCCTCATTTGACCCACCTCGGAAGGATGGAAGGCTGAGTCAACCTTGAGCCTGCTGAGATTCGAACTGCCAAATTGCAGGCAGCCGGCAGGCAGCAGAAGTAGCCTGCAGTGCTGCACTCTAACCACTGCGCCACTGTGGCTCATGGAATGGAATGGAATAGAATAAAAACTTGATTGTCACTTAGAATGGACATTAATCAGTATGCCTTAAAAACAGATCGAATTGGAAATATGTACTATGTGAGAAATAGACACTAACCCTGGACCCAGATGAAATGTATTTAGGGATTGCTTTGCATGTCCATCAGAGCCAGTTTGATCTAGTGGTTAAGGCACAGGCTAGAAACCAGGAGATATAATAGATAATAATTTTAGGATTTTGTTTGTTTGTTTGCTTGCTGCCAATGCATTTACTTTCTGACAGCAGAAAGCTGCATCTGATGTGACTTGGAAACGAAGAGATTTTGAGCTAAGAAAGCTTGACTGGTCTCTACTTTTGTCATTGCTATCTTGATGATCAATTGTACGCACTTCACAGCATAGCTGCATTGGGAAGGATGTTTCAATCAGAGGATGCCACTAAGGGACATAAGCAAATGGCTTAGATTTATTTTATTTTTTTGACTAGCGCGGTCCTTAAGGATGACACTTGATGCAGTGTTTTCAGCCGCGTCAACATTTCTGGCAGGAAACTCAGCAGTGGGCATTATTTCATTGTGATTGGAGAAAGTAGTTCAATAAATATTTCCTTAAATCTCCAAATGAGAGAAGCAGGAAATGAATGACAAGGCTGGGTGTTCCTGTAATTGCTCTCCTTTTCCACAGCACCAGGGAAGGCAAATAAAACATGTCTTGTACCCTCTACCTTCTTTATATGGACAAAATCATGAAATTTAAAGCAATTGCCTTAAAATCTATGATCTAAAATCTTAATTGGCATGAATTTATGATCATAGCCCTGGTGCATGAAGAACTAAATTGCTTCCTTCTATCACTTGAAGCTTGGTGATACCTCTATTCAATGTCCCCTCAAGTCTACTTTTTATTATAGACATAAAATCCATCCAAATTATATCAAACCTTAGAAGTAGGATGCTGGCATTTTAAAAATTTTACTTATTATATTTGGAGATTTATATTTCTCCCTTCAATAAACTACTTAGAGAAGCTAGCAATAAATACAGACAAGATTTGGGCTTCCCCACTAAGCATAATCTGATTTCCTTGGTTTGAGATTATTTTGCTGTATGACCTCAATTACTGTTTGTAAACCATGGTCACTCTATGGCTTATCATGATAGATTAACCCTGCATCGGAGTTCCTTTAAAGAAAACATGCATCACTCATTTGTAGGGAGGACAATGTGTAGTTGAATGATCATATGCCTTGGTTGCTGAACAATTTTGGTAGATATTCATGTGTGTATATGCGTACACATGCACAAGTGTGGCAAAAAGCAAATCAGTTTGTGAATTCTCCTCCAGGCTTAAAAGATCTTTAGCCCTGTAATCCCAAATAAACAGGCCCACACTTCCCATTGAATTAGTAGCATATTTATGTTGGTTAAAATTGCTCATTTTAAATATTGTATTATTTCATGCTTTTTTTTGTGCTACAAATGAAGATATGTGCAGTGCTCATAGAAATTATTTCGTGTTTTTTTTCCGAACTATAGTCTGCCTCCCAACAGTCTGAGGGACCATTATCTTTCCTTCATTCACCATTGGAGGCTGTGTGTGTGTGTTGATTCTCGCCTTCTTCCCCTTGCTTCCAATGTCTCTCAATGCCCATCTTGGGGTTTTTAGTTGCAGTCTTAATTGGCGCAGTTCTCAGTCTGGTTTATTGTGTGGTCATCTGAAACATGTGATCAGGAGTTATTTTGAAGGAAATCCTGTTTGTTTTATTCTTTTTTGAATGGCCTATTTTAAGGAGCCTGAAGCTGCCGTTGTAATGAAGTGAGGCAAGTGGCAAGAAAGTTTGTGCTCTTTTTCCCTTTGGGGGATGGGTGGTCTTAAGTAAATAGATTCCTTGGGTTGAGCAAATAAAGCAAGGACAAAGGCAAAATGGACTGCTGAATTGGCCATGCCCACCCAGTCACATGAGCAGCTAGCTATGCCCACCCAGCCAGTTTGGCCATCCAACAGTGTGAGGGACCGTGAATCAGCGCCCTGTTCAAAAAGTTTGAGGACCCCTGCTCTATGCATTTAGAAGCTTGGGTACCTCTTTGTTGTATCTTCATGATAGTGCCAGTTTGAACCATGGTGCTTCTGCCTGATGGAGAGGGAGAAAGAAGCTGTTTCTTCTTTACATCTCAAAGATCCTTTCCTTTTTCTGCTTGACAACATACTTTCACAAAGTCTCCTATGGACATTCAAATGCCACATGTATTCTGTTTACTATTATCTTCAGAGTTACTATTGCAGCAAAGTCTGATTGGCTTTGCTTCTGTCAAAAGATAGCTTATAGTGAGTGGTGTATTAGGTCTCTAGAGGTTTATGGATTTAAACTTCTATGAATTGGGCTTGACTGTAATAGAAGGGAATTATACGAAACGGACATTAAACAACCGGTTTGTCTACTCAGCAGAGTTATACCATCATCTGACTGCTTTTCACAGCTCATCCTGAAAGACCAAAGATTGTGTCACGTCAGAGATGTGTCTTCTCTTGAGACATATCAAAATAAGCACAGGATTAGTTAGAAAATTATACTGGAGGAAGTTTGGTGGGAAAAATGGCGTTTGACTTCATCTTGGACTAGTTGTATAATTATGGATAGATCTTCGTACAATTATAGACCTACACCTTGTTTATGATCATAATATAATATTTTTTTGGAGTTTAAATGTGCTGGTCTTGTTATAGGCACAAGAAGACCTTCTGAGATTATATTGCGACTCCTCATATATATATATATTTGCTTCTTTAATGTATTTGATAGTGTTTTTGAGGAGGAAAATCCTCTTTAAACCTTCATCTTTTTTAAAACTAGAATTGCAAGGATCAGTGTACGTTTGATTATGTATGCATTTTAAAACTCCCTGTGCTTGTTACAGATGCCATGCGGCTCATTTTAGTGTTTTATACTAAGTTAAATCTGAGTATAGGTTTCAATTTTAAATAACATACTAAAACTGGAAGAAATTTGCTCATTGCCAAATAATTCATGTCCTTAAATTCCAAAATAGCAATTTTAAGTAGTAATTGGTTCCTTTCATTGACTTTAATTGAAATCAAGCCAGATGAATGATTAAATACTTTAGGAAATTATGTCTTGCAAACAAGTGCAGCTGATGGGAGATGCTGTATTTTGTTATCTGTTGGAAGTAATATACAAGAGTACTCTACAGGCAGTGACTTGAGTCCACCAACAGCCCTTTGGGGAGGTAGAGCTGTCATTTTCAAATATTCAGTGAACAAGAGGCATTGAGATGGTCCTTGTAGCTGCCCAAATATTCAGTCTGTTAAAGTCTACTATGCAGCAAATGCTTGCACGAATCTGCCAGAAAGGAAGATTCCTATATATGGGTACTCTAAACACATGGTAGAAAATAAATCATGCTTGAGTCATTATTTATTTATTATATTAAGGTCAGATGGTTTATTTGCAGTTAAATCCATCCATTTTATAAAATCCACCCCATACGGTTTTTTAATTTTATTTTTGCACATGTCTCTTACGCATCAATGCATATACATGTGTCCTTTAGTGGATAACGATATAGAATAGATCATTCCATTTACTGCTCCATCCAGTGGATCGAGCATCAAAATACATGGTGTTTGTTTTTGTTTTCCATCATCTACTTTATGGAAACTTTCTTTGCCTAAATGTCTAGAAGATAAAGCTGAGACTCGGGTTCATTATACAGATGTTATCCCTTCAAAATAAAATTGAGAGGAACAAAAGAAAGTAAAAGTAGAGACGAGCGAATGGAGCTTCTTCTAAAAGTAATAGAAGTGAATGCAGTGTTCATACTATGCCTTAGTTAAACTTTGGTATCCAGTCACTTTGGTATCAGCAGTTCGGCGGTTCGAATCCCTAGCACCGCATAACGGGATGAGCTCTGGTTACTTGTCCCAGCTTCTGCCAACCTAGCAGTTCGAAAGCATGTAAGAATGCAAGTAGAAAAATAGGAATCACCTTTGGCGGGAAGGTAGCAGCATTTCGTGTGCCTTTGATGACTATGGAGACATCTTCGGACAGCGCTGGCTCTTCAGCTTTGAAATGGAGATGAGCACTGCCCCCTAGAGTCGGGAACGACTAGCACATATTTGCGAGGGGAACTTTTACTTTTTTAATCCAGTCACTGAACTTCTAATAATGAAGAGAAGTTTGGTTTAGATCAACTGTCACCACAACAGTTTAGCCAGCTGACAGATTATGAGTCTCATGAGTTTAATACTAGGTTGAGGAAAATAAAACATGACTTGCTCTGTATCTGCAGTTCACTGGTATAATTTGCAGACATCTGTCACTCTATATTAATCAATGGGAAGCTACCCCTTTTCAGGCAATGATAGCATACTATAGGAAGACTTAATATTTTTCAAGTGCATGTTTTAATGATTGAGATATTCAAAAGTCAGCCAGTTGCATTGTTCAAAGGCCAGTCTTTGAAAGAACCCGTAAGTTTGGAGAAGGTGAGTGAAAGCCGACTTCTTACAAAAATGCTAAACATTCTCCTTTGGGTTACAATTGTGGCTTCTTCCATACAAGATCATCCTTACGACAAGGAAAATGACCATGTTGTGAAGAAGGATAGTCTAGAACTTTTTTAACTACATGCTTTCTCACTTTGGGACACTTTTGTTCTTCACTGCGAAGTTCTCCTAGATATCAAAAAGGACACTTTCCCATCAAACTATTTAGACTGAATCAGGAAGTTCCTTTTGCACAGATGCATCAATAAAGGAGAATATTTGTTGCTCAGGGTTGAAATGAGGGATCCTTGGTGCTCTCTGAGCTTGGTTGGTTTTTTGCAGACATTTCATTACCCAAACTAGGTAACACATCATCAGTTATTAGCAGTCTTAATTTGGGTAACGATACATCTGCAAGGAAACAGCTGAGCTCAGAAAACACCACATTCCATTACCGAACTAGGTAACATCATCAGTGCTAGAAGGGAGTGGTGTTTGCAAAGAGGAGGAAGAGGAGGGATCCTTGGTGCTCTGAACTTGGTTGTTTTCTTGCAGGCATTTCATTACCCAACTAGGTAACATCATCAATGCTGGAAAGGATTTGCTCTTTGCTTATGTGCAAGTGGCTTGTCCCGTCAAGCCACAGGGGAGACCTCTACACAGATGCATTCCTGAGCGTTATCTTTTTTCCTCCTCACTGTTACAGAATGGGGGTCTCCCTAACGAACCAACTGCCTGCTATTTCTGCCGTTTTAGTGGAAGACAGACATTTGTCTGCTCCTTGGATAAGCGAGCTCCTCATGCGTGATCTTAGGAACTAATTTATGGTTCTTAAAACAAAACTAATTTTAAATTTAAAAAATTAATTTAATTTTTGTCTGTTTTGCCCTGCAAATGTGCACAGGGGGCTGAATGATTGCTAGGCTTTCTTTTCAGCGGTCCGTTCGCAGTGTGTCTCCCCTTTGTTTTATGTTCTCTAGGCAGTGTTCATTTCTGCACCTGCTAGCAGACTACGGAAAGGAAAGGCGAGCCCGCTGCCTTTCTTCCACCCCTTTTCCAAGCCGTGTTTGAAATGGAAATACACAGAAAGTCATAATCTTAGCATTAGCAGCCACTGGCGAAACCTTCTATTAGTGTCAAACAGTATGTTTTCCACCAGGTTGTGACACTTGCTGGACTACAGGGCACAGGGAGGGACACTGATTTAGGGTGATTTATGAAACAAATGTACAGAATTCTAGACAGCCACTGGCGTTAAAGAATATGGATTCTGTCGTGATGTATCTTGTATGCTCTCAAGTTGCTATTGGCAGCTTGGAAGTTGAAGTACAAATTTAAGCCTCTTCTTAACAGAAAGGGATACTATAAGGAAAGAGTGTTTTTTTTTAAAAAAAAATCAAACAAAGAAAGCAGCCTGGATACTATAGTCCTTCCACCTATCCCATTGTTCTTTGGAAATGCATACATCGCCAGGCTAAAGACACTATAATTCCCAAATGAAAGATTTGAGCTGAGATTAAAGGTAAAGGTTCCCCTCGGACATAGGTGCTAGTCATTCCTGACTCTATGGGGCAGTGCTCAACTCTGTTTCAAAGCCGAAGAACTAGCGCTGTCTGAAGATGTCTCTGTGGTCATGTGGCCAGCATGACTAAATGCCAAAGGTACACGGAACGCTGTTACCTTCCCACCAAAGGTGGTTCCTTTTTTTCTACTTTTTCTACATTTTTACATGCTTTCGAACTGCTAGGTTGGCAGAAGCTAGGATAAGTAACGGGAGGTCACTCCGTTATGCAGCGCTAGGGATTTGAACCGCTGAACTGCCGACCTTTCTGATCGGCAAGCTCAGCATCTTAGCCACTGAGCCACCGAGTCCCATTTTGGGAAAGGTTCCCCTCGCATATCTGTGCTAGTCGTTCCCAACTCTAAGGGAAAGTGCTTATCTCCATTTCAAAGCGGAAGAGCCAGCGCTGTCCAAAGACGTCTGTGGTCATGTGGCCGATCATGCTTTCGAACTGCTATGTTGGCAGAAGCTGGGACAAGTAACAGGAGCTCACTCTGTTATGCAGCGCTAGTGATTTGAACCGCTGAACTGCCGACCTTTCCGATCGGCAAGCTCAGCATCTTAGCCACTGAGCCACCGTGTCCCGATTAGCTGACAGTAGACTGAGATTACTAACTGAGATTAGCCGATTAGCTGAGATTAGACTTTCACAAAGCAGTTTTATCAAAGTGGGTGAGTGGTTACCATAGTCTGGAGAATTTGGTTGCTAACTTTCAGCACATTGGAATTAGTTTAGAAGATTTTAGTGCTGCCTTTTCAATTCTACTACTGCCTTCTTCAAGAGGCCCAGTGTGGCTCAATGGCTTAATGAAGCCAAGGTTGGTCTCAGTTCTGGTTAGTTTGAGCTCTAGCATTGCACGTCAGGATGAGTTCCCATCATTAGCCTCAGCTTTTGTCCCCTTAAGAGTTTGAAAGGATTTTCTTTTTTTAATTTTTTATTTATTTATACATTTTCCCTTTAATATACAAAAGTCCTTAGTGTATTGTCTGAATCCATTTACTTTAAATAATAATAATAATAACTGTACTAGTAGTAACAGTAACAATAATTTTAATAATAGTGATAATAATAATGCTTGCTTACATGCAATAATAATCTTTCATCGTTTACTTTTACATAACAATAATCTTTTATCTTCTAATTTCTACCTCTTTTATCTAACCACTGATAAAATGAGTCCCATATTGTAAAATATTCTGTTTCTTCCTTGGCCTGGGAAGAAAATAGGTAGAACAGAAATTCAATTTTTTTTCCTATTGGCTTCTGTGGGCGTGGCTTGGTGGTGGGGGTCATGTGACTGAGTGGCCGTGGCCATGAGTGACAGCCCCCCCCCAAAGCCATGCCCACAGAACCGGTAGGGGAAAAAATTGAATTTCATCACTGCTTCTACAGTAAGTACCAGATGGGGCCACCTACAAATGACACAAACAGACAAGCAAAGACTACTGAAGGATGCCATTTTGGGAAAGCAGCTGTGCTTTAATTAGGTTGGGACTCATATATCAGTAGAGATTGAAGCAGAGCCCTGGAATATCTGGCTTGTACATCAGTCCTACGAGTAATCGCTGACATCTCCATTGCAAAGAATTAGGTAGCAGATGACGGAAAACGTCCTCTTCTCAGAGAGCCATTACCGTACCAAGTAGACAAAAAGTGAACTAAATGGACAAATGGGCTGATGTGATTTAGCTTAGCTTCTCTCCTCTCTCATTCATCCTGGTGGATTCACGGTCAAGTCTAATCTGGCAGCCCAGAACATGGGGTATAAATATCAGAAAATGAGCACTGATTTAAGAGTCTGGAACTCGAAGGGCAGAACCTCCTTATGTTGTGAATAAATGCAGCTAAGCTAGACAGAGACCATCACTTTCTGCACAATTTTTTGGGGGAGGGGGCAAGTGTGTCTTAATTTTGTTGTTTTAGGGATTTGTTACTGGCCAGGGAAGGGGTGCTGTTGTGTTCCGGAAAGCAATATGGAGAAAAGGTGAAGAGCGCTTGGGGGATAAAACAAAGGTTGTTAAGTAAGCATAATAGCAACAGTTCTGTGCTACAGTTATTGAGCACATAAATTGAACATGTGGGCTTCTTGTGTATGTGTACATCACTTTCCAACTCCCCCCCCCCCAGGCATTTACCATTTATTCTTGGCTGAAGATTTTAGCCCATTTGGTACCTATTGTCTTAGGCTAGGTTATTTTTAGCTTTCCAGTTTATATTCCAGACTTTGTCTAAGTTTTGTAGGATTCTTTCCAAAGTGACATGATAATAGAGCAGGCTTGTAGCAGTTAGTGACCTTCTCTAACAGTAATTTCTTCCACTGGGCATTAGAATTGATTTCCCCTCCCCCTCGTCTTGGCATGTGAAGATTCAAAGCATGCCCCTTGCCCCAACTCCCAAGAGCTTACTGTGGCATCGGAAGCAAACATGGGGGAAGAGAGTTACCGCTTCTGGAGCATTTGCCATGGTAGTTGAAGGACTAAGATCATTGGAGTCAGATTGGCTGTTACTTACTGTAGAGTGGCAAGTTGTTTTGAAGACAGTACATTCTTTGGAAGCTTGAGAAGGGATGCTGGGACCCGATTCTTCAAGCAAATAGCAAAACCTGTGTAGATGGTTCCACTTCATTGGTTTTTGTCTAATTTGGCCCTTGTTATCTGAGGTGGTTATCTGTAGGGACTTGGTGGCTCAGTGGCTAAGATGGTGAGCTTGTTGATCAGAAAGGTCGGCAGTTCGGCGTTTCGAATCCCTAGTGCCATGTAAGAGAATGAGCTCCCGTTACTTGTCTCAGCTTCTGCCAACCTAGCTGTTCATAAGCATGTAAAAATGCAAGTACAAAAATAGGAACCATCTTTGGTGGGAAGGGAGCAGCGTTCCGTGCGCCTTCGGCGTTCCGTCATGCTGACCACATGACCACGGAGATGTCTTCATGCAGCACTGGCTCTTTGGCTTTGAAACAGAGATTTTACATGCTTTTGAACTGCTAGATTGGCAGAAGCTGGGACAAATAACAGGAGCTCATCCGTTATGCGGCGAACTTCTAACCTTTCTGATTGAGAAGCTCAGCATCTTATCCATTGAGCCACTGCGTCTATAAACACCATCCCTCAGGCCAAAAAATGTTTTGAGGGAACAGGAAGCAAAGGTGATTAGGGGACTGGAGACTAAAACATGTGAAGAACGGTTGCAGGAACTGGATATGTCTAGTTTAATAGAAAGAAGGACTAGAGGAGACATGATAGCAGTGTTCCAATATCTCAGAGGTTGCCACAAAGAAGAGGGAGTCAAACTATTCTCCAAGGCACCTGAGGGTAGAACAAGAAGCAATGGGTGGAAACTAATCAAGGAGATTCCTGACAGTTAGAACAATTAATCAGTGGAACAGAAGTTGCCTCCAGAGGTTGTGAATGCCCCAACACTGGAAGTCTTTAAGAAGATGTTGGATAGCCGTTTGTCTGAAATGGTATAGGTTTCCTGCCTAGGCAGGGGGTTGGACTAGAAGACCTCCAAGGCCCCTTCCAACTCTGCTATTATATTAAGCTCTAGCTAAATCTTGAAAAATCCCTGCTTTTCTCTTTCAAGGCTCCATGCACAGTTTTCTCAAGCCATTGTCCATTCAGTTGACTCTGATAAACAGAGCTGCTGTTTCATCTCCTTTCAGCCCAGGGATGGGCCATCCGCTGAGCTCCATTTACCACTTGACATGGTACCCTAAACAAATTATCTTTGAAGAAAAGCAATTCTTGTAAGTTTAAAAAAAGTGTGTTTGCTCTTCAAGCTATCCTACAAAATTTGGTCTAACCTTTTAATTTTCAGCTTCTTTCAGACAATTTGTGTATCATTATCTAGCTTTGATAGATAAATGTATTTTAGGGCTACAAATTACGCAGTATAAATAGACCGATTTTGCATAGGCTCTTTGTTTTCACAGAGTTGAATATCTTGGATGAGATTGTCAGAATTTTAAAACTCCCTTTTTGCCACAGTGAAGGGGTAGCATTTAAAAGGAAAAGGAACATAATGTTTCCATTTGTCCTTTGTTACCCATTTTGTTGAAATGGTTTCTTGCTTTGTTTTTGCTGCCCATCACTGATAAGTGGAAATAGAACTGAAGGAGAATAAACTCTTTTTTTAAAAAGGATGGGATCTTCTTTTGCATTTTCATAAGTAATACTATATTGTAAAATAAAGAGTTAGTCGAAATGTTCTAAAAGATGCCTTTCATGGCAGTAATAATTGGCTTTCCTTCTTTGGTGAAATTCCAATTCCTAAAACCATCTTTATTTTTTCAAATAAAGACTCATTTTATTTGAAGGCTATAGAGCTGTAAAGTTTTATTCCAATTCTTAAAAAAAAAAACTTTTATTAAAGTTTTAGCCAGATCACCATCATGGCAACGCATTGATGCCATTATTTTCCCTTATAAGTAGGAATTGAGAAATTGTCTGACAGTTGCTCTAAGACGCGGATGGGGAAAATCCTAATCCCAGGGTGAACCTTTGAGGAAAAATTGCAACACACACACACACACACACACACACACACACACACACACAAACACAAACACACACACACACACACACGTATATGTGTATACATGCATATCCACATATATGTATATCCGCAACATGTATATCCAAATATACATGTTATCCACATACAGTATATGTTATCCACACACTCAAAACCATAGAAATGGTGGTAGACTTTAGAAGAAACCCTCTACCACCTCATACAATACTAGACAGCACAGTATCAACGGTAGAGACCTTCAGGTTTCTAGGTTCTATCATATCTCAAGACCTAAAATGGACACCTAACATCAAAAACGTCATCAAAAAAGCACAATAAAGAATGTTCTTTCTGTGCCAACTCAGAAAGTTCAAACTGTCCAAAGAGCTGCTGATTCTGTTCTACAGAGGAATTATTGAGTCTGTCATCTGCAGACTCACCTCTATAACTGTCTGGTTTGGTTCTGCAACCCAACAAAGACAGACTTCAGAGGATAATTAGATCTGCAGAAAAAACAATTACTACCAACCTGCCTTCCATTGAGAAGGTGTATATTGCACAAGTCAAAAAGAGGGCTGTGAAAATATCAACAGACCCCTCAAATGGGTAAGTGTGATCAACCAGGAGGTTTTGGAGTGATGGAAAAATATCAAACAAAACAAAAACTTTGCTTTCACAAGGAAAGAAAAATATCTGTTCTGACCTGGGCTTCCCGAGAGCATGAAGCAAACTCCTTGTTCTGACAAAAACCCCTTTAATTAATTTACTGTGAATTCTGCTCCTTCATATCCAGCAACGTCTTTCAAGGGAGGATTTACAGTCACAGACCTTATCTGGCTTGAGAGCTGCCAGGCCGATATCTGCAAAACATGGCAAGGAGTCTTGGAGAGTCACAAACCAATGAAGTGAACTAATTGTCTCCTCCAAACTCCACTCACCTTTCACTCCTCTTTAATTTCCGCTGGGAGGGGCCATTCATTGTCCACCTGTGGTCTTATTCCCAGGTTGACCCCTGTTCTTTAACTCTTCCCTTCATCTGGCAACTCTGCGCATGCACACACTAGGAACAGGCTCCAGCTGTTCCTCTGCCTCAATGATGTCTGACTCTGAGGCAGCTGATAATTGGCAGATGGCTCTGGCCCCCTCTCTGCTTCCGACACAGAGCCCCCATCAGAGCCTTCCCCAGACTCCAGGGCTAGTTCCCAGACTCCTCACTGTCCAAATCTGCTGCCAGCTCCACTGGCCGCTGGCGAGCCACAACAATATCTGAGAAATTATAGTGCAGATGTTGACGAAGCATTAAATTAGACACTGCAGCCCGTTGCATGCTTTGCCTCCTAATATTAGGAATGTATGAATCAGTAAAAATTCAGTCTGTGGTGATGGTGGTGCAGTCACAGCCTTCAGCTCTTTATCTATGCTATTTTTAAAATCTGCTGAAATATCTGCATCCATTTGTCATCAGCAATTTTCACTGATACTCAGTGCTTTCTAATAAAGACTTCCCAAAATGAATTTAACGACTTTCTCCCAAAACACTTTTTAAACAAAAATATCTCATTGTCGGCTTTCTGATGCAGGCTTCCCTCATGTACACTTACTGTTTTAAACGTAAATAAAGCTAAGCCTTATTAAAGTGCTAGTGATCCTAATACCTTGGTTTCAGTACAGCCTGCCAAATATTTGTTGTGGCCCACCAGCACTCAATGGAGGAACATGGGCTAGTCCTGGAGTCTGGGGAAGGCTCTGATGAGGGCTCTGTGTCAGAGGCAGAGATGGGGCCAGAGCCGTATGCCAGTTATCAGCTGCCTTCAGAGTCAGACATCAGTGAGGCAGACAAACAGCTGGAGCCTGTTCCCAGTGTGCGCATGTGCAGAGTTGCCAGATGAAGGGAACAGCTAAAGAACAGGGGTAGCCTTGAGAGTAAGGCCACAGGTGGACAATGAATGGCTCCTCACAGAGGAAATAAAAGGGGAGCAAAAGGGGAGTGGAGTTTGCAGGAGACAATTAGTTTGCTTCATTGATTCATGACTCTCCAAGACTCCTTGCCACGTTTTGCAGATATTGGCCTGTCAGCTCTCCAAACTAGATAAGGTCTGTGACTGTAAATCCTCCCTTGAAAGACTTTGCAGGATGTGAATGAGCAGAATTCACAGTGAATTAATAAAAGGGTTTTTTGTTGGGACAAGGAGTTTGCTCCATGCTCTTGGGAAGTCTAGGTCAGAACAATATTATGTCTTTTTGTTGACGAACAGACATTCTTCCTCTCTCTGATTTGGATTTGGAGAGGGATCTTGGAATCCTAGTGGACAACCATTTAAATATGAGCCAGCAGTGTGCAGCAGCTGCCAAAAAAGCCAACACAGTTCTAGGCTGCATAAACACAGGGATAGAATCAAGATCACATGAAGGGTTAATACCACTTTATAAGGCCTTGGTAAGGCCACACTTGGAATATGGCATTCACCTGTGGTCGCCACGATGTAAAAAAAGATGTGGAGACACTAGAAAGAGTGCAGAGAAGAGCAACGAAGAGGATTAGGGGACTAGAGACTAAAACATATGAAGAACGGTTGCAGGAACTGGGTATGTTTAGCTTAAGAGAAAGAAGGACTAGGGGAGACATGATAGCAGTCTTCCAATATCTCAGGGGTTGCCACAAAGAAGAGGGAGTCAAGTTATTCTCCAAAGCACCTGAGGGTAGGACAAGAAGCAATGGGTGGAAACTAATCAAGGAGAGAAGCAACTTAGAACTGAGGAGAAATTTCCTGACAGTTAGAACAATTAATCGGTGGAACAGAAATTGCCTCCAGAAGTGGTGAATGCTCCAACACTGGAAGTGTTTAAAGAAGATGTTGGATAGCCATTTGTATGAAACGGTATAGGGTTTCCTGCCTAGGCAGGAGGTTGGACTAGAAGACCTCCAAGGTCCCTTCCAACTCTGCTATTGTAATGTATTGGAGTGGAGTGGACAACAAGTCTTTGGTAGCAAAATACATTGATTACAACCATGTGACAAAGTCCACCTGAACTGATCTTACCAGCTCTTTTCCTTTAAATGTCTTTCTTTTATACTCTCACCCGACACTGGCCTGATGTTCAGGCAGGATTATGGATTAGTTAGCTATTTGTCTCAGAACAAAGTCATGCAGTACAGCAGAGTGAAATTCTGGGAGCATTTTAGAAGATCAGTTCCCTTTCATCTGCTTTCGGTCCTCCCGGGCAAAGCTAGGTCCTCCTTACCTCTATTTGCTTTAATTAATGCATGCCTGCTGTGCGTTAACCCTCATTTCTTTTTAATGCAGTTTTTGACCTTTCCCTTTGTACTCATTTAAACAACAACCCACAGTCCTATTTTTCCTTTAGTGGTGTATCAAGTTAAAGTAAAATATTCCACAAGATGTGTTTCCCCCACTGTTGCATTAAAGTGAATAGTCTATCATGCCTATACAGACACTAGACAACCGGTGCCCCATTGGCTCATCACTTTAGTTCTATAATTATGGAGCCACACTAGTGATTTTGGCCCAGGCTTGGTAGCTCAGCGGTCAAGACACTGGACTTGTTGGCTGGAAAGCCCAGTTTGAAGACCAGAGCACCATGTGACCTGCTAAGCTCATGTGTTCACCCCACTGCCAACCTCTTAGAGAGGGGTGTCAAACTCAATTCCATTGAGGGCCACATCAGGGTTGTGTTTGACCTCGGGAGGACTCCGGGGGGGGGAAAGGTTTAACCTAAATTGGTTACGGGGAGTGTGTGGCTGGGGTGTGTGGCCAGAGTGGGCATTGCCAGCTTGACGTCACTCATCAAGGCTCCATTTTCGCTGGCAGGAAACTGTCATGGCTGAAAACGGAGCCCAGGTGTGTCAGGTGCAGTCTCTCCAAGCTCCGTTTTCATTGGCGGAGGACTGCAGGAGGCTGTTGCTGCTGAAAATGGAGGCAGGGTGGGCTGCGCGTGGCCCTCCCGAGCTCTGTTTTTGCCGGCAGAGCCACTGCGGGCTGGTCCTTCACTGTTTCCAGGGCGGGCCAGCAGTCCAGATCTAAGCACCCCACAAGCCGCATCCAGCCCACGGGCCTTGAGTTTGACACCCTTGTCTTAGAGCATGGCAATGCAAATAGATAAATAGGTACCACTTTGGTCAAAAGGTAACAGTGCCCTGTGACGTCATGCTGGCCACATGACTGCAGAAATGCCGCCAGTCAGCCCAATGGCTTTGAAATGGAGATGAACTTCGCCCCTGTAGTTTGCAATGACTAGGAGAAGAAAATTCACAGGGAATCCTCCTATCTTCTTTCAGCTAACCCACCTCACAGGGTTACTGTTGTGAGAAAAAAATGGAAGGAAGGGAATGCTATTTACATTATCCTGAGTATCTGGAAAAAAAGACAGGATATAAATCCAATCAATCTAACTAAATTAATGAAAGACTTAGAAATGGCTAAAAGTTCTTTGTGCTGCAAACCTATTTGAATGCTTCACTTTCCTTAATTTATTTTTAATTGTAAGACCAAGGAATATATCTTCCCAGAGAAGACCTTCCTTTAAAAAAAAAAACCTCGGCAAAGAGAACGGCAGATCTGTTTTAAAAGTCAGGATAGTCATTCCTGTATCTTTAAGCTTTCCTCCTTTTATTTCTTTTTGCCCCACAGATGGAATGGCAGCCCTACGAAAGGGCTGGCCAAATGGGATTTAATGAATCATTGGCAGAGATGCCGCCTGCGTTCATGTTTCATCAATAATGCAAAGTTTTAATTGCAACATGAACATTGGAGCTTTATGAAGATTGTCCTGTGGAATGTTTGCTTTGCAAAATAATTGGTCTCTCTCTGTGAGATAAGAGTGATATTAGTTACAAGAGATAATTCCGACAGCAAGTTTTTATCGCTGGAAACAAAAGAGGAAGGTTGGTGGTACAGGAACGCTGCATTTCGGAGAAGCAGAGGGGCTGATTTTAAACCCCAGAGCTTCTGCAGTTGTAGGATTTCTTAATGGTAGGCAACAGTCAACATCTTTCTTTGAATAAATCATTTGTTTACATGTAGTAAAGGGACACGGTGGCTCAGTGGCTAAGGCGCTGAGCTTGTCGATCAGAAAGGTTGGCAGTTTGGCGGTTCGAATCCCTAGCGCCGCGTAATGGAATGAGCTCCCATTACTTGTCCCAACTTCTGCCAACCTAGTAGTTCGAAAGCATGTAATAATGCAAGTAGAAAAATAGGAACCACCTTTGGTGGGAAAGTAACAGTGCTGGTGTGCCTTCGGCATCTAGTCATATTGGCCACATGACCATGGAGACATCTTTGGACAGCCCTGGCTCTTTGGCTTTGAAATGGAGATGAGCACCACCGCCTAGAGTCAGGAACGACAAGCACATATGTGCGAGGGGAACCTTTACCTTATATATGCAGTAAACATTACTATGTTTCTCCTGCCATATCCCATTCAGTTTCCCATTTTTCGTCAATCACGGGCTTCAGTCCAAATAACTTATTATGTGGCCTCTCCTTGACTCTTTATATTCTTTTGATTTCACTCAGGCCAGGAGAATTATTCAAGAAAAGGTTTTAGTTACTGAAATCCCAAATGAAAGAGGACTCATCCTAAATTCTGCCCAAACTCAGCTTAACCATTTGAGACGGGAATCTTAATTCCACTTCTGCCCATGTCCTACTTTTCAAATTTCTTGACTTTCTAGTCAGTCTTTTGGCAAAAGAAACCTTCAACCAGGAAGTAATATTTTTTTTTACCTACAGAGGATTTTTGTGTGTGGAAATGTTTATCTTTTAATTTGACAGGAGGCTTGTGTTGTTTTTCCATTAAAAGCATCATTGATATCCTGGCCAAAATTTGGTATCCCCCACAATTCCTCAAAATTGAAGTAATTTGGGTGGCATCATGGAAAGAAACGGCTGTCGCCTGGTCAAATGTCATCGCTGCTCTTTGTGTAGAAAGTGGAGAAAATGAAGTGTGTCTGAATGTTGTTCCAGAGAATACATGGAAGCTAATGGACTTAGCACAGATAGCCATGCATAACTCTTGCTAAGTTGTCCATTCATTTTGGCTGAGATAACAGATCCATGCATCAAAAACATTGTTCTAAATGAGGCAGGACAAACAAGACACAATTGCCAATTCAGAGGAAGAGCGGGGGAACAAAATGATGGACGGTATTTGGAGAAAGTTCTGCCATGTAGCCATCTTGAAGATGGGTTTTGGAAGATGAAAAGTCTCAGAATTATTATTATTTTTCCCCCCAAGAAAATGTGATCTGATAAATTTTGGCTCAGCTCTCCTTAAATCTTTTCTTCCTTGCCAGACTTTGTCTCATTTCTATACTTCTGCTGACAGAATCATCTTTCCCCCAGCTTTCACCCATAAAGGGACCAATAGCTTCTGAGTTATGGCCTCTTGGAATTACACCTTGTAGGTTTTTTTTTTTTTTAAAAAAGCTTATCTTCAGAACAAAATGTTTTATCATAACATGATGTCAGGTGAACTTTAAGGATTTAAGTAATTATCTAGCTCATATATATGAACGCTTCCAATGATTTCAGAAATCTGGTGTCAGACACTTTATTAGTGTTGATCAAGTCATGCCACCATAATTAACATGAACTAGAAAAAAAATGGTGGAATAGGATGTTGAGTTCACTTTTAAGATTTCTGGCTAATACTCTGAATTAAAAAATGAGGTGGAATGAAGACCTTCCTACTTCATGTTCAATATTTGTACTTTCCTTGTGAACTACTTCAAAATGTGCATTGTTTAAGGTAAAGGTAACGATTCCACTCGCACAGACGTGCTAGTCGTTCCTGACTCTAGGGCAGTGTTTCTCAAACTTGGCGACTTTAAGTCCTGTGGACTTCAACTCCCAGAATTCCCCAGCCAGCTATGCTGGCTGGGGGATTCTGGGAGTTGAAGTCCACAGGACTTAAAGTCGCCAAGTTTGAGAAACACTGCTCTAGGGGGTGGTGCTCATCTCTAAGATGAAGAGACAGCACTGTCCAAAGACGTCTATGTGGTCATGTGGCCAGCATGACTAAAGGCACACGGAACATTTCCCACCAAAGTGGTCCGGTCCCTATTTTTCTATTTGCATTTTGACTTGCTTTCAAACTGCTAGGTTGGCAGAAGCTGGGACAAGGAATGGGAGCTCACTCTGTTACGCGGCGTTAGGGATTCAAACCACCAACTGCCGACCTTTCTGATTGACACGCTCAGCGTCTTAGCCACCGGGCCATCGCATCCCTCGTGCATTGTTTAGAAGGTTTTATATTTTCAGGTTCCTATTGACCAATTCCATCACTTAAACCAGTGTTTCTCAACCTTTGCAACTTTAAGATGTGTAGACTTCAACTTCCAGAATTCCCCAGGCAGCTAGGTGTTGGGAGTCCCCCCGCAACTCCCCCAGCAAAGACAATTCTGATTCTTTGAATTCAGTTGAAGAATCTCAGCAATGGTAGGTGGACTCAACCTTATTGCAAATTATTATTTATGAATCTGGTTCATTTTTATTAACCACAGTTAAGCGTTATGGAAATTTAGAATCAGATGTGACCTTGTTTCAAATAATAGGGAAACATCTGTGTGTACTTCTCATTTTCTTGAAGCTATTTTGGGAAAAAAGAGTGGGACACACACAAATATTAAGGTCACTTCAGCTAATTTTTGTGATCCTAAACTGGTTTTACATCTGTTCAAGACATTTGGGATTGTGCCCAATGTTCTTGTCAAATAGAGAAAAGAAATGTCTGCTGGGAAACAGGGAATTCCCTATGATCAAAGGAGAATCTGAATCCAAAATCCAGGAATCATAATACAATGTACTCAACTTGCTATGGGAAGAAGCTGAAAGTAATAGGTTGGAATGGTTAAATTGGATTAAAATATCAATATTTCTGTTTCTGTATAAGGGTAGAAATTCATAGGTATAGGAATTGAAGAGGTAATGTTCAAGGGTTAAAGCTTATGTCTGTAACAGACTCCAAACTTAACAAGGTAGATTAACACAAGCAATTTTTTCTCCCAGCGTGTCAGAAAACTTGGCGATTAAATAGAGCCACTGGGAGTAATTTTAGAGACAGCTTGCCTTTCACAAGCAATGATGATGAAGGAAAACAACAACAACAACAACAACAAAGAAGCAACAATATAGAGTCCATTTAATATATATCCCTAGATTAGTATTGTTTAAGATAATAATGGAAAAGACTCCTGCGAGTCCCTTGGATTGCAAGGCGATCAAACCGGTCAGTCCTAGAGGAGATCAACCCTGACTGCTCTTTAGAAGGCCAGATCCTGAAGAGGAAACTCAAATCCTTTGGCCACCTAATGAGAAGGAAGGACTCACTGGAGAAGAGCCTAATGCTGGGAACGATTGAGGGCAAAAGAAGAAGGGGGTGACAGAGAATGAGGTGGCTGGATGGAGTCACCGAAACAGTAGGCGTGAGCTTAAAGGCGTGAGAGATAGTAGAGGACAGGAAGATTTGGAGGAATGTTGTCCATGGGGTCATGTTAGACTGGACATGACTTCACAACTAGCAACAACAACAACAAAGATAATAATTTTTGGGGAGGAACATGGAACAGTCCTGGAGTCTGGGGAAGGCTCTCATGAGGGCTCTGTGTCGGAGGCAGAGAAGTGGGCGAGGGCCGTCTGACAGTTATCAGCTGCCTTCAGAGTCAGACATCAGTGAGACAGATGAACAGCTGGAGCCTGTTTACAGTGAGTGCATGTGCAGAGTTGCCAGACGAAGGGAATGGCTAAAGAACAGGGGTCAACTTGGGAGTAAGGCCACAGGTGGATGATGAATGCCCCCCTCCCCCCCAGGAAATGAAAGGGGAGTGAAAGAGGAGTGGAGTTTGCAGGAGACAATTAGTTTGCTTAATTGGTTTGTGACTCTCCGAGACTCCTTGCCAAGATTTGCAGATATCGGCCTGGCAGCTCTCTGCCAGATAAGGTCTGTGACTGTAAATCCTCCCTTGAAAGACTTTTCTGGATGTGAATGAGCAGAGTTCACAGTAGATTAATAAAAGGGTTTTTTGTTGGGACCAGGAGTTTGCTGCATGCTCTTGGGAAGCCTCAGTCAGAACAAAAACGACTGCCATTGTAGGCAGGGGGAGACAGAAAATCCTTTTACCACAAAGCAAATTCTTTGGGTCTTTTCCACTAGCAGGTGTCCTTTCATTCATAACTTTTTGCCGCCTCCCACAGCATATGGACACCTTCCCAAACAAAGGGTGCTGAGAAATGGCTATGCATCATTTTTATTAGTGAAAAAATGCCTGTAGGGCTCATGTATAGCCCAGAGCCTTTCTAGGAAGTTTAGGGAATACCGGAAGCATTTTCTCCTCTTTGTGGCCGGTCAGTTTCCCCTTAATTCATTTTACATTTAAAAGGCCTAAACATAAAATCAGGTTGGGAGACTGGGGGATTCATACACCCAGGAAACTGGGTGCTCCCTTCCTTAGGAGTCATTTTTACTCTTCTACCTATAGGGGGAGAAACGTATAGTATCGGGCTCTATCTTGTATTGCTTAGTAGCGATTTTAATCTGCTACTTTCAATTAGCAACGTTTATTAAGCTGGAGGGGAAAAAAAAAGCTTTAATGGCTGTTCCAGCAACATTATTAGCTGTACCACAATAAAAACTTGATTCATTCCCAAAGCACGTCATTAATGTAACGGATGCTTTATGCAGTTTCCTGTCTTAAAATGACCAGTATAAGGAAATGGTAGGCTAGAATGGAAGTGCGTACAGCATTTGTGAGTGTGCGTTTGTGTGCGAGAGTGAGAATATGTTTCTCCTGTATATAGAAATGGCAGAGGATGTTGCTGATTTAGTTCAGGTTTGTAGGAAGAGCAGGCAGAGCTGAGAGGGGAGTTAAATGAGTCATTAGCCCAGAGCTGTTATGTTCCCACAAATGTCCAAGCTCAACCCTTCTTGAATTCCATTGACACTTATCTGGTGCCAATGCAATGCTGAGCTTTAGTTGTCTAGATTCTTTTTTTTCTCCAAAGGTTTTTATTAGGTAAACATTAAAAACATTGGACATCGTGTGACATTTCTGGCATAATCATTTCCATAGAGTTTTTTTTTTGATCTTACAGCAATAACAGTTTATATCTGTTACGTAGGCATGTGTAGTCAGTCTAATTATCTACCCATTAAACCCTTTCATTATATAGTTACTATCAGTACATATACATATCCAATCCCTACCTACCGTACAATATTAATACCATATTTTCCAATTCTTAACTTATCTGTGTTTTTCTGTCTGGATTCTAACCATCGTCCCACATTTTGTAGTATTCCGTCTCATTCTTGTCTTTAAGTTCCAGAGTCATCCTGTCCATTTCTGCGCATGTCAGTATCTTCTTTACTATTTCTTGTTCTGGGGGAATCTCTTTGTTTTTCCAGTTTTGTGCGAAGATCAGTCTTGCTGCCGTTGAAATATGCAACATTAAATATAATCCACCTCTGCTATATTTTTGTTTTGTAATCCCTAATAGAAACAGTTCTGCCCTCAACTCTATCCTTTGACTTAACATCTCTTCCAACCACTTTCTTATATGGTGCCAAAAGGCCCTAGCTTTCGAGCACTCCCACCACATATGATAAAAGGTTCCTAGTGCAACACTGCATTTCCAACATCGCGGCTAGTTGTCTAGATTCTTGTGTATAGGCTTGGGGAATAAAACTTCTAAACTGCAATTTAATGTATGGTCCTGATTCTTTGCGCCTGACAGTTTTGCTGGTTTTCTTTTACTCACTTCTCTTTCTCCCTCACTGTCCAGCCTCCTTGGCTGCACCTGTTGCCTCTTCTGAATCAGTCACATGCATAAGCCTCTCTCTATGTTTTCCATCAGTTTAATTGCAACCTAAGATGCCAAGGAGTTTACAATGGAGAAAGGAAAAACTAATGAGTGTCAAAAAAACTCTCCTGTGGGTATGTATATACTATTAAATGTGCATTTAAATATGCACCCGTTTTACCATTTCCCATGATAACACACATTCTTGAATTTTACTGGGTACCATGTTGCTTTTGCTTATCACTGTCATTTTGCTTCCGAGGATTGTTGGAAACTTCAAATTCAGTTTCATAAAAGTGCTTTTGGAAAATGTAGCGGTAGAAACAGCACCGGTTTGCAGCTCCTTAAAGCATTTGCATCTTCCCCAGCATCATAGATGACAGTTGCCTGATACTAGAAAAAGATACAGCTGCTTTAATGAGTCGAGGACAATTGCTCTGTTCTATCTCTGTGCACTTCAAGGCACCTTTTTAGAACTAAATTTGAAATGCTGCTCTGCTAGTTAGCATGTCGTTACTTAGTAGTACATCAGATAGTTTAAGTAAAATACATTATACAGAACTATAGAGTGTCTCTGTGTATATAGCCTAAATCAAATCCAAGGGAGCTTCTTGACTGGTTGCAAGTCTGTTAAGGGTACTTTAAGACTTGTGGACTTAATTCTGGGAATTCTGGGAGTTGAAGTCCCAGAAGTCTTAAAGTTCCCAAATTTGGACACCCTTGGTATATGGGCTGCAAAAATCTGGATGATTGCAAAAGAGTAGCTGAAAAGCGGACTGCTAATAGTTAAGGAGATGAAAACTTATTTAGGATCATTTTTTAACAGATACGTACAATTTTAAATTTCAGAAGTAGAACATAATGCTTTCTAATGTTCTAAGCCTATAGTGGCTATAGATTTTAATATTATTTAGGAAATAACTAAATAAGAGCATTATCTCATCATAATGTGCCTGATCAGGGCTAATTAAAAATCTAAGATAATATAAGCATTTTAAGCAAACGACAGTATTTTCTATGAGTAAACAGGACAACTTTTTTGCAACTCAATTTCTTGTTCACAAAGTTTGTGATCCTCGCTTAGCTAGAGATTGAGTTGACTCTAGTGGAGGTGATTAAAATTTGTTTAGGTTAAACTGAGATGTTCAAACATCCATTATGATAACTTTCCTTATTCATCTTTCTTTAAGGGCAAATATTTTTTGGTCTGCATTTTTTTTTGGGGGGGGTCACCTGCACTAATTCTCACTCAACAATGGAATGGTATACCATTGTCTTTTGAATAGTTTGCAGCTAGGATGTTTTGCACCCCACTTTCTGGAATAGAAAAAGGCAATCTCCCCCCCCCCAAAAAAAATGTTCAGGAAAAGTTGAGTGCAAACACTCTGTCAGGCTTTTCTCTGATCAATATTTGAAACTGGAAAGCTTGCAGCTGGAGATTCAAGGACACAGCTCTGATAAGTTATTTTTTATTGCAGATGCTAGAAAAATGGTTAATAACACAGAAAACCAGTTATTGCCCACTGTAAGATTTATGCCATGTCTGTCTTTTGTCTCTCCGTCCATCCAGCCCTCTATACATCCCTCTGTTTTACCCGCCTATCTATCTGACTCCATGTTTACGTCTCTTTCTTCTGACCTTACCTTAACTATTTTTTATTTTTATTTATTTATTTTTGTCAAACATGAATTTGATAAGAGACATAAGTATAGACATGATTATGAATACATGAAATGAATACGAATACAAGGGAATATTAGGACAGGGATGGTAGGCACGCTGGTGAGCTTATGCATGCCCCTTACAGACCTCTTAGGAATGGGGTGAGGTCAACAGTAGACAGTCTAAGGTTGAAGTTTTAGGGGTTTGGGGATGAAACCACAGAGTCAGGTAGAGCATTCCAGGCATTGTCCACTCTGTTGCTGAGGTCGTATTTTCTGCAATCAAGTTTGGAGAGGTTTACCTTAAGTTTGTATCTATTGTGTGTTCGTGTGTTGTTGTGGTTGAAGCTGAAATATTCATTGACAGGTAGGACATTGTAGCAGATAATTTTATGTACTACGCTTAGGTTTGATCGAAGGCAGTGAAGTTCTAAGTTCTCCAAGCCCAAAATTTCAAGCCTGGTGGCATAAGGGATTCTGTTGTGAGCAGAGGAGTGGAGGACTCTTCTCGTGAAATATCTCTGGACTCTGATTGTATTAATGCCTGATATGCAGTGCGGGTTCCAGACAGATGAGCTGTATTCGAGAATTGGTCTAGCAAAAGTTTTGTACGTCCTAATTTGCAGTTCAATATTATCGGAGAAGAACTACACAAGATTAGGTTAACAACTCTCAATGCCTTTTTGGCAATGCTGTTACAGTGAGCTCTGGCACTTAGATCATTTGAGATGAGTACTCCAAGGTCCTTAACAGTGTGGGGATTGTCTATGAGATCATATCAGCCCAGCTGTTATTTTGTTTCTTGTAGGAAAAAAGCTGGCATTTCTGCATTTTTTTCTAACCGGCCAGTCTGTCCTTAAGCCTTTGGTTCCCATCTTGCATGCTCCAGTCTCCCCTTGTTCCTATTACAAACTACACTTGTAAAGAAGTACAAAATTCTCACACAATGTTGTTGTTAAGAAATTGCGGGCTAGTTCAAAACTCAACAGAACTGAGTTATGACTAAATCGTTGCACAAATTTGCAATGAACCAAAAAATGGAAATCCACTTAGCTTCCTCTATAAACAGAAGTTGTACTTTGTTTTATAACCTTTTTTTCAGGGGGAAGGCCATATTCATGCCAAAATTTATTTCCCCCAAAAGAAATGGCTGTTATCAGAGCAAAAAATGAAATTTGACTTAATTTAAATTAAGTAGAATTCAATTAAATTCATTCAATGCCATTAAAATGATTGCCAGCAAGTATTCATTTTCCCCCCCCTCTGTCCTAAATTGCCTTCTAATGTTACTGTGTAGACTACTGAATTAATACTATGGTGAAAGTAAGGTGGAGGTAAAGAAAGGTGAGATTTTCCATGTAACAAGCCTAGAATCACGATAGTAAAACGGGTAGACGTTTTTTGGCCTCCTTCAGGGACCGAAGTCTGTCTGAAGATCACCACTGAATGAAACTAGAAAAAGAATTTGTCTTAATTTCATTCAGAACCTGAAGTCAGAAAAACGACAAGTTCAGGAAAAGGAATTTGCTGGACAAAAATCAATAGATGGTCAAGAACTACCAGGATGCATCTAAACCCATTTGTCTTGGTCTGGCTAGAATTAATTTAAAATCACAATGTGATACTATACAATGCAGCACTTTAGAATATAATACATTTACGGTACCTTTTTTTAAATACAGCCAGCATAAAGTAAAAACATAAAGGATGTAACATAAAAAGAGTTTATCGGTGTTCTCACACAGGCAATGTTGAAAGGTTTGTAAGGATAGTGAGGAAATCAGTGGTGGGATTCATTTTTTTTTTTACTACCAGTTCTATGGGCGTGGCTTGGTGGGTGTAGCTTGGGGACTAAAACATATGAAGAACGGTTGCTGGAACTGGATATGTCTACTCTTATGAAAAGAAGGACTAGGGGAGACATGATAGCAGTGTTCTGATATCTCAGAGTCTGCCACAAAGAAGAGGGAATCAAACTATTCTCCAAAGCACTTGAGTGCAGGACAAGAAGCAAAGAGTGGAAACTAATCTAGGAGAGGAGCAATGTAGAACTAAGGAGAAATATCCTGACAGTTAGGACAATTAATCAGTGGAACAACCTGCCTCCAGGAGTTGTGAATGCTCCAATACTGGATGTTTTTAAGAAGAGATTGGATAACCATTTGTCTGAAGTGGTGTAGGGTTTCCTGCCTAAGCAGGGGGTTGGACTAGAAGATCTCCAAGATCCCTTCCAACTCTGTTACTCTATTCTCTATTCTACTTTGGCATCTGTTGCATAGAATGCAGAGGTGATTACAGCCCTGGGACTTGGCATTATGGTATTTTCCACAAGCTCCTGCACCATGAATTTGTTAGCATTCACACAACCTGTGGCTAACCTTTTCTAAAAGTAGCTGTGTGGATGTGGATCTCGGCCCCGGCTGCCAGCCAAACACTGATTATTGGCAACTAGCCTTCCCAGAATAAACTATTCCAAAAGATGTTTGTCTCTATTCATCAGAAGCTGTCGCCCCAGGAATTCCACCTCCCCCCTCGCCATGTAAGTCTCCTTTCTTCAGACAGATCTTTTTCCTCCTCCCCGTCTTCCTTGTGTCTCTGGTATATCTATGAAAACAGGGACATTATTAACATATTAATGATCAGATGTTATGTGTTAGGCTTGCATTTTAAAAGTCCTTCGCCACGCAAAAAGAAGGATGGTTTGACAGTCTTAATTCAACACAAGACGACAAATGCAGCTTATAATGAAATTAACATAAATCTTTGGTGTTAATCATTTAGCATTATTGATAGCCATATTAAAAAGGAGCCTCACAATCTTGGACATGCAAAAGGGAAACGTGATGCTTTTTTTCCAGCTGTCCTGAGATGCTCTGTGTCCATATGGTGGGAAAGAACTAGCTTTCTTTTCTAATTTTCCTCTTCGGTTTGAGCTGTCAGCTACTCTCTCTTTCTTTCTCTGCAGAGTTTACTTTTTTTAAAAAACCGTGCTCCGTCCCCCCCCTTTTCGTTTTTTTCTTCTTTTAATTTTTTTCCCCCCAGAGTGCCAGATTTCTGGAGTAGGTCAAAAAACTATCGGCATCTGTAGCTGTCATCAGTCCCACAGCCAGGCATAAGCGAAATAGCGAGGTGACAATGCCGCAGCCGATCTTCATCGGTTTTAATTTGGGAAACTTCACTTTCATTTATGCATTCAGCTCTTTAAAAAAAAAAAAATTGAAGAACGGCATTTTGAATGGCTCCGGGTGCCTTTTGGAATGTGTTGCTGGAAGTGTGGGCATCTGGGAGGTGGCAGGGTGGGGAAGGAAAATTATGTCACTTGACAATCCAACCATTGATAACTCTGTCATTTTTAAAAGGGAGGGGGGCTGGAAGCCATGCACTGTTGTGCTTTTGGCAATCATTCCGTACCTAAAACTCTTATTATACAATTAATGCCTCATTGATTTGAGATTCCAAGATTCCAAGAGGTTTTCTTGCAACAATTCGAAAGTGACTTTTCTTTTGTCCTGCTCCCCAGATTAATATACAACCATATTTACCATCATAGCAGTGTTTCTCAATCTTGGCAACTTTAGACATGTTAACTGGGGAATTCTGGGAGTTGAATCCTCATCAGAGGGGTGGGATTGAAAAATTTTAGCAACCGGTTCACTGCCCAGTTGCTGGGTGAGTGTGGCCATGGGGGGGGCATGTCCTAGTCGGCTTCCTGCACCATGGTGGGGGGTGTTTTCACCGTCTCTAGGCTCCGGAGGCTTTTTATGAGCCTCCGGGAGGGCGAAAATGGCCCTCTGGACTTGCGGTACTTCCGGTAGGCCTATTTTTCACCCTCCCAGAGGCTCCGTGTGGGCCTTGCACTTACCTCACATCCAAAATGGGCTATGTGGAGACTCCTGGGAGGGGCGAGGCGGGTGGGGCCAGCCAGTCCTTGAAACTACCGGTTCGGTGAACCAGATTAAAATTAGCATCTAGTTCACGCAAACCGGTTCGAACCGGCTGAATCCCACCCCTGGTCCTCATCATCATGGTAATTGTTGCTGTTAATCATCCTCTTCTCTTTCCTTCTGCCTCTTTCCTTTCACCTTTGCCAACATCAAAACCTTCATCAGAAAACAGAACATATCCAAAGTAGCATCCTTTCAACCTGGCCATATGTGACTTGACTAGAGAACTCTGGGCTCAATCGTCCGACAATCCTTTGTTGTCTTTTCTTGGCGGTCCAAAATATTCTCAGGAGTTTTGGAGAATAACCCGTTATATTTTATTCACACAAATGAACAATAGCGTAATAGCCAGTTCTCAGCGGAGAGGCCTGAATAGATTTTCATCCAGACAGATGAATGGATAGATTTTGCGCGCAAGCAGCCACGCCGATGTTAACCAAATGCAGAGGAAGCAAAAAAAAATCTAAGTCTTAAGAAAATATCGCCCGCCCCTGAGTTACATTTGACAAAAACTCCTCTCTACCCATTTTATTGCCCCAAGAAAAAACTGGCAGTGGGCAACGGTGGTAACCTCCACTCTCTGGGAAAGGGCAAAGTTCCTGCACCAACTACATATAATTTTTTTGTTTTAACAGCAAAATTTTGCTTCTCTAAGCCTCATCAGGCCAGATTTTTTTGAATGATGCCTCATGGGTCAATATTTCAACGATAAAAAGGGGCAGGAGAGAAAGACACACTCTATTTAGATTTTTATGCTTCCAATTTAGGCGATTAACCTAGAACCCTTTCCAATTTGTATATAAAAACAACCTCCAGGGCTTAGATTTCCATGGCAGTTTTAAAACCCAGAGTGAATCAGTTTGAAATATAAGTCCCTCGCAAACAGGGGAATGTTTTATAATGGAGCCACTGACAGACCCTTAACTACAGAGGCGCTAGCGGGCACCAGCGTAAGACGGGAATAAAACTAAATTACATCACTTGTCATCATTAAGATTTTTTTTTTTTTTGGTCTCGGCTCTTCATTTGAAAGCTCTGTACTTAATGAATGATTACTGAACTGTGATATCAAAATGGCTAAAATATAGGAATTCAAGTGAGGTCAACTTGGAGTATTTTTTAAACCGTGAAATTAAGGAACCGGTAAAGGTGGGAGGCTCCAATGTTAGTTCGCTTTGTAGGCTGCCTTTGAGCCTCAGGAATGCACCATATTTTAGAGGGCAAAAATCCACATAGGCATCAGGAAGGGCTTCCAGCCAATAAATGCTCAGCTCCATCCAGGTGCCTTGACTTTACCCTGAATTAAGGGATTACAGACTCATAAAAAAAGGGAGTAAGCAGGTCTTAAACAATTCAGGACACCACAAGCATATTTTTCAACTTTTAAGACACAAAGAGATGATTTCTTTCATTTCTTCTCACATTGAGAAAATGCCCTAAATGTACAGAAACAATTGGTTCAGAACATTGGAAAATGAAGACTTATGACTCTATGGATGATAATTAGAATTAAACTTCCCAGAAAAACAAGTGAGCAGAGCTGGATATAGTTTCCTGGTCAGTACTGCTAAAACAACAGAACCAAAAGCTAATCTCCGATGGCAACAATAGCCTCCTTCCCAACAGCCTGTAATATGTGCCGTGTGTGTATATTGTTTGTGTGTATTTGTGCATGCGCATGTTTGTTTGTGATTTTTTTCCCAAGGTTTTGAAACCTCCAGGGCAGTTAGAAACCCATGTTCTTCTTTGAACTGTGTCTTTTTGAAATTCACTAGCCTGACATGTCATTGGCATGACGTGTCTCAGCCTGTTACACTGAAATGCCACATTACACTGTGTGACGAGACAGGCCGACAAAAAGGGACATGACGCATCAGCCCGATGGGATATCAAGCTTGAGGAATTCAAGCCACGCATCTGACTTCATCTATACATAAAAGAATAGCAGCAGCAGAAGCAGCAACAACAACAAAGATTTGGGTCTGAAATTGGAAGCCCTTCCTTCCTTTCTCCCTCCCTCCCTCCCTCCCTCCCTCCCTCCCTCCTTCCTTCCTTCCTTCCTTCCTTCCTCCCTCCCTCCTCCCTCCCTCCCTCCCTCCTGCCTGCCTTCCTTCCTCCCTCCTCCCTCCCTCCTGCCTTCTTTCCTTCTTTCCTTTCCTTCTCCCTCCCTCCTCCCTCCCTTCCTTCCACCCTCCCTCCCTCCTCCCTCTTTCCTTCTTTCATCCCTCCCTCCCTTCCTTCTTTCCTTCTTTCCTTCCTTCCTTCCTTTCTCTCGCCTTTCCTCCCTCCCACCTTTCTTTCTTCCTCCTTCCCCCCTCCCTTCTTTCCTTCTTTCCTCTCTCCCCCCTTCCTCATTTCCTTCCTCCCTCCCTCCTCCCTTTTTTTCAAAAACTCATAAATCAATAGGAAACTCTTGGAATTTCTCTTTCCTGTCCCTTATTCTTGCACTTGGTGGGAAAGTTTTTATCCATATCCAGATGGCCTAAATCTCAGCTCTGTTATGCATTTGTGTTCTTCAAGGGCATTAGAAAAGTCTCTTATTTGCTATACAGAAGGCTAACATTACAATGGAAGATAAAAAAACCAGACAATTACCGGGGGGGGGGGGGGGGAGAGGTAAATCTGCAAATTATAAAAGCAGAAATAGAACCAGACACCTAGCAGCATAAAAGCAATGGGAAGGATTTAAAAACCAAAGGGGTTGGGAGCAGCGTCTTTGCCTGGTTTGAGATGACATGAATTGAGATGGCAAGGGATCTCTTGGGAAGAACAGACTGCAATGTTAGAAAGCTTCCCCCTGGAGATGCTTTATAAATAGTTCCCGGGGTCATGTGATCACCTTTTGCAACTTTCTGTCATGCAAAGTTAACGGATAAACCAGATTTACTTAACGGCCATGTGACTAACTTAACAACTGCAGTGATTCGCTTAACAACTGTGGCAAGGAAGGTTGTGGAATGAGGCAAAACTCACCACTGTTTCACGTAGGAACAGAAAATTTTGGCGGGGGCTCAATTGCAGTCATAACGCGAGGACTGCCTGTATATTAGTGGTTGCTTGGAGAGGGGGTTATTTTTCCTATGCAACCACGGCTCACAAGATTGGCAGAAAAGGATCCTGCAGGCTCATTCATGTGTATTGTTCCATGCGTTTCACCTAATGTCGGTCTTTTTGTACACACTTTTTCTAGCATTCATGCTTCCTGCGAGCCATTTTTTCCCCCATAGGAAAATGCAATGCTCTGTGGATTTTTTTTAAAAAAATTTTTATTTTGTTTATTCAAACTTCACATCTTTGCAACACATCACACTTCTTTTACATATCTGTTGTGATTCTTTTATCTGTACAGATAAGTCTTGTATAGCTATAACTTTATATATATATATATATATATATATATATATATATATATATATATATATATATATATATATGCATTTATATTATTTCATACATCTTTTTTCTTCATTCTATATATTCTATGTGTAACCACCTTTATTACATTTGCATTGTTTTGCATTTATTTCCCATTATTTTTTTGCTACAGTCTATTTTGTATTTCTATCTTTTAATCATTTTCCGGTTTTATAGTTGTTTTTTAATTTGTTGATCTTTCTTCCTTTCTTTTTTGCTTTCCTCCTCCCCCCACTTTCCTCTAGCCAATTATACCATGAATCCCATTTGGAGTAATATTCAGATTCGGTGTGGATTTTCTGAGCTGCCAAGGTTTATCCCAAAATATTGAACATATGACTCTCAAACGGCAGAGATATTATTGGGTGCTCCTATATGCAGATAGTCCTTCATTTGCGATCACCATTGAGCCCAACATTTCGGTTGTTAAGCGAGTTTTGCCCCGCTTTATGATTTTTCTTGCCATGGTTGTTAAAGGCCTCATTGCAGTTGATAAGTGAGGAACCCCGTTGTTAATTGAATCTGGCTTCCCTATTGACTTTGCTTCTCAGAAGGTCACAAGAGGGGATCACATGACTTTGGCACACTGCAACGGTCATAAGAATGAGCCAGTTGCCAAGCGCCTGAATTTTGATCACATGATCATGGGGATGCTATACAAGTCCCGTTTTTCATTGCCGTTGTAACTTTGAGCAGTCACTAAATGAACCATTGTAAGTTGAGGACTACCTGTATTTAGGTAAAGGTTCCCCTCACACATATGTGTTAGTCATTCCAGACTCTAGGGGGCGGTGCTCATCTCTGTTTCAAAGCCAAAGAGCCAGCTCTGTCCGAAGATGTCTCCGTGGTCATGTGGCTGGCATGACTAAACGCTGAAGGCATACGGAATGCTGTTCCCTTCCCACCAAAGATGGTTCCTATTTTTCTACTTGCATTTTTTACATGCTTTCAAACTGCTAGGTTGGCAGAAGCTGGAACAAGTAATGGGAGCTCACTCGTTTACGTGGCGCTAGGGATTCGAACCGCCGAACTGCCGACCTTTCTGATCGACAAGCTCAGTGTCTTAGCACTGAGCCACCACATCCCCTACCTGTATTTAGCAAATCCCAAATTCTTTACTTATTAAAAAAAACCCTGATGGATGAAGTTTATTTTTAATCCCTAGTGGAAGTGAAATCGTAAGATTTCAAGGCTGGGAAGATAGTGGGGTTCATTTGGAAAGCAACGTTTTTGCTCCCATTATTTATGCTTCCCCGCTGAAGCAACAAAAGTATTTCAATAATCTCCAAAGAGTTTAAGAACAATATACTTAATTGCTATGAGTAATTTCAGAGCTAATTAATGTGATAAATCTCCAGAGCGAAGTATTCTTACTTAATGAACAGCATAAAATGGAAGAGACGGAGGCCTTTCTCTGCAAATATATGCATTGGCTGTTGTTGGTGTTGCAAAATGATAGAAATAAACATATCCATGCCAACACTTGCATTTATAATCAGTAGGTAGACGGTGTTGCTGCAGGCTGCAGAAATCAAATTGGGTCTTATTCATGTTCTCTACTTGAGTTCCAATAAAGCAAAGGCATCTTGCTTTAATTTTTTTGAGGTTTTTTTTTTTGAGGGAATGGGGATTTTGCAGTATCCTTTGTCTGGAGTGGGGAAGGAATGGAGATTTTGCAGTATCTTTCACCTGGAGTGGGGAGGGAATGGTGATTTTGCAGTATCCTTCCCCTGGAATGTGGTGGGAATGGAGATTGTGCAGTATCCTTCCCCTGAAGTGGGGAGGGAATGGTGATTGTGCAGTATCCTTTGCCTGGAGTGGGGAAGGAATGGAGATTTTGCAGTATCTTTCCCCTGCCACGCTCACCTGGCTTACCTCCACATGTTTGGGTGTTCCATCACTAGACGTTTTAAAGAAGAGATTGGACAGCCATTTGTCCAGAATGATATAGGGTCTCCTGCTTGAACGGGGTTGGACTAGAAGACCTCCGAGGTCCCTTCCAACCCTATTATTCTATGTGTTCTAAGTGAGGTTGTATAGCATAAATGGAAGACACTGTTTAGCAGGTAGCTTTATATGGTATAAAAAGAGCATGGAGAACGCAAGATTCAAGTTAGGAATATAACTTATATAAGAAAGTACTCCTGAGGCGGGCGCTTGTGTGAAATAAAAATAGATAAGCTTTTTAAAGGAAATAACATAGTGGTTTCCTGAGAGATTTAAGTGTGTCTGCAGCTAAGACCTTACAATATGCTTTCCACTGTTGTGGGGAGAGAATCTGAGGCAGGTGAGAAGCTCAATTTCACAGGTCAGAAACAGAAGAGGAAAAAAACCTCCACTGAAAACAGGAAAAAAGTGAAGAAAACCTTAGGAATATTACTCCAACCACTAGGAAACATATTACAGAGCGGCATGAACAGTAGAAATGGAGACACAATTACATGATTTGGGAAGTGAGAGAAATCATCTCAGTAAATAAATGAAACTATAAAGGTAAAGGTTCCCCTTGCACATATGTGCTAGTCATTCCTGACTCTAGGGGGCAGTGATCATCTCCGTTTCAAAGCTGAAGAGCCAGTGCTGTCTGAAGATGTCTCCATGGTCATGTGACCGGCATGACTAAACACCAAAGGCGCACGGAATGCTGTTACCTTCCCACCAAAGGTGATCCCTATTTTTCTACTTGCATTTTTACAACTGCTAGGTTGGCAGAAGCTGTAACAAGTAACGGGTGCTCACTCCGTTATGCAGCGCAAGGGATTCGAACCGCCAAACTGCTGACCTCTCTGATTGACAAGCTCAGCATCTATAGAATCCTGCTAATTACCTCTATTGCCCTGGTGATCAATTGGCTTCTGGCTATAGAAGACATGAAAAGATAAATGCCAACAGACACAGGTTGGGGGGAGGTGTTTAAACATCTAAACCACCTCTTCAATTTCACTTCCTAAGGTTTCCCATTTCAGCTGATGACTTCCCTCTGCTTAAAACATAACAGAGATTTTGGGGGATTTGAAAAGTCTAGAGCAGTGGTGGGCAACCTTTTTTTCAACTGAGCCAAATCTCGCCAAAACCACGATTGAAATTTACTTTGAGAGCCACATTTTTAAAACCGAAAATACATAGGATGTTTTTAGTTTCAATAAGTTTTTATTGAGAATATTCTGCATGCAAGTATCCACATAGGTCGGGAGGATACAAATAACACAACTAATAAAACAAAAACTTTAGAACGATATTATTTATCGATAACGTTAAATTCCGTAAAATTTGCCTTACAATGTAGAGAAAATTACATCCTGACATTGACTGACAAAGTCACAACCACTAATGTGAACATTGGCCTTGCATTTCCTTGGATAGTTTGAGTAAGTCAGGTTTGTATGTTGTTGTTTTTAATTTCATCTCTCTCTCCCACTTTCTTTCTTTTTTTCTTTTTCTTTCTCTCTCTCTCTCTGGCTCTTTGTCTCTCTCTCCCTCCCTCCCTCCCCCATCTCTCTCACTCTGTGTGTGTGTGTGTGTGTCTGTCTCTGTCTCTCCCTCTGTCTCTCTCCCCTCCCTTCCTCTCTCTCTGTCACTCTGTGATGTGGGTGTGTCTGTCTCTCACTCATTCACTTAATCACTCACTCTGTGTGTGTCTCTCTGTCTGTCTATCTTTCTCTCCCTCCCTCCCCCTCTCTGTCTCTCTCTGTCTCTCTGTGTGTGTATGTCTGTCTGTCAGTCTCTCTCTGATTCCCTCCCTCAAGCCCTCTCTCTGTTCCTCTGTCTGTCTGTCTGTCTGTCTGTCTCACTCACACACACACACACACACACACACACACTGTGGTCACCTTGTTGAGTGTTCCAATCACATTTGAAACACTCAACAACTGGCCTGCATTTATGGTATTTTGCAGCATTCTGCAGTCATAGGACCAAAATTGGTTGTCACTCGCCTGGGCTTTTGCAGAAGCTTCCCTCCGAAGCCCGAGAGGAGGGAGGGGAGCGGGCACCCGGCACACAGAAGAGCCGCATTAAAGGGTGTAAAGAGCCGCATGTGGCTCGCGAGCCGCGGGTTGCCCACCACTGGTCTAGAGAGATCTTCCACTTGGTGTTTTCTTTGGGGGGGGGGGGGAGCCTGTATTCCAGTTAAAATATATCACATTTTCCTCTTACAAACACACTGAGTAAAATACATAATTTTAAAGGGAAATCTCTTCAACGCTGCTAAATGGATTCAAATGTGACTCTCTCCATTTTTGTAAAAGCAGAATGGAATCTCCTGAATATGCGAATGCAAGTCCTGCTATGTTAGATGTCATGTTTTCTTTCCCCATCCTTTTGTTGTTGGCTAGAAGACAACATGGAAATACTTTGGTTTACCTGTGTAATCCCTGGGTGTCCCAAGTGCCAGGGCTGGCTGTTAAAATCAGCATGTCTCCTGTCAAAAATGGTTGGAGTGAGACAAGGACAGCATGACCACTGGGCCCAACAAGCTACAGAGGTCAGGTTTCAAGGACAGCCATACGTGGCAGTGATGGTCTTATGACAAGTTGTCAAGTGAGCAACTCTAAAATGGAAAGTGCAGGAAGGAGGGAGATGGGAGTTGCTAGGGAGAAAAAAAAAGGAAGTTATTTTGCTCCTGATGAAATATTCAGGTAGCTGAGAATACAAGTCCACACAGAATTTGGCCCCAGTCTTTTCCCTTAAATGAATCAACTGTGGAAGAACATTAAAAGGGTTAATTGTGTTAAGTGGACAGCCAGTTGTGCTTAAAAGAAGCAAACTAGGTGCAGTTTCATATTAGGGTGGAAGGCTGATTCCCAATAAACTAGGCACATTCTTGGATTCTTTCTCTGCAGTCGACCTTAAAGGTAAAGGTTCCCCTCGCAGATATGTGCTAGTCGTTCCCGATTCTAGGGGAATCTCCGTTTTCATCACATGATCAGGAGGATGATACAAAGGTTGTAACTGTGAAAAACGGCTGTAAGTCCCATTTTTCAGGGCTGTTGTAACTTTGAGCAGTCACTAAATGAACCATTGTAAGTTGAGGATTACCTGTATTTAGGTAAAGGTTCCTCTCACACATTTGTATTAGTCGTTCCCAACTCTAGGGGGGTGGCACTCATCTCCGTTTCAAAGCCGAAGAGCCAGCGCTGTCCGAAGATGTCTCCGTGGTCTTGTGGCCGGCATGACTAAATGCCAAAGGGATATAGAACGCTGTTCCCTTCCCACCAAAGATGGTTCCTATTTTTCTACTTGCATTTTTACGTGCTTTTGAACTGCTAGGTCGGCAGAAGCTGAGATAAGTAAAAGGAGCTCACTCCATTACACGGCACTAGGGATTCGAACCACCGAACTGCCAACCTTTCGATCGACAAACTCAGCATCTTAGCTACTGAGCCACTGACCTTAAAGGGTTGTTATTATGGAGAAACTAGGAAGAGGAAGGTATGTTGGATCACCCATCAACATGAGTGACGTTGAGTTGACCACACCCACCCAGTCACATGACTACCAAGCCCTGCCTACCCAGCTGGTCATTAGGGCAGAGAACCGGTTGTTAAATTCTTTGAATCTGATCCCATTGTTTGATAATCCTGTGATTTGATGGACAGATTCCCTAGGTCTAACATTGAATTAATGTCTATAGAAAGTTGCGTGTCCTAATTAACCCAATAATTTTTTTAAAAAAAATTGCCTGAACTGGAACGCTTCTAATAAGGTACATGGCTAATAAAAAATAGAGAATGCCTTCTCTCCCCCCCCCCCTCATGCTGCCATCTCTCGCAGTGACACCGATCTTGACATGATTTGCAAACGCTTGGCAGTAAGTGGCTTAGGGTTGGAAATCAGTTAGCTCTTAATGTTATGCTGATGCATTGTTTTGCCTTTAATCTATTAATGATCTAATCCCCCGTGCTCTGGCAGATATGATTCCTGCTTCTGCACTGTTCATTTTGGATAAAATCCACAGCGTATCCAAAGAAAGCAAACAGAAGATGGGTTTATGGGGTGGATCTTATCTATCGCTAGTAAGCAGGTATTTTTGGGAGAAGATTAAAATGTTTAAAAGATCAGGATGTGATGGAAAAATGTCCCAGCAGCTGCAATCAATGTTTTTGGCAAAGGGTGGATGTGGATGTTTTATCACTTGGGTGTGACTGTTGCACAACAACATTAACACACTTCAATACTTTCAGGCTTGTCAATAGGAAGCAGTTCATAATACTTAGACTAAAACCTGCATTACATGCTTTTGTCACTTTTCTGAAATGTAGCACAAACTATTTCTTTTACGTTTTGTTCTCAGCCTCGAGATTCAAGGCATGTTCTGGAATTTATTAGTTAATCAAAGATAGGGGAGGGGGGGGGGAGAAACATCCTTTCCGGTTATTTTCCCCTAAACTTTTTTTTTAATGGTTTAATCCCCCTAATTTGCACTGCATTACATTTTCACATTTGCTAAATGAAATTTACAATAGCTTATGGGCAGGGTTCAAATTAACACCTCTTGACATATTAATGAGCTGTTTTTAATCCTTTCTGACCAGTTATTATGCAAATATGAGGCTAAAAGCTAGCTTTTGCATACGGCTTTTAAGGGAGAAGGTATTTCATGTTGGGATCCACAAATAAAAGATATGAAAGCAGCTCATCTATCAGTGTGCTGGGCTCCTTTGATATTGCACGGGGGTGGGGGGCATTAATTTTGGAGGAAGAGTTCTAAATAATATTGATCACATCTTGCCCTGAAAGATTAATAATGGCCACATTGACATAACATGTTAGAATATGGTAATATAGATCCAGTATTTTCTAAGTAAGCATTGTCCAGCCATTATTTTGTATGTAGTTGAATTAGACCATCATGTTAATCAACTAATGATAATCAAGTAACGGTAAGCCACCTGGAGTCACTGTGACTCAATTGGGCGGCCATATCACTCTCCTAAATAAATAAATACAAATATGAATATTTATCAATGCCTCACCTAGCAACGGTTTGCAATTACAATGGTGATGAAAAAGTAGTTTTATGACCGATCCTTGTATTTATGACCTTTGAAGGTCTGCAAAGGGAAGGAAAGACGAAGTGAGATTTGTAAGCACAGTCACGGTTTCACTTAGCTACTACTTCTCTTAACAACCGATTCCAACAAGCCGGTCCCAGTTGTGAAATGAGGACTATGCAAATGCACAATCCCAAATCCCTGGCAATTGCACCGAAACACTATTCTTAAAAAGAACAAAATAAAGCAATTTCTTTCTTACAAAAGCTGATGGCTGAAAATAAAACAAAAATGCAGAAAATTTTGCATGGCAGCATTATTCCATAATGTTTGAATTAACAGTATTGACATTCCGGGGATTGTAGGTTGGGGTAGAAGAGATCAAGGGAGGAGAGAGAAGAGAACTGTGTAAGGCATCCAGGAGGCACTTTTCCTTTCCTTTTTCTACTAAATCTTGGTTTAACGGTGGTTATAGACTAAACTGCACTTGATGGATTCATGCATTCCGCTAAACTATAAATCATGGCTTGCAAACCACAGTGGCTGATTCACATAGGATGTGAAGCCAAACCCGATCAAATGGCATCATGGCTAATTAAGATAGGTAATCTTGCCTCTGAAAAACGTTTCTCTGGTCTTTTTATTCAATCATCAGGGTGGCAAAAGATTTCGCTTTTAAAAGGACTCTCTAACTATGCGCGGCAGTGATTAAGGAAGAAAGATTGTAGCTTCCGCACAGCGCAGGGCGAGAAGCACACAGACATTTGAAATATGTTCGGGATTGTTCAGCTGCCAAGGCTCTCGTACCCCAAAGCAGCATTGTCCAGATATTTCCCTGTTCCCTCTCCTAGGCATTAATTGATCCAATTAAACTGTGAACAGCTCTTTCCTGTCCCCCCTGTTTATTCACTGTTGTAGATCAGTCTGCTGTTTTTCTATCACTAATTTTGGAGTGAACTCGCAGAGCTGTAGAGGGGAAAAAATGCTCTTATTGGCACGCCTGCGACTGAAACAAACGAAGAGATTCCAGTTCGTCAGAAATGGGAAGAAGGAAATTAGGAATGGGAAGTAGCTTGGTCTGTTACGACGGCCTCAAAGTATGTGGCTAATTCCCGCGTAATGTCAGGGCCTCCATGACTCAAGCCTATTGACTTGCCATGGTTTCTTCACCATTGAGAACTGGCTCAGGTAATTGGCAGGCAATGCTAAGTGTCTGGATTGTGTCTATCCAAGCCTGGCATAAATAGCTGGAGTAGGGACATCTGTCCTTCCTTAGGACAATAGTTGCCTAAAGAAGGTGAGGATTTAATAACATTTGTATATAGTAATTTACTGTTGTGGCCCGCCGGCAGCAGAGTCGGACAGTGAGGAGGTTGGGGAGGCACATGGACCAGTCCTGGGGGTTGAGGAAAGCTCAGATGAGGGCTCTGCATCGGAAGGCAGAGAGGGAGCTAGACAGCAGTGAGGCAGAGGAACAGCTGGAGCCTGTTCCCAGTGTGCGCATGTGGAGAGCTGCCAGAAGACAAGAGCAACTAAGGAAGCAGGATCGACTTAGGTGTAAAGACACACCATGATCCACCCTTCCCATAGGAAACAAAAGAGGAATGAATGGGGAGTAAGCTTTTGCAGGAAACAATTTGTTCCTTCAGTCCGGAAAGTTTTGTTTGTGATAATAAGAGACACTGTGTTTTGCTTTGCTCTGTGTTTGGAAACTAGTTATCTGGCAGTGCTCCAAGCAAGATAAGGTGCGTGTGGATAAACATTCCTCTGAAAGACTATTTGCTAAGGCCTTGCTGACTATGAATGAAAGGAATTCACAGTCATGTAAATAAAAGAGGTTTTGTCGGGACCAAGACTTTGCTTCTTGCTTTCTAAGGATTGCCTGCGTCAGGACACATTCAGAGGAAACTCCAGGGGCCATAGGCGGGTTTTCTTAGAGACCCCTTGAAGACCCAGGACAGAAGAATGGCCACCTCTGTTTAGGCCAAAGAGCAGGATTGACTTCAGTTCTCCATCAAGAAGAAGTAAAATGAGTTCAAAACACATCCAACATCATCATCTTAACTGAATGAGAACATTTACATGGAAAGCTCAGAGAGCACCAAGGGCCCCTCATTCCAACCCTGAGCTACAAATATTCTCCTTTATTGACACATGTGAAACTGTGTGTTTGAAACGAAGGGCTGTATTTAATGAAGGGCTACATGGTTTAAACTAGGCTTTAGGTAGGTTCTTATGCTCAACCTGCAACTTTCTACCCACCATTCAAACCTGTCTGCAGATTGGAACTCCGCTAGTTCCACACCTCAATGTAACAGGGTTCCCACGTTGTACTAAAAGTCATATGCAAAGTTGCACTGGTGTTGGGGTCCTTGACACCTGCAAGGACCGGGGGGAGGCTTGCTTCTCCGGGGACCCTCGCGAGGGTGCGTGCCGCAGCACGGGGGCACCTGACTCAAGAACGACTCGACACCATGAAGTCCTCGAGGTGAGTGCACACGGATTGCTCCGTCCGACCTCTTTTATTAGAAAGCTTACAGGTACACAAAGAAGTAGCATTCTATTGGTCAGAAAGTCAAGCATAAGCATGAGTAACTACTATCACGTATGCAGAAACATGATACTACACACAGCTTGTTCATGGTCATATGATTTACAGGAAATCTTGTAAATGTTCAGGAATAGAAACTTATAGAAGAACGGAACTTATCCTCTGCTTGGGCCTAGCTTCAATCCAGGCCAGTGATCGCTACAGTCATAAAGAGGTGAGTTTATTCAGGAATGGGCTGCTAGGGGTTTGTAGGGGTTCGGGAGAACCTCTAGCTAAGATTCTGTGCAGTTCAGAGAACCCCCCCAAATCCCACTCCTGGCTGGCCCCGCCCACCCTGCCCCTCTCAGGAGTCCCCACGCGGTCCATTTTGGATGCAGGTTAAGTGCAGGGCAAGTGCAGAGGCTCAGGTAGGATGAAAAGTGTGTTCTACTGGAAGCCTGAGGAGGCCATTTTCGCAATTAAAAGCACAGACAAAGCAGAACAAAACATCCCAGATTTTTTTATAAAAAAACCCAACTATTACAATAATAATGTCATCAGATGGTCCATGCAAAAGGAAATAGGGAGCAATAGTCAGGAAGAATAAATATGCATTGGGGTGATACTTCTGCATGCTATGGTCCTCATCCCGACAATTCAGTGGGAAGGTAGCACAGACTTCCTTTGAAAAAGTCTATGATCTTTGCCAAAGGCCCACTACACAATCAGGGAGGCATTCTGGGCATCGCCCCTTAAATATAATTTTCTAATGAAATTTTTCTTCTTATGAAGGTGGAACTTTCTGATCTTATTACACTTCTAATTTTTCTATGCATAGCAATTGAATGAGCTGCCTGTATTGCCACATAAAGTATAGATTTAAAGTTAAATGATCCAGTCCTTCATTTAACATTTTCTTTCAAAGCAATTTCTTCTGCAACTCCTGGATGTTTACATACTCTGTCCCCTTCCTATTTTATATTTACATTTTTAGAATGGAAGGGGAAAAAAAACCTGACATTCTTTTCTGTGAAACTGTTTTTAATAGCCTTTGTTTATTTTTAATATCTGGTGTTCCGGACTCCTGCTCTAATGATTTTTTTCTCCCCCCCCACCGCATTGGTAATTAAATTCATTCATTTTCCTGGCTACACCATTCCTTTAAATAAAAAAAAAGTTACGGGTAATAACACCTATTAACGTACAGAGGGAGAAAAGGAGAGATGATAAGCTTTCTGTTCAAGGAGATATCATAGGAAGTTGCAGGTCACTAAGATTTACAACACGTGCTCCAGCATGTGTGAAGACTAGCTGGCTGCCCAGCTGGTCTTTGGGTCTTCAGCACACACACACCCATGGACATGCACACGCGGTTTGGGCACTTGGTGCTGAAAAGGTTTGCCATCACTGGCTTAGACCGCCAATAAGAGAGGCATGAGCAGCAAGTAAATGCTTGGTGACATGAAGCATGTTTGCCTAACATAGCACCATGTCATTGTGGTCACAATTAGGGTGATGCTAAAAACAAATGATGATGATGATGATGACAGCAACAATAAGGTTCCACTTTCTTGTGAAACTCAGAGTGGCTTCCATTGGCATCTCTCTCATTTTGCAATATCCCTCCAACAAAACCCTTGAAATCAGTTGGGAATGAGTCAATTCCCCTTGGGAATGAGTCAATTCTCTTTGGGTGACTTTGAACCAGTCCATCTCTCTCAGCCCGAGATGTCAGGCTCAGGTGGCAAAACCAGTCAGCCCATTCCTGTTGCAACCAGTTGATCAACGCTCAATTCCTTGAAGTTGTGGGAAAACACCAGGAAAAAAAATCATGTTTATGCAGACAAAGTATTGTGGGGCTGAAACGTAGGACAGCAAAAGGCATTGTTGAATCCCCTTGAGGCCAGATGAGCAGCAAAACCAATTTCGTTGTATACATGATGTACAATGACAATAAAGGCTATACTAAATAAATAAATATCAATGCAATTTCCTGTATTTATATAGCAGAGGGAGCGTGTGGTGTCATGGTTAAGGTGCTAGAGGAGTAGCAAGGAGGTTCAGGCTGTAGTCATCCTTAGGCAGAGCAGCCAGCTGGGGGGGACTTTAGAACAATTGCTTCCTGCTGATGTCTGGCTCTTCAACAAAATGTCATCTGCCTGCCTGCCTGCCTGCCTGTCTGCCCGTCCGTCCATCCATCTATCATCTATCAGCCTGCCTACTCCCCTCTCTCTGCCTACCTGTATATCCATCCTCTTGTCTGTCTGTCTGCCTGCCTCTCTTTCTGCCTATCTGCCTGTTTGTATATCCATCCTCTGCCTGCCTGTCCCCCCCTCTGCCTATCTGTATATCCATCCTCTGTTTGCCTGCCTACCTGCCTGCCTCTCTCTTTCTGCCTATCTGCCTGTTTTAATATCCATTGTCATCTATCTATCATCTATCTATCATCTATCTATCATCTATCATCTATCTATCTATCTATCTATCTATCTATCTATCTATCTATCTATCTATCTATCTATCATCTATCTATCTATCATCTATCTATCTATCTATCATCTATCTATCTATCTATCTATCTATCTATCTATCTATCTATCTATCTATCTATCATCTATCTATCATCTATCTTGTGTCTGTCTGTCTGTCTGTCTATCTATCTATCTATCTATCTATCTATCTATCTATCTATCTATCTATCTATCATCTATCTATCATCTATCTATCATCTATCTATCTATCTATCTATCTATCTATCTATCTATCTATCTATCTATCTATCTATCTATCTATCTATCATCTATCTATCATCTATCATCTATCTATCTATCTATCTATCTATCTATCTATCTATCTATCTATCTATCTATCTATCTATCTATCTATCTATCTATCTATCTATCTATCTATCTATCTATCTATCTATCTATCTATCTATCTATCTATCTATCTCTATCCCCAGAGCTCTTTGAAAAGGCTGTTAGAGATAAATGGCAAGCACTCTCCAATTTGTCTGGAGTAGGGTGTGTGTGTGTGTGTGTGTGTGTGTGTGTGTGTGTGTGTGTGTGTCTGAGAGAATTAGGTCAAAAGAATTTTTTATACAAAAACAGCAGTTTGTCTTATTATCTACAACACCCGTCTTGCAAATTTGTAAATCACGTGTTGCTCGGAATAAAATTCCAAATTGTAATGAATGGTTTAGACAGCATTATCATCAATTTTTTGCAGGTGCAACTGTGATGATCAGTCACTTCAATCAAAACCTTCTGTCAACTCCTGAAGCACGCTCATTTTTTACACTCAGATCCTGCTCAAATCCCCCCCCCCAAAAAAAGAGGATTTATTTTTTATTTTTGGCAAATGACTTGATATCCTTTCTGCCTTTAGGTGGCGCTTTTGAGCAGAGCAGCGGCTCTGGTTTGTGTGTAACAGATCCAACATCCCTCATTTCTTTACTGTTTTCTAGACTAACATAATATTTCTTTTCTGAGATTAGAGTTAAAATTGCCTTTTGTGGTTTAACATGCATTACAACAACCTCTTAAGGCAAAAACAAAAACAAAGAACAGGGCAGGAAGAAAAAAAAAAGGGAAAGCAAAGGTATGTATTTGAAAACGAGGTATAAATATGAGAGTTTGTGCATTGTTTGTGCAACAAAAAGCCTGCCTGCATTCTTCCTTATTTTTCCTGACACTAACAAATTATATTAGATAGTATTTCATAATATTACAAATGCGTTATTAAAATTCTCATTTAAGACCTTTTTTTTTTTTTTTTAAAAAAAATAACATTTTAAATTGTGTAAATATTGGAGGCCACACACTAGTTTGATTTGACCTCTGGATCTTTGCTGGAATTATTGCCCAGAGTTGGGCTTTAAACAAAGCAACATGAGTTACGGCAAGGAACGCAATGCACGCTGTTTAATAAAAGGCTATTAAATAAGAATGATGGCAAATCATTAGCCCTAAACCTTCTGAAAAAAACCCCCAGATTTTAATTTTACTAGTCAGGAAAAAGTGGGTAAGTAAGAGAAAAGGGAACTCACTGAGATCCATATGCCAAAAGTGCTTTCCCCAGGAGGCATCTGAACTTTCTTGTTTTTTCTTTTGAAGATGTTTTGCTGCTCATCCCTGAAGCTTCTTCAGCTCTGACAGGATAGTGGGGAATGGAGGAGTAGAAGAAGCTTCTTGGATGAGAAGCGAAACGTCTTCAAAAGAAAGAACAAAAACTCCTGGAAAAATTGTTCTGACCCAGGCTTCCCAAGAGCATGAAGCAAACACTGGGTATCAACAAAATCCCCTTTTATTAATTTACTGTGAATTCTGCTCATTCACCTCCAGCAAAGTCTTTCAAGGGAGGATTTACAGTCACAGACCTTATCTGGCTTGGAGAGCTGCCAGGCCGATATCTGCAAAACCAATTAACAAACCAGTCACAAACCAATTAAGCAAACTAATTGTCTCCTGCAAACTCCCCTCCCCTTTCGCTCCTCTTTTATTTCCTCTGGGAGGGGCCATTCATCATCCACCTGTGGCCTCACTCCCAAGTCGACCCTTGTTCTTTAGCTGTTCCCTTCGTCTAGCAACTCTGTGCATGCACACACTGGGAACAGGCTCCAGCTGTTCCTCTGCCTCACTGACTCTGAAGGCAGCTGATAACTGGCATATGGCTCTGGCCCCCTCTCTGCCTCTGACATAGAGCCCTCATCAGAGCCTTCCCCAGACTCCATGACTGGCCCATGTTCTTCCCCAATTTCCTCACTGTCCGAGTCTGCTGCCAGCTCTGCTGGCCGCTGGTGGGCCACAACAAAAAAGCACCTTTGAGACAACCATCACCTGGATGACTGAGAATCTCTACAGACTTTTAACTGAGATCCATAATACATTTGAATCCACGGCTGTTTGGCTTGTGATGTATGAATGAGCTCTGGTTAGCACGACGTGTATCCTATTACTCCTGTCCTTATTTAAGTCTTTCACATCTACTGCCTTCCTACAGGGCATCCTGTGAAAACCTCTCTGGGATTCTAAATTGTGAAGAAGTCATTCCCCCCCCCCCCCAATTAATGCAAAAACTTCTTCAAAGAAATTCAAAATGCGTTTAAGGTCTTTTTATTTCAGCAATCTAAGGTCAGCTCTCTTCTCCCCACCCTCCAGCATCTGGGTTATTTAATTTATCCTGACTTTACTTTTATAAACTACTAGCTGGATACCCGTGCTTTGCTACCAAACGATGTGATCGAGCCAGCCTCCAGGCCGGCTGAGTTACGCACTGGACATGCCCATATAAGACAACTGGCAGTTGGAACAGAGTTCCTTTCAGGTGGGGAGGGAGAGTAGAATGTTTAACTCCTTAGCATTGGCGTGTGTTAATATAACTTATACTGTATAAGACATACGAATGATCTGATGGTCATTTCGAAAAATCCTTTCTTAGCGGGCACCTAGAAGCCAAGAGGTTAGCGATTTATGCTAATGGTTCGGATGAACCGGTATGAACCGGCAGAATATTACCTCTGCTGCCACCGGGCAGAGGTGAATGCCGAGCGTGTAGCTGTCCTACCCACAAAGGTCCTGATGTGATCAAGTTTCTTTTCACATAGCACAGCACAGATGTTTATATATAAGAAAAAAATAAAGGACAACCTTGCTCGCTCTGACAGCCACCCAGGGATTGCTTCAGCCTACGGATTCCATGCGTAATTCTCCAGAACTCTCCATCTCCCAAGAGACAGACATCAGTTTAATCCACTGTCCTAGGATTGCATCTGCCTTCCAATTCTTATTTTATCTTTTTTTTGGGGGGGGGTGTTGGGAAGCCCCCCCCAAAGCTTTTTCCAAAACTCAGGGGTGAAAACGCTCTCGCAGCAAAATTTCCACCCGTTCGAAGAGCGAACTATATGAAAAAGCAGCAGAGCACCGAAATGAGCAGGTGTGTGCAGTTTTATAGACAGGTCTCCAAGAGTCAAGGCCGATCTATTTTCCACTTGGAGATTTGATAACTGGAGACCCAGGAGGCAATTCCAGACACAGTGGAAAGCAAAGATGGGGATGCAGCTCCAAGACCTTTTCTCTGGCAAGAGGGAAGACATTATCTGCTGAGAATAGCAGGTTAATACATTTGCTCAGCAAGAGTCCTTCCCCATCTTATTTTAAAAGATGCCAGGATGTCTTTTATATTAAGACTATGCTAAAGGAGGTAACTCAGTAGGACCTGCACTTTGGTTTTGGCTTAGTTTTCTCTTGTCTGATGGGGAATGAAGGCTTGTAAGGCAGGGTTTGTGGCCATCCAATCCCAGCCAATCATCGTTTGAGTTGCCATGTGCGAATAGGCAGAAATATCAATCTCCTAACTAAATAATGCTAGCAGTATTCACTTTCTTCCAAAGTTGAATTTAAACAAATCCTGTGTAGCTTTGATCCTGCCCTGTCTTTGGGATGTGAGTACAAGTTAGTCTGAAAACTCCCTAGCATAAGCAGTATCTTGTTGAGCTACAAAATATTCTTTTTTCTTTGATATAATTCATCAGTCTCTGTTTTTATGCATATCCAACTGTAGGAACTTACTTACATTTGTTATTTCAATTTTCCTTCCTTCCTTCCTTCCTTCCTTCCTTCCTTCCTTCCTTCCTCCCTCCCTCCCTCCCTCCCTCCCTCCCTCCCTCCCTCCCTCCTTCTTTTCTTAGAAGTCTCCCCTCCTTTTAAAATGTAAGAGAGCTGAACTCAAATTTCTCAGGGGACATTTCTTAGGCAAGGTTTCTGAACATTTCATTCTCTCTCCTCCCACTCCCTCCCCCCCATTTGAAAGGACGACTCTTCCCCTCCCAAAAGCGGGCATCTATATTATTGAGACCTCTGCTTATGACAATTTCCCAAAGAGAGCAATTAGGATACCACTTTTGGCCTGATTTTACAGCTTATGGATGAGGCTAAATGTGTACCTATATGATGCATCTGTGTGCATGCCTTTGAAGTAGACAAAGCTAGATATTACATCTAATTAGATTTTAGAAGAGAGATTGCTCCTGGTGTTAAAAAGGTCTATTTGATGCCTGATCTCTCTTTCCATCTCCACCTGCCATCAGCTAAGGAATCATAATAGAACTGTATTAGTTCCAGGTTTAAGATGATTGAGCTGAATATGCTTGTGAGTAGTAAGGGGCATTTGTGACATCAGATTGGGTGCATCGTTTCCCCACTGTGCTTTTCAAACAGACTTGGGTCTGTAGCCAGAAATCTTTGAAAATGGCTTTCCTTTCTCAAATATTTATTGGATTATTTGAAGAGAGATGCTAATGACTCTTGCACAGAAGTGTAAGAAGTTAGCTCTTTTAGAAAAATGAAATATTTTAGGAAATATTAAAAGGACAGAATATTTCCCCTAAAAGGGAGGCAGAAAGTCAGCCTTTGTCAATGGGCCATTAAGGCTTGAGCCAGTCTAGTCTACATAACAAAGATCTACCTCCTTCAGGCAGAGCCGTAATAGGAATCCCAATGCCCTTTCATTACATCATCACCCAGCAAAGGCTCAACCAATCCTGGGACTCAGGACAGCCTACAGAGTTACCCCTGCAAGGCCCCATGGGAGTCTGACAACCAATCAGAATACAAGCTCAAATTCAAAAGCCCAGAGAGGGCATAAAACCAGGGCACCCTCAACATCTCTTCCCCTTCCCCCCTCCCACCACAGGACCTCAAACCATGTGATCCTGTCCATCACCAATAAACCTTCTTTCCAGAAACTTCCAGTGTCTCCCCCCCCCAACTTGGAACTGAACATTGACATTTCTTCCAACAGAAGGACAAAAGATATGTCAATTATTTGTCTTTCTTGATCGATGGCAGGGGTGTCCAAACTTGGGAACTTTAAGACTTGTGGACTTCAACTCCCAGAATTCCCCAGCCGGCTGGCCGGCTGGGGAATTCTGGGAGTTGAAGTCCACAAGTCTTAAAGTTCCCAAGTTTGGACACCCCTGATCTATGGAAAAAGAAAAACCGTTCCTTTTGGAAGCCCAGTACAAAGAAAAGATGTAATGTTGTCGGACAGTCCAATAATAACAGATATAAACCAACAAGATCCAAAGCCTATTCCAGTCTGTTTCTATCACCCTGGTCTATGCAATTTTATCTCGGCTGATTCTGAAACCTGCTTACAAAGGAAGAGGTGAGCAATGTTTTAGGTGGCTGACCCTTTAGTCTTTATTTATTAAATTTATGCGCCACCCACATCTTGCTGGCATTTGGCTCTGGGTAAAGCAATATTATAACAGATTGAAACAACCACCATCGCTGAGCCCCAAATTTTTGTTGCTAAGCGAGTCAACTCTCAAGTGTATTTTGCCCCATTTTACGATGTTTCATGTCGCCACTGTTAAGCGAATCCCCACAGTTGTCAAGCTAGTTACGCAAGTCAAGTGAGTCTGGCTTCCCCATTGACTTTGCTTGTCACAAGGTCACAAAAGGGGATCCCATGACTCCGGGACACTGCAACCGTCATAAATACGAGTCAGTTGCTAAGAGTCTGAAATTTGATCCTGATCGTGGAGATGCTACGACAGTCTTGAGTGTGAAAAATGGCCCTAAGTCACTTTTTTCAGTGATGTTGTAACTTTGAACAGTCGCTAAGTAAACTGTTGTAAGGGGGGGGGGATGACCTGTACGTAAGACTTAACTCATTCTTTCTCCATCACTCTGTTCTGTGCTGTGGCAGAAACCATTTTCACCCCACTCGTTAACAGAGACTAGAGATTAATGAAAGGGACGCGATGGCTCAGTGGCTAAGACGCTGAGCTTGTCAATCAGAAAGGTTGGCAGTTCAACGGTTTGAATCCCTAGCGCCGCATAAAGGAGTGAGCTCCCGTTACGCGTCCCAGCTTCTGCCAACCTAGCAGTTCAAAAGCATGTAAAAATGCAAGTAGAAAAATAGGAACCACCTTTGGTGGGAAGGGAACAGCGTTCCGTATCCCTTTGGCATTTAGTCATGCCGGCCACATGACCACAGAGATGTCTTCGGACAGCGCTGGCTCTTCGGCTTTGAAACGGAGATGAGCACCGCCCCCTAGAGTCGGGAACGACTAGCACATATGCGCGAGGGGAACCTTTACCTAGAGATTAATGAAGGGGAAGGAAGGTATAGATCAGGGAAAATGGCAAGGTTGGGGAAGAATGAAATGTTCCTGGTTGTTCTAATCCAGACCACTTACCGATTTATATTAACCAAAACCAAACTGCAGTTCATTAAAAGAGAATGGAGGTGGGGAGTGGATACAAGTCAGTTATTTCTTTAAACATTTATTTCCCTTCTGCACTTTGCAGAATCTAGGGCCATAAGAGAATGCGCAGGCTGTTTTGTGCTTTGCAACTTGCCGTAATTTTGTCCGCATGCCAACATCTCACTCATGCCATCGTGCGGGGGAAGAGGGGGGGAGGATCCCCAAGGTAGCGCCCTAGGCTGCCCCTTGACTTTTAAACCATTTTCTAGCTGTCTTGAAGAAGCCTGAAAACTCGGCGCACAGCAAAACAAAGTGCCAACTTTCTGCCTCCTCTTTATTTCTAGGAATGCCTCAGGGTCTCAGGTGAGCCCAAAGAAACTGAAGCAGGAGGGGGGGGGGGCGGAGAGCGGCGGCTGAAGCCTGGTGATTTGTGGGTAGCTATTTTCAACACCAAGCCAGCCATTCTCCGGCAATTATTCTTCAATTTTGCAAATGTGCCAGCTGTTTGGACGCCCTCTGATACAATTGTCTGCTTGAGTCCCAGCTGATCGGGAGGAAATGGGGATTTTGCAGGAGTCTTCCCCTGCCACGCCCACCAGACCACGCCCACAGAACAGGTAGTAAAAATTTTTGAATCCCACCACTGCAATCTGTGTGTATACAATGGGTAACCACAGGACGACGAAGGCAGGGAGATGGTTGTTGGCCCCTGTGGGATGATGATGTTTCAGTGCTACAATTGACACAAGTAAAGAAGTACCGTATTTTTCAGAGTATAAGACGCACCTTTTTCTCTCAAAAAAGAGGCTGAAAATCTGAGTGTTTGTTTTGTTTTGTTTTTATTGGATTTATATGCCGCCCTTCTCCCAAAGGACTCAGGGCGGCGAGTGCGTCTGAATACAGCATTCTTTGCCTTCCGAAGTGTCAGGGGAAGTTCCACCCTGAACTAATGAGGTGTGGACCGTCGGCTTTCCAAGCAGCATATTTCCGAATAAGCGGAAAATAAAACCCGAAAACATATTCTAATGAACAACTTTAATATAAAATAAAATAAAATACAAATCTTACTATCTAAATCTTACATTTTGGCAAGAGCTATGTTGCCCACCTCTTTCGGCAGGCGAACGGAAGATCAGAAGGAAAGTAAAGAATGTGTGACGTATTATGAGACATGCACATTAATCATTGTCAGATAAGAAACAATTCAGTCTACTGTATAACTCAGAATATAAGCACAAGTTGGCAAACCAATTAACGCAGTGACACGAAGCCCCGCCCCCTTCACCAAAATGGCCATGCAGAGCCTTTAAGAGGCTTTCAGAGAGCTCCTGGGGGCTGGGGGGGGGGGAGAAATGAGTGAAAAATAGGTTGCTTTTTGCTCAGTTTTGCTCCCCCAGCCCCCAGAAACACTCTATAAGCCTCCTAAAGGGTATGCATGCAATTTTTGTGACAAAAAACTGGATCTGTTTTCACAAAAAACGGGCTGTTTTTTGCTTGTTTTTTGCCCCCCCCCCCGGAGCACTCTGCAAGCCCCCAAAGGGTATTCATGCCTTTTTTGAAAAAAAAAACCGTGCCCATTTTCACTAAAAATGGGCTGTTTTGGGGAGGTATGCAGAGTGCAAAAACTTTTTTTTTAATTTGCCGCTTCAAAACCTTGGTGCGCTTTATACTCCGGTGCATCTTATACTCCGATAGGTAGGTTTTGACCTGATGAGGATCTGGAGTCATTGTTATTATTTTGGCATCACTCTTGTTTGTGTGAAATGATCTTGCGCACTTGTTTGTTGATTAATTTATTAATGAAATGCACGAACTCCTCTGTAATGTTGTGGGTCTGGGTGGCTTACACAACGTAACAAGGACCCCCGTACAGTATAAAATAGAAAAACCATGGAAAGGTTCAGAAGAAACAACAATCCTTGAAAAATGGGTCCATAAGTTATTTCATTTCAAGATCTGGAAATACAACTCTTGTCTAATTAAAGCTAAAGTGGATAACAGCAATAGTGCTGACCAGAGGTGGGATTTACTTACCTTCCCTACTGGTTCGCAAATGTGCACACTTCCTTCTGTGCATGTGCAGAGCTCGCACATTACGTTGGGGAGGGTGGGCGGAGCCTCCCGTAGCCACCACTACCGGTTCGCCTAAACCAGTTAGAACTGGCTGAATACCATGTCTGGTTCTGACTTGGGCCCAGGTTGAAGTAGATATCCCCACGTCCTTTTCCTTTATTTTGTTTGCGAAAATACATATAAAAATGTTTTCGGTCTCCTTTCACTTTTGATTTTTGATCACTAGCTTCGCCTATGACATTTCAGATCATGCCTAAGCAGGGAGTTGGACTAGAAGACCTCCAAGGTCCCTTCCAACTATATTATTCTATACTTCTGCAAGGCCTCCTTGTAGCTTTTTAAATTTGTTTTCTTATTTCCTCTCCTTAAAGTTTAATTTTGTCGTTAACTCTTCAGCTGCTCCTGCTTTTCTATTAAAACGTACATTTTTTCCCCTTGAAAGTTAACAGCACAGGTAGAAAGACTTTGGCACAGATCTTGATATGTAAAGGCAGAGTGTATAATGGCATTAAAAATATACTTTGGACAGTTATCATTTCCAAGCTATGTATTTTCTCCCAGTAATTCCATGCTTTCCTACACGTCCACCACATGTGGTAGTAAGTACCTCGGATCTGGTTGCATTTCTGAGCAACATATTGAGTTTAAACCAGAAACATGCCTCGGAAAGTTATGATAAAGCAACCACGTGCTTAGTGTTACATATACTGACGGCAATAAGAATTATATATGCTCAATACTGGAAAAATGTGAATACCCCATTGGATGAGGACATAATTAGGAAAATTTGGGATTGTGCCGAAATGGATAGATTAGCCTTAAAAATTAAAGATAAAGAAGACTCAGAATATTATCGGAGATGGGATAAATTTTATGAATGGATAGAGACAAGAGGTAGAAATGAGAGAGAAAGTAAGTTTACGAATGTCAATAATTGTCAGCATGGAAAATAAAAGTGAATAAAACAATAACTATAGTAAAGGAAAAATTGTAAACAGGCTAATGTAAGAAGAAATTTAGTTGAAGTATTTTCTTTTGATCATATCACTACATTTACTGTTATTATACTATTTTTATTGTTATTAGCTTGTGTATTAAGATTTACTATCAACTTTCCTTTGGTTTTGCTTTATTTGTAATTGTTATCCTGACATGTCACTGTCTTTCCAAAATGTTTATGAATAAAAATTAAAAAAAAATACTTTAGAGCAAATCTTAGTGTTTCTCAAACAATTTTACGAGTGCACATAAAATTACACACCCGTTTCCCAGAATTTAAGCACTGTATCTTTATTTTAGATGTATGCATTGACCGTTTTGGTGAGAGCATGTGTGGGTTTTTCCCCCTATTCTTCTCCAAGGAAAATGAGAAATTTGCTCCACTCTATGAATGTACATGGTCTGTTTTTACCTCCATAAAAATGAAACAAAAGAGAACAACGTGTGCTTTGCAACGTAATCCCTTGCAGATGCTGTGGCGTGTTTACTTGGGAGTATATGCCAGATATCTTTGTTAAAGGGGTCAAGCTAAGCCTCCTCTTTTCTTTTCTTTTTTTCTTTCCCTTAACAACAACAAAAAGGTACAATAGCATTCAGGTATGCCGGGATATTAGTAAAAGTGTTGACCAAGCAAAATGAGATTAGACAAATGTCTCCTCATTGTATGAAGCATGAAGGCTTGTGATAGATGATTTCAAACAACAAAGCGCAGCCACTGAGACAAAATTAGTGTTGTTTTAATTACCAGTGTCTGCAGTGTTATCTATCCATAACTGTCTTTGAAATAGATTGTCAATGGAGAGGAACAGAAGCAAGATCTAAGCTAATTCTCCCAGCGTGTTACCTATCTGCAGTCACAACAGCATTGCTTGTCCAAAATATCTTTACTACCAAAATGGGGTGTGTTTTTTTTGGACTTTTGGCAACAACATCTCTTTCTGAATTTGTTCTCTTTCTTGAAAAAGTATGTCCTCTTTCGGAAAGCAGAAGTTAAGGAATGCTCTTTAGGGATTGACCAAACCGGATGAAAATTGGTTTTGTGCAGGGAGACCTTGACGTACGACCACAATTGAGCCCAACATTTCTGTTGCTAAGTGAAACATTGGTTAAGTGAGTTTTGCCCCATTTTATGACATTTTGTGTCACAGTTGATAAGTGAATCGCTGCAATGGCTAAGTTACTCACACAGTTGTTAAGTGAATCTGGCTTCCCCATTGATTTTGCTTGTTAAGGTTTCCCTCGTACATATGTGCTAGTAGTCGTTTCAAAGCCGAAGAGCCAGAGATGTCCGAAGACGCCTCTGTGGTCATCTGGCCGGCATGACTAAACGCCGAAGGCACACAGAACGCTGTTACCTTCCCACCAAAGGTGGTCCCTATTTTTCTACTTGCATTTTTTACATGCTTTCGAACTGCTAGGCTGGCAGAAGCTGGGACAAGTAACGGGAGCTCACTCCGTTACGCGGCGCTAGGGATTCGAACCGCCAAACTGCCGACCTTTCTGATCGACAAGCTCAGAGCCTTAGCCACTGAGCCACCGCACTGTTTGTTGGAAGGTCGCACAAGGGGATCATAGGACCCTGGGACACTGCAAATGTCATAAATATGAGTCAGTTGACAAGCAACTGAATTTGGATCACAAGACCTTGGGATTACTACAGTGGTCATAAGTGTGAAGAATGTTCACAATTCACTTTTTCAGTGCCGTCGTAATTTTGAACGGTCGCCAAATGAACTGTTCTAAGTCAAGGACTATCTGTGCTACACTTTTCCCCTTTAAAGTTTATGCAAGATGCCTTGTTTTTCTTTCTTGTTGTTATGAAACTGAAATTTTGGACCAGGAACATCATGTATGCCTGTTACCTACACACTTAATGCATCTTATGAAGAGGTATGTAAAACACATGGACCAAACGTCTCTCATGCTACCTTTTTAAACATTCCAGAGATGAAAGAAAACAGCCTGGCACCATCCAGGCTACAAATGAGCAGGTGAAGCAATCGAGCTAATAGATTACAGTAATTATCCAATCTTTGGCTAGTTTGTATTGGCAAACTATAAATACAGTACACATTAGTACAAGGTGCTTACAGAATCTACATGAGAGGTCAATGTAATTTGCAAGTTGCTAGTCATTAGAATATGGTAAAAAGGGGGAAAAAAAGCATCGCTTCGGGGTCTCTTGCCTTTTTTTATTTATTTTTTATTCCCCACCCCCCACCCTCTCTTCCCCTTTTAAATGATGAATATATTGATTATTAAGTAGCGGAGGAAAAATGTACCCCAGCTACTGTAATGCAATGATGGGTCGCTTTATTTTGGGAAGGAAATCAACTAAGCTTCAGAAGGCATGCATTGAGAAATATAATTGCAGGCAGGGAACATTTCTCAAAGGAGCCTGGCCCATATTAAAAGCAAAAACTTGAGACATGTTTGTGATAAGATTACTAATAAATCTCTGGTAAGTCTTAGACTCCTGACAATAACATGGCAACACGGCACTTCATCTTAGCCGTGCTTTAGAATTTAAGATCGGTCACAAGCCATCTAAATTACGGCTGATCCTAGGCAGATGCAGTGCTGCGCGACGTTGCTTATCATAAATCTCCCATTCCTTATATGCAAATTAAACTCCATTTTAAAAGATAATTTTTCACAGGGTGATCGCCTTTCTTTACAAAATGTGAGAGGTTCTTAATTGGAAGGGAACCATCTCATCAGCTTGGGGTTGCCAGCAGAAGGTGAGAAAAGGGTGGGAGATACACCATGGGCGTTGAGGTTTTTTCTTCTTCATTTTTTAATGTTTTGGAATAGTTTGGGTATTAGTGAGCAGGATGGTTCCAAGAACTCGTTGAAGTTAGACAAAACTGAACTCCTGTTTCTTGCTCAGCTTGGCTCGGGTTTTCTCCAGCTGCTGCCTGAGCCACTTATCTCTCCAAATTAAAGGTCTGCTTTGTTTATGTCCTTTGAAATCCTCAAGGCTCTTGCAGGCTTCAAAGATATCTCTGGGATTTGGGGAGGGAAGGAGGCAAGAGATAATCCGAAGTGTAACAGAAGAAAAAAAAGATACACAATGTTTTTTCTCTCTCTAAGGAGAAGGACACTCTGCTAGGGACTGGGAATGTGGCGGAGTAAATGTATCCATGCTTTAAGTGAAAAACAATCCAAGCAAATGTTCAAAGAACTGACCCACTTTGTGGTAAGGATCACATATACCGTTCGGCCATAATTTGGCTTTTAAAGTTTTTTTAAAAAAATTAACACCATGTTAGAATTCAGCTCTTGTGGTTTATTCACAAACCATGGTGGAAACCAAGCCTGGCTTTATGCAGAGTGTATGCACTCATTCATATTTCCTGTGACATCTTTTTTGGAATTTGAATCGAGTTTAGGAATAAGCGGAGGTTAAATCTCATTTTACCATTCCATAAATAGCCAACCCAGTCGGGGTCAGAAATCATAGTGGTCCTTTTCTAGTTAGAATAGAATAACAGAGTTGGAAGGGACCTTGCAGATATTCTAGTCCAACCCCCTGCTTAGACAGGAAACCCTACACCACTTCAGACAAATGGTTATCCAACATCTTTTTAAAACTTCCAGCATTCACAACTTCTGGGGGCAAGTTGAACAGTTCCACTTTGGCACTTTGATTTGAGTGGTGTGGTGCCCTAGAGGTGGAGCTCTCATCTCACAATCAGGAGGCTGTGAGTTTGATCCTAGGTAGAGGCTGATATTTCTCTCTCTCTGGACACTTTGAGATTATGTCTGCTGAACAAAACTCCACATTGGCAACAGGAAGGGCATCAGGCCAGTAAACACTTGGCTCCATTCAGTTGCCCAGACTCCACCCTGCAAGGGATTTTGGGGGTCATTAAAAGACAATGATGATTTTGGCACTTTGGTTTAAAGTGACGAAATGCAGAAACTCAGTTTACCAAGTCATGGCAAAGCTTCCCACTGGATAGTAGACATGATGCTTTGTAGTTGGGTGAAGCTACCTTGCAAGGGCCTGCACTATACTAGCCATGACCAGCTTGGTGGAAAAATGGGACATTTTTGATGCATTCCTTATCTAGGCTAAAGCAAAATTTGGATCTCTGTTTGAAGTCTTTTATTTTTGCTCTGCAGTTTTGCACCAGCACTGGGTTTCCTGTGATACTGGGATCTATTCATTAGACAGAGGAAAAATCCAAAGACCCACAAAGTATATTAGTACAGCATATGATCATTTCTTCAAAGCCATCCGTGGCATTCAACAGAAGAAGGAAATTATCCTTGGTCATTCCACTGTTCTGTTTTCTTGGAAGAGAAGGTTATAAGGATTATTCAGTCTGTCCTGCCTGACTTTCCAATCTAGTCTAGAAATCATGGAGGACGCGATCCTATCTCTGGTGCTGAAGTAATATTCAAATCATAAGATTGCAACCAATGTCATTAATTTTAACAACCATGTCTGATTACAGGATACATATTTTCCTTTGTGGGACATTTTTTTTAGTGTGGTGGCTCAGTGGCTAAGACGCTGAGCTTGTCGATCAGAAAGGTCAGTAGTTTGGTGGTTTGAATCCCTAGTGTCGTGTAATAGAGTGAGCCCCTGTTACTTGTCCCAGCTTCTGCCAACCTAGCAGTTCGAAAGCATGTAAAAATCCAAGTAGAAAAATAGGAACCACCTTTGGTAGGAAGGTAACAGCGTTCCGTGCGCCTTCAGCGTTGATCATGGAGACGTCTTTGGACAGCGCTGGCTCTTTGGCTTTGAAACGGAGGTGAGCACCGCTCCTTAGAGTTGGGAACAACTAGCACATATGTGCGAGGGGAACCTTTATCTTTACCTTATTTTCCTTTGCCTTAGGTACAAACATTACCAAGATTAAGGAGAGCTGGACTAGGGAATTATCTCTTTAAATTGGTTAATTACTAATTCTACAAGGATCTTGATCTTTCCTGAAAAATCAAACTGCACGAAATTCATAGAAATACAGTACCTTATCCAATAAAGAGTAACATCCTTATATTTAAAATCCCATTTGAAATGGTATTTCAGCACAAAGCTCAAAAGAAATAGGAGGATGTGAATTTATCAGAATGTCTGTTAAGAGGCAGACAGTCCACCAAGTGAAAGATATATAAATATATTTTACAGTGCTGAGCTCCCTATCATAAAGAGGTTTGCAAGCCGATGGAAATTTACAACAGGTGCTTATCCTTTGTAAAAACTAAAAAACTTTGTAAAAAAAATAGAGTTTGAGGCTGTAAATACATTTCAAGGATGGTATGGGCAAGGGGAATCATTTGAAAGAAAAAAACATTTTTTTTTCTAGATCATATTGAAGGGAATTGGAATAGAGACCCAAATAAGGCACAGTTCTTGGCATCTGTGATCTGCCCAAAAAAGGTTATCTGTTTGTAGAAAATCATGCTGGTGGATTGTTTGTTTGATTCTGCAGCATTAATGTTTAATTGAGCAATATTTAATTTTCAACATTGATAACCCAGGGGACGTGGTGGCTCAGTGGCTAAGACACTGAGCTTGTCGATCATAAAGGTTGGGAGTTCGGCAGTTTGAATCCCTAGCACTGCATAACGGAGTGAGCTCCCGTCACTTGTCCCAGCTTCTGCCAACCTAGCAGTTCGAAAGCATGTGAAAATGCAAGTAGAAAAATAGGGACCACCTTTGGTGGGAAGGCAACGGCGTTCCGTGCACCTTCGGTGTTTAGTCATGCTGGCGGCATGACCACGGAGACTTGTCTTCGGACAGCGCTGGCTCTTCGGCTTTGAAATGGAGATGAGCACCACCCCCTAGAGTCAGGAACGACTAGCACATATATGTGAGGGGAATCTTTACCTTTAACCAAGGGGAAGCCAGATCTGGTGTCTAAAAATAAGAGGTTTGAGGCCAACGGATTGACTATTCTGATTTATTCTGAAGATGGTCAAAGCACTATCTTACTTAGCAGAGAAATCTCTACAGAGGACCAAAAAGTGGACATACTTGTCAATTCCAGCTCATCATTAACTTTATTTAAGTGGTTAAAATCTGGATTGGGAATCCAGTATAATACCAGGAAAGGGTATATTTAACTGGTTCCTTGTTGATTCTTATTTTGCAGACTATTAAATTGTGGAATCTGTGACCCTCCAGATGTTGTTGAGTTGAAACTCCCATCATCTTTTAACCATTACCCTTTCTAGCTGGGGCTGTTACGAGTTACAGCTCAAGCCCATGAGATATCATTATTTTTACAAATTTGGGGGGGGGGATAGGAGTACGTGGACATTTGTTGGAAGTCAAACTAGGTTCAATTAATGACCCAAAGTTCCTGATTCACTTAATGAGTCCTGTGATTCACCATGCAATCACGGCAATAAAAGATAATAAAACTGGACATGCTTCACTTAACAACTGCCATGCTTAGCAATAAAAAGTCTGTCCACTGATGTAAGTCGAGACTCACCAGTAGTCAATGAGAGACTAGCTCTCAATTTTTCTTTTAAAGAGAAATATTGGTGACCATATAGGTCTTTAAATATGGTTGGATTGCAACTCCATCGTATCTACCCTTCACATGATATCAGAAACCTATGGGAGCTTGGTTCCATCTGGAGATCAACAAGGTGTCCATTCCTGCCCCACATGACACTTCATCGGTGCTCCAGGCCATCATGGGAAATTTAAAATGTTGGTGAGGTGGGCTTTCTATGAATATAGTTACTCTTATGTAGTTACAGATATGCAGATGATACCATTCTAATGAAGAGGAACTAAAGAGCCTCTTGATGCGGGTGAAGAAGGAGAGTGCAAAAGTTGGCTTGAACCTCAACATTATGGAAACTAAGATCATGACATCCAGTCCTCTTAATTCCTGGCAAATAGACGGGGAAGAAATGGAGGTAGTGACATTATTTTCCTGGGCTCCAAGATCTCCGCATATGGGGACAGCAGCCAAGAAATTAAAAGATGCTTGCTCCTGAGGAGGAAAGCTATGACAAATCTAGACAGCATCCTAAAAAGCAGAGACATCACCCGGCCAACAAAAGTGTGTATAGTCCTGCGAGTCCCTTGGACTGCAAGGCGATCAAATCGGTCAGTCCTAGAGGAGATCAACCCTGACTGCTCTTTAGAAGGCCAGATCCCGAAGAAGAAACTCAAGTACTTTGGCCACCTAATGAGAAGGAAGGACTCACTGGAGAAGAGTCTAATGCTGGGAATGACTGAGGACAGAAGAAGAAGGGGATGACAGATAATGTGGTGGCTGATGGAGTCACTGAAGCAGCCGGCGTGAGCTTAAATGGACTCCAGAGGATGATAGAGGACAGGAAGACCTGGAGGAACGTTGTCCATGGGCTCACGATGGGTCGGACACAACTTTGCAACTAACAACAACAACTCTTTACTTTGAATAGTCCTGAAAGAGACTCTGAATACAATTCTAAGTGTAAATAATATTTGCTTGGAAATGCTTTGCTGTGATCCTTTTCTCCCCTTTTCTTCCCCCCCTCCTCCCCAGGTCTATTGTTTAAGGTAGGTTCCTAGATACACTTGTTACGCAGACAGTAATTAGCCTGTTACAGAGATATTAATTAACATGTTAGAAATGTTTTCTTTATTAATGAGAAATTCGCACATTCGATTTAAATTAATTTGTGTAGTTTAAAATTAATTTATGGTGGCCTTCAGTGACCTTGCCTCTTCCAAGACAAAAAGGGAGCATTGTAGCCGTGGTTAAAGCAATCATCGAGCATTTTATGCAAATAGTGTTTGTTTATAAACAAATTAACTGCAAGGATTTTGAAAACAGGTGCTGTGTTGTGAATGCGTACTAAATGATGTGGTACTGAAAGAATTAATTAGACCTTCAGATGTAATTAGTCGCAATAATTTGCGTGATTAGCGGCTTGGTTAAGAAGTAAGACACACACATATCGCAACGTTCACTGTTGTCGCTGTTGCAGTAGCTTTTTGTCTTTCAGACGGCAGAGATTGGTGGGGTTTTTTTGTCAGCGTCGTTCTCCCTGTGTTTCAAACCTCCTTCCAAATATTGCTGACAATGCTTGAGTTAATTGCCAAGCATCCTTTGGGGTGGGTGTTAACATGTTATTTGGCCCTTTCTTGTCCCCAATGCGTGGATTGTCCCCTTCCCTGGCAGAGATACTATGTGTACCTTAATGAATTTTTAAAGCACCAAGTTGTTAACCCTAGATCCCAGCTCCCCTCGGGACCGTGCGGAGGCTCAACCTGTCTGGGGTTACAAGACAGTTCATGGTTGTCGAAAGCCAAATGAAACATGCTTTGTGTGTTTCAAGTATCCATCCAGGTGCAGCGAAACAGCTTTTTTCCATCCTGGCCTATAATTTGATTTGTTCACATGAATAGTAGCCTAATGAAGCTTGATTTGAATCCTTGTTTCGCCTCACTCTTTTCTCTAGCTTCAGCTATAGACAACGTCATTCCCGTCGTCCATTTCTTGAGGTCTTTCTGTTTTCCCAACCACCTTGTAGAGTGGTGTCTACCTCAGGGACATCCAACTTTGGCAACTTTAAGATTTGTGGACTTCAAACATGGCTAGCTGGGGAATTCTGGGAGTTGAAGTCTCCACGTCTTCAAGTTGCCAAGGTTGGATACTCCTGGTCTACCTCCTGATTTTGATGCCAAATAAGGACATCGGTATGGTTCTTCAGACTTAGGGGTGGGATCAAGCCATTTTGGACAAACTGGAAGCTCTGACAATCAGCTGGGGAGCGAACCGGTTCACTCCAACGATCAGATGGCTCTGCCCGCTCGCTCCTGTGCTTTACTTACCTATATCCTCTCATCTGATTTGTGGGGCAGAGGAGATTGCCGCGCCTCAGCAGTGTTACTCCCCAGAAATAACGTGGACATTTTGCTTAAGTTTTGTTAAAACTGAGCACATGAGCATGGAACCGGTTGTCAAACTGCCAGGATCTCACCACTGCTTAGACTGGACTTACTGATTGTGCTAAGTCATGGTTGATTAAACATTGTTTCTTGAATAAATTACAGTGGTCTATTTATGCAGCACACTGAGCTAAAATCTCTGACTTAATGTCCCATAAGGACTGAGTTGACTTCACCCAAAATGCTTAACCAAATCCAAGCAAAGTACTTTACGGCTGCATTCATTGTGTGAACCAGTCATCAAGCATGATCTCATAATGCATGATTTTTCTCCTCATTGTTCCATACAGAAGTTGAATGAGTCAGTAGATTAATTAAACAAGGTTAGGTACAAGTTGCTACCTGGCAGGCTGGAAGCTCTTCAGCTTGTTTTTTGTTTAACCATTAAAAAAAAGAATAAAGGAATAAATATGAAGTCTAGAGGTTCACTATTTAAAGAGATATAAATAACATCACTGATTGCATTAGTTATTAGCCTCACAGAGAGTCCTATTATCCAAATGATACTGATATTTTCCTCATGACTTCTGGAAAGTTTGAAAATACCATAATGGATTGAGAAAAAAAATCCTGATTTCCTCTCCCCTCCACAGTATAGATTTTCATTCACTTTGATCTAAAAATAAAGATTATCTCAGCAAATAAGAAATATTCACTGACATTCTTTTGAGGGACATCTTTTGATGTGACGTTTGTAGACTTATTTTGTGATTGCCTTTATGTATGGAAGTCTTCTTGTGATTTTTCATGTTCTAGAGCATGAAAGGCTGGAAGAAATATGTCCCATAAATGATCAGGCAGTCCAACTAGCTTAGAGAACTACCAAGAGAATATTGATAGAAATTATCAAGCAGTTTGGATGATTTCAAACACTCTGCAGATAAGATACAAGAATAAGTGAAGATAATATTTTAAAAGCTGCAAGGACATTTTTTATTCAAGAAATAAAGTCACTGAAGCAGTGGGCGTGAGCTTAAATGGGCTCCAGAGGATGGTAGAGGACAGGAAGGCCTGGAGGAACGTTGTCCATGGGGTCGCGATGGGTCGGACACTACTTTGCAACTAACAACAACAACAAAGGACATTTTTGACATATCTGCATTTATATTATCTGTTTTCGTTTGTGGTTGATTTTGTTTTGCTAAAAGCCAGAATTTTCATATCTGATGTTTCTGATATATATGGCCGTCTTATATTTTTTCATGTTTTCATTCCATTCCATACACACATTCCCAAAAAAATATTCCTATAAAACATGTGCTTAGATATTTTTAAAATTATTTAAAAGTATGATTTCTCACAAAATATATACTTAATATATTATAAGGTTTTAATAGCCAAATATGAAATTCCAGGTTGAACCCGATCTATGCATCAGATTGAACAGCACTGTTTAGCTCAAGTCTTCCATCACTAAAGAATTTTTAATCAAAGCTCTTGAATTTATGATATATCTATATTTTTATTGATTAGAATGATATAGTGCAGCCGTCAAAGACAAGCAAGTGGAATTTTAAAAAAAGATAGTTTTCAAGATTCACACATAATATAATTAGATTACTGAAGAGGTGGGGCCAGCCATGCTAAGGATTTCCCCTGATTGGTTCTGCCATCCTCCAAAATGAAGCATTTGTTTCTCTGATTCTGCTTGCAATTTAAATGCATCTATGCCTTTCTGAGAAGCCAATTAATCAAACCATATTCAACAACCCAACACTAACTAACTCCATTCATAATAATTAGCTCAGCTTAGCTTAATCGTTTGCCCCCAGTCAAGTATTTGGGATCATGATTGTCATTCTTAATATTCACTGCATTTTGTTCCGTATATTATAGATCCATTCTATGACTCCTTCTGCATCTTAGACCAATAAGAGTGGCTGTTGTGGGATTGAAATGAAGGGAGGCCTTCCATATGTATTGACTTGAGCCTTCAGAGGAAAAGTAATTGAAGGAAATGACAGGGCTGAGTCCGAAGGCAGGGGTTAAGCGTGTCATCAGTTTGGAGTCGCTTTGGGCTCACAAGAGATATAAGTCCAGCCCACCTTGAATTCTGCTGACTCTTAAGTCTATGGAGATATGGACATGTTGACTCTTACCTACCTCCAATTAGACTTGACATTTAGTAGTTCAGATTCTTGTTGAGAGATAGATTAAACGTGTACTCATTGAATAACCCTGGTCTCCAATTTCTTGTATCTGTGAATAATAGATAAGCCATCCTCAAGTTCAGTTTGATTTTAGATGGCCGCATAGACTCATCCAACTTGTTTTCTTAGGAACAATGGAGTGCTTTGCTACTGTATTACAGTACCTTCTTTAGGGGTGTTTTTCCAACCTCCCAGTTTAGTTTGCAAGGTAGAATCTCCAGGTGGTTTTCCTACCCAAGTACGAAACATGTCTTAACTGCTTGGCTTTGTCAGGATCAGTCACATTTGGCTAGGTACTGGATCTTGTAGTAGGAAAGGCAGCATCCAAATACAAGGAAATGATGCTGAACGGTTGGACCAGAACGCATAAACCTCTTGCAAATGTAAGATTTTGACATATGTGGGACCGCTACCATAGAAAGAGCTCTGACCAAGATGGCAACCTCTAGCATGGTGAAGGTGGGGGAAAAATCATTCATCCCCACCCCTACTACCATATGGAGAAGGAGGACAACTGAATCGGCCACAACAGACATTCATAAAATCAATAAGTTAGGAAGCAACTCCTGCATATAATTTCATTCCCCAAATTTCAGTTTTCTACTTATGGAAAAACCTTTAGGAAAATTGCAAAATTCAACCCATATAAAGGAAGGCTCCCAAGTGATAAAATTGCACTACTTTTTTATTTGACCCAATTAGAGCAACAGAAACTCCATCTAGTAAGATCTCAAAGAACACTATCACTTTCTGTGATGATATGGATCTCTTTTTTTTAATATATAAAGTAAGTACATCTTCTGCATATCATATCATTAAAGCACCTTGAAGGGAAACTCTTCCTACAGAACATTGGTAGCATAGTGCATTATTGTTACTTATTGTTACTCTGTTTAGAATACATCGCTTCTGTTCACTGGGGAGTGGATTCATTTGAATATATGGGGTATGTGGCATTCGCCAGGCAACCAATACTCTGTACGAGATGCGGAATGGATTGATCTAAATCAAGTTGACTTAATCACCAAGGGGGAAGGGAAACACACCAATTTAAATCATTGATTTAAATCAAGTTGCCCATTTTATAATTCATGCATTTCCTGAACCAGTGTGCATACTAATTTAATTGCTTGCTGAAACAATGAAAACGTAAATGGTTTTCAACTGAATAAAAACCATCACACAAACGAAGACTCTACTATATTCCAATTTTCCTGGGGATGCTACTCTTCCCAACCCGTATTTCTCATTTACCTCATGGGAAAACAACAACACAGAGACAAAGGGGCAATTGTGCAAGGAACGGGTTTGTTTGGATCTTTCTGTCTCTCCACACTGGCAAAGATGCATGTATGCTAAATTGCTTTTTTTTCTAAGCACAAACCAATGTTTTTGAAGCTCTTTTGATATCCATTCATACTTTTCATGTACAATCAATGCATGTGAGGGAACATAGGTACTACCTTCTTTTCTAAGGTACCAACTAAGGGCCAAGAGCCAGTTTGGTTAAGGCATTAGGCTAGAAACTAGGATAGCGTGAGTTCTAGTTCTGCCTTAAGCATAAAGCCAACAGAGTGACCTTGGGCCAATCATTCTCTCTCAGCCCTAGGAAGCAGGCAATGGCAAACCTCTTCCAAAATCTCGCTGAAAAAAATGACAGGGCCAGATAATACCCAGGAGTCAACAATTAGCTTAAAAGCATAAAAGCAAAATAAACCATAAAACAAATAAAAAGCCCCAAACACCATGTTTTTATGGGCTATGTAAGAAAACCTGAATCTTGCAATGGTGATTGTGGAATGTTGGCCCGATATCTCTTTAATGCTTGAAAAGACTGCAGGGTCAACTTAGGCCACCTTCTTTGCATTTTCTCAGATATTTCCTATTCTGTTGTTCTGCTTTTTTAGAAGAACAGAGTTGGAAGGGACCTTGGAGGTCTTCTAGTCCAGCCCCCCTGCTGAAGCAGGAGACCTTATATCATTCCAGACAAGCAGATGTCTAGTCTCTTCTTAAAAGCCTCCGGGGCTTGGTCCTCCAAGATATCTTTTGGGGTTTTGAGTCTATGCTACTGCTGAAAGTAGTCCCCATTGCTACAGCTCAGGATCTGTTCTGCTATTCTTCTTTTCCTTGAGAAAACCCTGGGATGCAAAAATTCATCCTGGTGTCCTCCTCTTGGATTGAACTGCAATGTGGGAAGCCAAGGAGGTACAAGAGTTAAGAGAAACTCTTAAAATCATACATTTTTCTGGCAGTAGAAATCTGAAAATGTTCATAAATATCTCCCCCATTTTTCTAATCTATCAACCCTGAAAGTGTGTTAAAACATCAATGCCAATGGCCAACATATATACCTTTCATTCAAAAGCTGTAGCTAAACAATACCTAGAGCTCATACCTTAATATAGTGGTACATCAATACTCATTGTTAATTGGTTCCAGAGGCACAACGAGTATGAAAAACTATGATTATCAAACAATTTTTTTCCATAAGGAATAAAGTAGTGAGTCACAAGGTAGTCAATGCCGACAACTTGTGTGTTGAATACCAAACAAATGATGAGTACTGGGACAAAATTTCCATGTCAAAATGTACCAAGTTCAATGAATTTCAAAGCAGTTGAATACCAAAGTACCACTGTAGTTCAATGTGCAGGAAACAGCATCTTTTATTTATTTATTATTTTATTTATTTTGTCAAGCATGTATAAGACAACAGATATAAGTATAAACATGATTATGAATACAGGAAATGGGTACGAATAAGTGGGGACAGTAGGACGGGGACGATAGGTGCATTTATGCACGCCCCTTACAGACCTCTTAGGAACGGGATGAAGTCAACAGTAGACAGTTTAAGGTTACAGTTATGGGGGTTTGAAGATGTAACAACAGAGTCAGGTAGTGCATTCCAGGCATTGACCACTCTGTTGCTGAAGTCGTATTTTCTGCAATCGAGTTTGGAGTGGGTTACCTTAAGTTTGGATCTATTGTGAGCTCGTGTATTGCTGCGGTTGAAGCTGAAGTTGTCATTGACAGGTAGGATGTTGTAGCAGATAATTTTGTGTACTATACTCAGGTCAGATTGAAGGTGGCGTAGTTCTAAATTGTCCAAGCCCAAAATTTCAAGCCTGGTGGCATGAGGTATTCTGTTGCGAGCAGAGGAGTGGAGGACTCATGAAATATCTCTGGCCTCACTCAATTGTATTAATGTCCGATATGCGGTGCGGATTCCAGACAGATGAGCTGTATTTGAGAATAGGTCTAGCAATCTTAGCTTAACCTTTGAAAGGTAGCAGCGGCAACTCCAAGGGACAGTGTATTCTTCGTACTGGAAGACAAAGAATTTGAACCTTTCCTAACCTGATATTCTCCAGGTGTTTGGGAAGACATCCTGGAACCCTCAAGTTAGAATAGATGGGCCTTCATTGCAATGTTTGTTTGAACAAAGATGATTCATACTGGGCAAGATAGTGTTGACTTAAAGGGCGGGGCGGGGATAGAAATGAGAAAACCCTGACAGTGTGTTAAGGGAATGATTAATACCAACACTCAGCTTCTAAAAGCCACGAGATCTTTTAATATCAGCAAAGTATATGAGGCTTCAGCTGAAACTCTTGTTATCTGAAGGGTGGCATCTAGGATGCTATTTCATCTTCAGACATCCAGAAGGGGAATCATTTCTGAAAACCGTTTTGCATTGTTGCAGGATCAATTCTCACTCAAGTATTATGCTGCTCTTCTGGATCAGATGGATTTGGCCATTTCTCAACAGTTTTCTTCCCCTGGAAAAAAATGGTTAATGGCGTTTCTTTTCAAGGTGCTTTAGAATTTCTTGAAAATTTCCCCTTAATTGTTTTAAAGGTACTCCTTGTTGAAAATGTCTGGTGGTTGGGGTAATTTTTCTTTCTTTCTGCGCCTTGTGTGGCCTGCGTGGCTGTTCTATACTTTCCTTTGTCATTGTTTATTTTATTCTGTTCTTTTACCTCTGTTCTGTTCACACACCTTTCATTGTTCTTTTTATTATTGTAAGATGCCCAGAGTATTCCTATGACAAGCAAACAAGCAAACAAATAAATAAATGCCCTCAAAAGTTGTGGGAGCTTCATCACTGGAAGTTTTCAAGAAGAGACTGGACTGCCATCAGAAATGGTGTACGGTCTCCTGCTTCGGTGGGGGTTGGACTAGATGACCTACAAGGTGCTTTCCAACTCTGTTATTCTGTTAAAAAATACTTCCCAGGGTGAAAAATTAGCTAGGGAAGGGTCCTTTCTGAACTCTTTTGAAGAGAGAATCTAATGGAAGCATGAAAAGTCAAGAGAGATTATTCTGCAGAGAAAAGCGGGATATGGATCCAGGGGTAGGATTTAGCCGCTTCGGACCGGTTCGGGCAAACTGGATTCTAATTTTACATCTGGTTTACCGAACTGGTAGTTGCAAGGACTGGCAATGGCCGCAGCAACTGGGGAAACAGTTCGGGGGCGTGCCCAGCCTGCCGTCCCTACTGTTTCAGCAAGCAAGTGCCAATTTCCACTACCGGTTCACCTGAACTGGTTCAAACTGGTAGCAACCTACCTGTGATGTTTTTGATGTAATTTTCTAAAAGGAACAGTGGTGGTCCTCAGCCAGTTTGGACCATTTCAGGTGATGTGATAATGGCGAACTGCAGCTCTATGCCGTCCTATTTAGCCATGTTTTCTAAGCCGCGTGCATGTGTGCAAGTCCCAAGTGCAAGCAAAGCGCATACACGGAAGGCACACGCAGTCATGAAGCGTGTGTGTTTGCATGCATGCTCACAGTTTTGGTGTGCGGTGAACCGGTGGTAAAAATATGTGAAACTCGCCTCTGACAAGGAAGTGTGTAAGGTTTTCTAATCTTCTACCTAGAAACGTTTAAAATGCAACGTAGTCCTATACAAGAAGAGTGCAAGATAGGTTCTCTTTCATCAGAATGTACCAATCTGGAGATGACTCTTTGTTTTTGTCTAAAAGGTAAATGATTCCTAAGATAAACATAGCTGACAATTTGGGTGACTATTATGCAAGGAAAATAATTGCACCTTTAATTTTTTTAAACTCTGCCCGTATAGCATTTACATTGCCTCTTTACTCAGAGTAGATGGATTTATATTTGCAGGGTTTACCGCGTGTACACATATATAACAACGAGATGCTTTACGTTAATACCATTTGTAGATTGCGCCAAATAGGCTGCGTTTTCAAAAACGAAATGTTTTCTAGGTGTGATCATGGTTTTGTGGGACGTATTTGCGAATTATAGGCTACAACATGTGATCAAATGGCAGTACAGAAAACTTAAAGCAAAATAAGCCCTGAGGACAGAAGCTGGTTAAAAACTATGGGGGATAGAATAAATGGAAGTTTTAGCAAAGCTATCTCTGATTCCAGCCGATAAATTACCCTTCTCTCTATTTTGCATCTCTTTGGGACTGTACTACATAAATTATGACCAAATATAATTTAAGCTATCAGTGCATATTTCTGAACATCCATCTTGTACATTTTAAGTATAAAATTACCATTTTTGCAGAAGTATAAAATTGAGACAAATTTTTTTTTCATCTGTGCATTTAAGTTTCAAATACTTTTTAGCAGCTGAAGCTTGGGGGACAACCGTATTACGATCCAAACAGCCTTGCTAATCGGATGACTGTATAACTGTATTAAGAACCGTATAAATGTGTTTAGACATTAGAAGGCAGGAATATAAATGTGTCCATCAAGGCAAAGGAGCCATTGCACCTTTATTTCAAAGCATCAAGAGGAAAATAATCAGTGCTGTGTTATGAATGATCTTACTGACTGAAAATGTTGTTTTAAAATATCAGAATAACCTTAAATTCCGTTCATTAACTATTCAGAAGACAAGCAATCTGTTCTATTCAGGCTTCTATATCTGCAAGTTGAAGAAGTATGAACTTCAAGTCCTTGAAATTTGTGGTAGCATGGCCATCGCTGAGAATTCTGGGAGTTGAAGTCCACATATATGAGGGCACCTACTGTGGAAAGCAATTCTAGACTAACTGCCTCCTTCAAAATTCTCACGGTGCATTAAATTGCTGTCTAAAAGAACATTTCTGAAGACATGTGTGGGGTACCAGTCAATGGTGGGATTCAATTTTTTTTACTAGCGGTTCTGTGGGCATGGCTTGGTGAGCATGGTGTGGCTTGGTGGGTATGGCAGGGGGAAAATACTGTAAAATCTCGATTCCCACCCCACTCCAGGGGAAGGTTACTACAAAATCCCCATTCCTTCCCGATCAGCTGGGACTCGGGAGGCAGACAATGGATGTGGGTGGGGCCAGTCAGAGGTGGTATTTATCGGTTCTCTGAACTACTCAAAATTTCCACTACTGGTTAGTCATAACCTGCTGAATGCCAACTCTGGTACCAGTGGAGATCACACCTGAGCAGAGAGATTAGGAAGACCAATTACACTACAAAGCCAGTGGAGCAGTGGCTAGAATGCAACATTGCAGGCAAACTCTGGCCACAGTGAGGAGTTCGATCCTGACCGGCTCAAGATTGACTCAGCCCAGTCACATGACCACCTAGCCACGCCTGCCCAGTCACATGACCACCAAGTCACATCACCCAGTCAGCTCAGCCTCCCAACAGTCTGAGGGACCGTGAATTGGCCCCCTGTTTAAAAAGTTTGAGGACCCTGCACTAGGCTCAAAGTTGACTCAGCCTTCCATTCTTCTGAGGTTGGTAAAATGAGGACAAAAATTGTTGTGGGGAAATAGGCTGACTCTGTAAACCACTTAGCGTGGGCTGTCATGTAAAAGTAAAGGTTCCCCCTGCACATATGTGCTAGTCGTTCCTGACTCTAGGGGACGGTGCTCATCTCCATTTCAAAGGCGAAGAGCCAGCGCTGTCCGAAGACGTCTCTGTGATCATGTGGTCGGCATTACTAAATGCCAAAGGCACGCTGTTCCCTTCCCACCAAAGGTGGTCCCTATTTTTCTACTTGCATTTTTACATGCTTTCAAACTGCTAGGTTGGCAGAAGCTGGGGCAAGTAATGAGAGCTCACTCCATTACGCAGCACTAGGGATTCGAACTGCCGAACCTCCAATCTTTCTGATTGACAATCTCAGCATCTTAGTCACTGAGCCACTGCGTCCTTCTAGAGAGGGCTGTAGAGTACTATAAAGCAGTATATAAGTCTAAGTGCTAATTGGTAATTGCTAATCTTTGGGATTCTGAAAACTCTACCAACTATCCCTCCAATTGCAAGTATTTTTGAACTGAAATCCTCTTTCTTTTTACTCTCTCCGTAAAATTAAAATAAGTACGTATGGCAGAGATTTGCAGACTCCTTGGGTAAAGCCTGGGTGAGGAATCTGCCTGCCTCAGAGTTTTGCTGGCTATAGATGCATTACTTGGAACCCTGACAGCCTGTGTCCTGATTTCCAAAAGAAAATTTCCGTTCTGCTGAAGGACCACCCCAAAGCTGACAAGGACTCTTTCCACAGGTTCACTGTAGCAAGGAACATTCCCTCTAGGCTAAAGGTTTTCCATCTTGCCATGACAGGCTGCATTTAAAGAAATCTCCTCTCGGACAGAGGCAGTGTGAATTCTCCTGTAAAATTCAGAGAAGGCAGGGCAACTGGCGCGTTCTGTGGGCACCTTTTCCATTGTAAATAAATTGTAAAAGGGATGGAAATTCATGCTGTAAAAAGGACACTAATATATATATATATATATATATATATATATATATATATATATATATATATATATATATATATATATATATATATATATATATATATATATATATTGTAATTGTACTGATAAATAAATAAAGGGAGACTAGGATAGATCTATTTCGAGCTAATTAGCTCTCATCAGCTAGCCATACCCTTACTGGGATTAGAACCCGGGCCGTATATATCTTAGGCAGGAGTCTTAACCACTAAGCCACGGGTTCCCTTCCTTATCAGTTGAGCCAGGGAAATAGGGATATATAATATAAATAGGGATATATATATAATCTCCTCCAAACTAGGTAACATGCTCTGTGCTAATAAGGAGTGAAGTTTGCTTTTACTAGCACTGAGGATGTTACTTAGTTTGTGTAATGAAACGTCTACAAGAAAAGAAGCAAGCTCAGAGAGCACCAAGGACCCCACAATCCTCCTCTTCCTCTTCCTCCTCCATTCTGCAAACCCCACTCTCCTCTAGCACTGATGATGTTACTTAGTTTGGGCAATGAAAGGTCCTGCAAGAAAACAAGTAAGCTCAGAGAGCACCAAGGACCCCACAGTCCTCCTCTTCCCTCCTCTTCCTCCTCCATTCTGCAAACCCCACTCTCCTCTAGCACTGATGATGTTACTTAGTTTGGGCAATGAAAGGTCCTGCAAGAAAACAAGTAAGCTCAGATAGCACCAAGGGCTCCTCATTTGAGAATCAACTTTGCATCCTATAAAAGCTGAAGCCCCCCAAACCTTTCAAAACCGGGCCTCAACTAAGCCACCATTGTTTGCCTTTCTTGTTTATCCTGTGTGGAATATTGACCTCCTGGAAAGAAGATGCATTCCTACTATTTCCCCACCCCCCACTCTCTTCTAAGGGTTACTCACTTGCCTCAATTTCTCCCCTGATTATGTTGAAGCCTGTCAAACTGAGCAGCTCTCCCCCTCTTTTGCTCTTTCCTCCTAATAGACAAGAAACAGCCCAGTCAATAATATTTTACTTGTCTTCCCACTGCGCGTCTCTTCCTCCCGATCAGTTTACGCGGGCTTGACTGGAAAAAGTCAAGAGGGAGGTTAAGATCCGAAAGTTCAGCCAAATGTTATCAGCCGCAGAAGATGCTGCTCAGAGAAAGGCCTTGCAAACTCACCCCCCCACCCCCCACCCCAGCCATACCCGAAGCCAATAATCACTACACAGAACTGATAACATCAACAGCTGTCAAAGATCCAGGCATTCGTGGTTCATCTGTAAATCCAAACACCTGTATTCAGTCAAGCTTTGATTGTTATCCTCTCTTCCTGTCATTCCAATTCGTTCCTTGAAAGTCCTGCCAAAGATATTCTAAGCTGCGAGTTGATTTATAAAGTGAAAGGGGGCTGGGGAAAGAGAGGTTCAAGAGGGGATGGAGTGAAATTGACAAGATGCTCGCATTCACAAGGTGACAAGTCGGCCTGACGTCCATATTGACAGTCTCTTTTTATACATTACCGTTTTGGAGTCTTGTCGGCAAAAAAAAAAAAAGCCCACGATGATAATAAGATCAGAGCCTCGGAAGGGAGCTGTTGCAAAGACTTTTAAATGTTTCCAATGTGTGTGTCACTGGAAAGAATGCAATACTTATTTTAGGATTTTTATTATTATTATTATTTTGGGGGGGGAGATGGGCAGACTGGTGATGGATAGATCAAAGTAAGTAATAAACATTTGGCTTGAAAGCTCTTCAGAACACAGAATATATTTATATATGTTGGAGATATATAAAGATAGAGTTTCAAGGATCAAACTGTAAAATAAACCAGTGTGTCTTCAACGGACAGATGATGCTTGCTTGTCCAGCTACAATCGGTTGATATGGAGATCAAAAACAGGCAATCTTTTTTCCATCTTCTATTAATTTTAGGGAGGAAATCTCTGGGAAGGAATGAGGCTAGGGGGTCTAATATTTTGTTCACGAGAACTGCAATCTCCCAAGCCAGAAGTGAAAGCAGTAGCATAACCAGTACGTCTAAGGAAAAGAAGGATGGCCCCAGCAAATGAGACACAAGAGTCCAGAGCAGAAAAAAAAAAGACCAATCAGTTAACTGGAGAAATTGTTTTATTAAATAGGGAAGATAAAAAGAATACAAGTTATGTAGTAACTACATCAATTGCCCTGCTTGCTTATTCTGTGCAAAGTGAGAAATGAAGAAAGCCATTTTTTTCTTTATCTTGTTACTTTTTTAAAAAAACTTTTTTTATTTATATATGGTAGCAAAAATCTGGAAATATGTCTGATTAAATATGATGAAAAATCAGGAAAGATTACCTAAGGTTTATTATCTACTTACTGCTACATACCTTCAAGTATTTTTTCATTCTTTTAGAAAACCATGAAATCCTTCCCCTTCTTTCATTCCCTTCTCTCCCTTCCCCTCCCCTCCCCTTCCCTTCCCTTCCCTTCCCTTCCCTTCCCATTAATAGATTTTCAAAAGTTTCCCTCCTTAATTCCTTTCCTCAAGAGTCAGATAGATTGTTTCTAAGTGTGAGCTGTTCTGATATTTTAATGAAAAACAGTCGATAGATGCTTTAAATTAAGAAAAATATGGAGAAGAAAATTTTATTGGTGGCTTATCCGGATAATGGAAGACCTACTCCAGGGACACAGGGGTATCACTAACACTTTTATAACTTGAGCAACAATCTTAAAATTTCTCCATTGGCAGTGCAAATTCTTTTATTAGCAGTTGATGATCTCCTCTCCTCTTGACAGCCTCTTTTCTATGCTTTTTAACTGCATGCACCAGGTGCCCTTTTAATTCTAAGTTAATTGTGAACATCAATGATTTTAATTCTGGGGTAGAATAATAAGAACGTTAGCAGCTGAGTCCACCTCCAAACTTTGATGTTCCCACTGGTGAACCTGGACCCGTGATGGTGAACCTATGGCATGTGTGCCAGAGGTGGCATGCAGCGCCTTCTCTGATGGCACATGAGCTGTTATCGCCCCAGTTCAGCTTTGCCGCTCATGCACGCTCGCCTCCAGCTGGTATTCGAGTCTCTGCTGTACGGGGGCAGGGCATGTGCAGGGGGGGCATGCACGCATGCGTGGAGTGCAGGGTGTGTGAGGAGACACATGCATATGCAGGGGGAGCACGCAGGAGAGCCACATGTACATTTATGGGGGCGGGGCACATGTAAGGGGTGGTGCGGGGGATACGCACGCATTGTATTTTGGGGGTTCGGGCACGCGATTTGGGCACTTGGTCCAGAAGAGGTTAACCATCCCTGACCTAGACTATATGTATAGTTTATGAATTAATGGGTTAATTTAGGGACTAAGCACAGGGTGTTGTGGGATAACATCCTGCCATGGACTTCTGTGGGAGCAAATGACAGCAGACATGCCATGACAACTGTATGCAATGGATGCAATTTAAATACTTGGAATCAGGCATCATCACATAGTTGACTCATTTGCGTGGCGGTCCAGGGACATGTGTGTCATTGCTTTTGTATCATGGCTTGTTACAGACCTTGTTGAATCCTGTGTCTATTGAGATGTCAACTTTAATAAATAGAAGGAGATGTGATTCTAGGTAAGTGTACATACAGCACAGTGGTGGGTTTCAAATTTTTTTAGAACCTCTTCTGTAGGTGTGGCCTGCTATGTGGGAGTGGCTTGCTGGCCATGTGACCAGGTGGGAGTGGCTTGCCAGCCATGTGACTGGGTGGGCATGGCCAACTTGTAAAATGTGGTGAAACTCACTTGCTTAGCAACCAAAATGTTGGCCCAGGAACTCTGGCATTTGAAGCACGCAAGTCTTAAAGCTGTCACGTTACAAGACCCTTGCACCCCTAACCCTTTAAAAAAACAACCCAGGGGTGTTCAAACTTGACAGCTTTAAGACTTGTGGACTTCAACTCCCAGAATTCCTCCTCCAGTCATGTTGGCTCAGGAACTCTGGCATTGAAGTGTGCAAGTCTTAAAGCTGTCAAGTTACAAGACCCTTGCACCCCTAACCCTTTAGGGAAAAAAACCCCAGGGGTGTTCAAACTTTACAGCTTTAAGACTTGTGGACTTCAACTCCCAGAATTCCTCCTCTCACTCTTCATCTTGATGATGTGCGGACGGGCGGGGGGAGGGAGCTGGAACCGGTTCTAAACGGCACTGTAGATTTGTAGAACTGGCAGGAACCCACCCCTGATACAGCACCTTCAGAGGTGTCTGCACTGGGCATCAGAACAGGTGAAGCTTTGATGTCAGCATCTTCATCTTGACTTTTTTGACCAAACTTACAGGTACTTCTGAATACACTGGAATTTGCTACCTAGAAATGTAGCTACATTTATCTAATCTTTCAATAGCTAGCAAGCTTTTCTTTAGAGTTTATATTCTTTCCTCCTCTTCCCCCTCCCCCCTCCTCCTCCCTATTCTTATTCTTATGGGCGATCCACGATCATATCTGTAATGTGCTCTAAGCGGAGATATACATATTTGTTCATTTTTAGCTTCCCCTGGAAATAAAATTCCCCAGGAAGGGAAATATCTTTTCTTCGCAACAATCTCTGATGCCAGAGAATTGGTTGCATCTTCTACTTTTTAAGGCATGAGATGGTGTAACAAGACTCTGATATAGAAATTTCCCCCCCTACCCTGGCAGTGATTTATGGATTTGAAATTTTAAGAGTGAGATGCCTTCCTGCTCTCCTTTTAATTTTCAGACATCTGGATTGTTCCTTCATTGGGACCACAGGGGTAGATGACGAAAGCCATATGCTTGTGAAATAAGTGTGAGGAACATGGTCATCGAGATATTGCACACTGGGAGCAAAATCAAAAGAGCCCTCCTCAGTCTGGTTCCTTCCAAATGTATTGAGATTGCAATTCCAAGATTTCCAGTTTGTATGACCAGTTTGATGATTTCTGATTTAGATTTCATGCATTGTATTTGTTTATCCACGCTAACGGCATACCAAGTGAAAAATGTTCTGTGGATCTTAAAAACTGTTCTAATCTCATAGTATTTCAGATAACACTAGAAAATGGTTTAAGGAAACATTAAATATGAATCCATTTGCAGCAATTAAAGTTTAGAATGGTTGCTTTGTCTCCAAGTCTAGAAAAGAAATAATTGATCCTTTAAAGCAACAGATGTATGGTATTTTATTATTACCATTGATATGACATGCATTTTTTTTACAAAGGCTGTCAGAGAAGGCGATAGCTTTTTAAGTTCTTTTTTTAAACTTTGTTTTTTTTAAAAAAAGTCAAATGCAAAGGATCTCATTACCTGCAGCTACCATGAATAAAGTTTTACATCATGTTTTTTTTTTAACATCTCTTGGCCAGCCAAGATGATCTACATCCTTTTTTTCACAAAAGTTTTTTGTAAGATCTTTTTTTTAAATAATTAAAGCTCATTACAAGGCAAAACACAAATACAAACAAAAGTTGAAGTTGAAAAGAGATAAAAAGGAAAGAAAAAAAGATAGTGACTTCCAACTTTTTTCAGTGCAGTAAAATACAAAAAGAATTGCAGCCTTAACTTTTTGCTTTGCATTTCTAAATATTTCAAGCCATTTGTACAACAACAACAAAACCATTGCAATCATCAATCCCTGAAATTAGACTTTTTTTCCCCCAGTTTCGGATGCAAAATCAGAAGTGGTTTCTTTTCTTTAATTAAAACAGTTACTTTTGCCATCTCTGCCAATTCCATCTCCTTTATCATCTCCTCTTCCATAGTTGGAATTAGTGTATCTTTCCACTTTTGTTCAAGTAAGAGTCTCACCACTGTTAACATATGTATTAGCACAGTTCCAAATGTTCTTTCAAGCTTTGTCAGAGTTTCTCATACGATTCTAATTAATAAAATAGTCAAATATGGGATAATTATATTCCTGTTGAAAGTCATGGTTGTCCAAATAAATAAATAAATAAAAACTTGTCAGAGTTTGTTGCATAAATCAAATCCAGAAAGCACACACAAGACAACTGATTCAGCAGGATTCATTAACTTTTAAAAAAATATAATAATAACACAGGAATAAACGTACAATACCAACATATCTTCTAACGTGGTACAGAGGAGAAATTAGTTTCCAGTTTCAATTCAGAGAGCAGACAGACAAGGAGAACCTCCTCGATACAGGGCAGTTAAGCTAAGCCTAAGCTACGCCCAGGTGCCTAGCTGTCTCCAGCAAATACTGTTTCCGTCTAAACAGCCCTCATTGTCTGATTTAGTTGCTATGCATATTCATTGGCTGACCTCGTTGCTATGTCCTATTCCAGTTCATGAATATTCTGACACAACGGCAGAAGGTACTCCTAAGTGGTCCCCTATCAGATTGGAGAGTAATATGTAGTGGAGCCCCAAGGTTCTATCCTGGGCTGGGTTGAACGTTTTTATTGATGGCCAACACTTTAGAAGAGAAAGAAGATAAGAAAAAGATTTGTGAACAGCAGCAAATAGGATGAAATTTAGGGAAGAGAAATTTGTAGTCCTTCTGGAAGATAATAAATCTGATTGGTTACCACGATGTTGACATAAATGCCTTTTCCTGAACACCTTCGGTCAAAGCTCTGAACAGAATCAAAGTCTGAAATGGAGACAGTTGTGATTCTTCATCACCTAGGGCCGTGATGGCGAACACGTGTGACAGAGGTGGCATGTGAAGTCCTCTCTGTGGGCATGTGTGCTGTCTCCAGCTGCTCTTCTGGTTTCCAGATGGTCTTGGCAGGTGCCGGAGCACAGGAAAATGGCCTCAAAATGGCCTGAAAAACAGCCAAAAATGGCCAAAAAAACCAGGCTGTTTTTTGTGCTGTCTTCCAGGCCATTTTGGGGCATTTTCAGGCTGTTTTTTTTTGGATCATTTTCCAGGCTGTTGTTTTTTTTTTTGGATCATTTTCCAGGCTGTTTTCAGGCCATTTTTGCTTCATTTTGCAGGCTTTATTTGGCCATTTTCAGATTGTTTTCTGGGCCAAAAATGTCCTGAAAACAGTCTGAAAAACAGCCAAAAATGTCCAAAAACCAGGCTGTTTTTTGTGCTGTTTTCCAGGCCATTTTGGGGTATTTTTTAGGCCATTCTGGGCTGTTTTCCAGGCTGTTTTCAGGCCATTTTTGCTTCATTTTCAGGCTTTTTTGGGCCATTTTCAGACCATTTTCTGGGCCAAAAATGGCCTGAAAACAGTCTGAAAAACAGCCCAAAACGGCCAAAAAACAGGCACTGGCCAGCTGGTCTTCAGGTTTGTGGCACACACGGTCATGCACATGCATGAAGGAGCATTCCAGTTCCACTCGGTGCCAAAACCGACCCATGGACAGCTTCAATGCTTGCAATTTTTGGATTCTGAACAGAATACATGAAGCCAAAAAACCTCTGATCCACATACCTTTTCTCGGTATGCATATTCATGGTTTTGTGACCTAAGGACATAAGTTAAGAGTGCCAGGCCAGATGCCTGTTTGGCGTGGAGGTTATGTTTCCTCTCCTGCACAATGGCGTTTTAATAATGCTTCTGTACATGCTGTTGAGTGATAATTCTGCCATTAAGTTTAAAAAGCAAGACCAGAAATGGAAGGGAACAGCCGGCTTTGCTTGTCGCTTGTACTTCACATTTTTATGGCACGCTGTATGTCTAGGAGACACTAGTGCATGTACCCGCCTAATAAAAGCAGTTATCGGAAACATAACTTTTTATATTTATAATTGAAATTGTAAATTAGGGTGTAAAAGAAAGACCAGGCGTTGTTCTTTTGGTGTGAAATGAAATCATTGTTTGGGTATACACGCTTTGTGTGCCATTAATCAGTGCAGTTGGCTACTGTTGTTTAACACACACTTTGTGATTTGCAAGCGCGCTGCTTGCTTAAATCAACAGGCTTGATTCCCGACCCCCATCCGGTTCCCCACCACACAGTCTGTCTCCTCTTTTTTTTTTCAGGCTCTAGTTTGAGCTTAAATCATTCAGGGACTTGTTTTTGTCATGAAGAACACCCCCCCCCCCAAAATAATATCTGGGATACCCTCTGTAAACTGAATGGACTAGGAGGATAACACATGATTGAGCCATTCTGTTTGTTTGCTCTGGAAAGGAGGGAGGGAGAGGGAGAGGGAGAAGGAGAAGGAGAGAGAGAGGGAGAAGGAGAAGGAGAGAGAGAGGGAGAAGGAGAGAGAAAGGGAAAGAGAGAGAAGAAGAAGGAGAAGGAGAGAGGGACAGGGAGATGGAGAAGGAGAAGGAGAAGGAGAGAGGGAGAGGAAGAGGGAGAGAGAAAGGGAATGGGAAAGAGAGAAGGAGAAGGAGAGAGGGAGAGAGAAGGAAAGAGAAGGAAAAGGAGAGTGGGAGAGAGAGAAAAAGAGAGAGCGAGAAGGAAAAAGAGAAAGAGAGAGGGAGAGGGAAAGAGTGAGAGAAAGAGAGAGAGAGAGAAGGAGAAAGAGAAAGAGGAGAAGGAGAGATGGAGATGGTGGAATGGAATGGTCCTTGGTGCTCTCTGAGCTTGGTTCTTTGCTTACAGATGTTTAATCACCTGACATCATGAGTCCTCAATGATGATAATCAGTGGAGTCAGCATTGTGATTTTGTTTTTTCCAGATTTCTTTGTGTGTGCTGTTTTTTCATTTCTACAACCATATTAGGCTTGTTTTGAAGACGTACAGTACACAGTTTAGTATCTTCCTCTTTTAAAATAATGGCAAATATCACCTCTAAGTTGCATTCTGGAAAACGTGGCTTTTCCATCTGAGATCTGGAGATGATGGATGTAGTGGGAGCATCTCAATCCCTCCAAAGGATAGAACTTATTGTGTGAAATTGATCTCTAGGTGAAGAATATAACTGTATTAAAATATAGATGCTTCCCCCCCCACCGCCCTCTTAATATCCTTTTTGGTTTCACCATTCTGTCCTTTAGATTGAAAATCCCTTCCAAGTCCACAATTCTTTGATTTCCTTTTTCTGTTTTATTGATTTATTTTTCGCATAATGACTGGAGTATTGAGAATTAGGTAAAAGATACTACATTGAAGAAGAGATTAGGAATTACATTTGATTTAGTTGTTCACATTGATCAGGAAAAAGTAGCTTTTATCTGTGCAAAAGTTCTGAAAATCTTTTTCCAAATATTCCAAAGTGAATATTTGTCCCCATCTAGCAATTTATTATACCAGACTAGGTGGCTTTTCAGATTAATCCCTGGGAAACAAATACTCTTTGGGCTAAATTTTTTGATCGTTAGACCCTGTTTGGGGCTGCTGAGATATTTTACAGTTCTGATGTTCTAGAAGCTTGTGGCAGATTTCCTTTTTGTCCTAGTAGGCAAAACTATTACATCCCCCAAAAGTTGACTTGTCAAATCACTTTTAAACCGGGTTAATAAAATAAAATAAATGGCAAATGTAGACGCATACGAAAAAGCAGAGACATCACCCTGCCAACAAAAGTGTGTATAGTCAAGGCTATGGTTTTCCCAGTTGCAATGGATGGCTGTGGAAGTGGAGAATAACAAAGACTGCATGCCAAAGAATGGAGACCTTTGAACTCTGGTGCTGGAGAAGACATCTGTGAGTCCCTTGGACTGCAAGGCTATCCAACCGGTCAATCCTAGAGGAGACCAACCCTGACTGCTCTTTAGAAGGCCAGATCCTGAAGAGGAAACTCAAATACTTTGGCCACCTAATGAGAAGGAATGACTCACTGGAGAAGAGCCTAATGCTGGGAACGATTGAGGGCAAAAGAAGAAGGGGACAACAGAGAATGAGGTGGCTGGATGGAGCCACTGAAGCACTCAGCGTGAGCTTAAATGGACTCCAGAGGATAGTAGAGAACAGGAAGTCCGGGAGGAACATTGTCCATGGGGTCGCGATGGGTCGGACCTGACTTCACAACTAACAACACCAATAAAATAAATTGCAATTTGAACTAAGGAGATTTATACTTGTGATGTAGATGGGGCGTGTGTGGAGGAGGAGGAAAGAGTCTAAAGCCAGAATTGTACATTTCCATAAACCCCTAAAAATCAAATTGGATAGCGATGTAATTGTCCTGGCCCAACATCACACTAACCACGTGAATGCAATTTGCTTTGTAATTAATAGCATTTAAGTTCCAGCTTAGTCAGTTTTGATTAAGCAAACATTAAATTAATTCTATCTGCAAACGCTTAGTCCGGTAGGGCTATTGAGGGCTGAATGCATTTGGATGGACAGAAGGACGTGTCTTCATTGGATTGCTAGCCACCTCTTGAGTAGTTAACGGTCAGATCAATACGGCTCCTAGAGCTATAATAAAATGCCTTCGACAAGCTCATCTCTTGCTGGGAACACGGTATACACATTGATTTCCTGGCCCGATATAACCCATTTACCTATTCAGTTATCCGTTAAGGAAGGTGTAAGACCGGCAAAACTCAAGGGACCAATGATGTTTATAAGTAGGTTAGCAGCTACTTGACAATGTCTTAATCTGCCTTAGAGTTACTCATTCAGAGCAGAGGCATTTCCTAAAATTTGGGATTGAAAAAGGGTGAAATATCCCTTTTTTCATAATTCAGTCTTGTTTAGAGATGCGATCGTGTTGTGCTGCAGACAGCTCAGACATCCGTAGTTGGAGGCGGCTCCTCTTTGCACATAGTTGCAGAATGCTTTGCTTCTGATGGTGCAGCACTGCAGGCTGCTTCAACTGACTGCTACCTGCAGTTTGGCAGTTCAAATCCCATTGACTCAAGGTTGACTCAGCCTTCTATCCTTCCGAGGTGGGTAAAATGAGGAGCCAGATTGTTGGGAGCAAGACGTTGACTCTATACCACATAGAGAGGGCTGTAAAAGCACTATGAAGCAGTATATAAGTCTAAGTGCTATTGCAGGCTAACCCTGCCCACTGCCAGATGTTTGATTCTGAGCAATTCAAGGTTGACTCAGCCTTCCATCATTCCAAGGTTGGTAAAATGAGGACCCAGATTGTTGGGGGCAATAGGCTGACTCTCTAAACTGCTTACAGATGGGTGTAAAAGCACTATGAAGCGGTATATAAGTCTAAGTGCTATTGCTATTATGCACTCGTATAGGAATCACCGGGCAGTTGCAGCCTCCTGAAACCTCTCTTGCAACTTGCAACTCAGTGCAAGTCAGCTGTCTGACTTAAACATGTATGCACATGCTCTGAAAAGAAAAGGGCATGACCAAAAAAATATTGTCTCAAACTGATCTCTCTTGGGCAGAATTGCTTACCATACTTGTGGGGCAAAATTATGTACAAATAAGTAGGATAATAGGAGAACTGGATTTAGGAAGATATATGTTTTTTGGAGGTGGAAGTGCTTTTAAAAACAACAACTCAGGATGAAGCCGATTTTGGATTAATGTCTGGCCCATTACGCTATTTCAGATGCCATTTGCCGGGTCACAGATAGCAATAGCACTTAGACTTATATACCACTTCATAGTCCTTATTTGTCCTTCATCTGGGTCCTCATTTGACCCCCTCGCAAGGATGGAAGGCTGAGTCAACCTTGAGTCGGTGAGATTTGAACTGCCAAATTGCAGGCAGCCGACAGGCAGCAGAAGTAGCCTGCAGTACTGCACTCTAACCACTGCACCACCTTGGCTCTAGTAGTCCTTCATTGCCATGATATCCACCTTACGGAACATTCTCCTCCCCACCCATTCCTTAGGTCAACTCCTTCCTTTATTTCATTTGTTCATTCATTCATCCATCCATCCATCCATCCATTCATTTTCTTTAGCTGCCCATCTCAGTCAATAACTCTTGATGTTCTGGAAGTCCCTCAAGATTTGGTTATGCCACCTGAGGGTCCCACAGAACCAGAGACCTATTTAGATGGCTCCATTCTCTCTTTCTCTTTGCTTGGGGTTTGTATCTATATGTATTAGTTTTAATTCATCTCCATTTGTAATGTTGATTTTTATATTATTAAATGTCTGTTTTTATATGTGTATTGTTTTTTGTATGCCATCCAGAGTTTATTCTATTCTATTCTATTCTATTCTATTCTATTCTATTCTATTCTATTCTAGCCCAATCCAGTCCAGTCCAGTCTAATCATCTAGTCGTCTATCTAGTCTAGTATCCATCCATCCATCCATCCATCCATCCATCCATCCATCCATCCATCCAATTCTATCCTATCCTATCCTATCCTGGCTCTTCTGCCTTTTGAGTGCCTTTGGAAAGCTGCTAAAATAAAACTTTTTTTGCCCACTTCTGATTCCTCTAACAAGGCTGACTTATTACATTTCAGCCTTGAAATGTGCACGTTGTATGAAAAACGAAAACAGACAAGCCCAAGTTCTGCTCCTATCTGTCATTCTCTCCACCTCTTCACATGACTTTCTTGAACCTGATAGAGCAAGAAGCAATAGAGATGGATATTTAGTTGCAAGGACAGATGAATCAACACTGCATCGACCGGAATACAACTGGTGGCAGTTTTATTTATTTCTTTATTGCAAAGGTTTTCACCCACCTTCCTCAAATCTCCTGTGGCTATCAGATCTGGATCATGGAATGAGGAAAGGAGAGAAAAAGCTTTTCAAATATCTTGGAAAAATAGCTTTGATGTAGAAGGAGAAACAACAAATGGGAATAGATGCTAAAATGTATTTGGATTTATTTGCAACCCAACTTTAAACTTTGCATGATGCAACAGACACAGAGTGCAATTTATTCTTTGGTTATTTTTAGTGTCCCCAGTATAAGATGTCAACTATCCAATTCCTACCTATCGTATAATGCTAATACCATATTTCCCAATTCTTATCTGCATTTTTCTGTCCCAATCTTTTCCCCTCATTTCTAACCATCGGTACCAGTGGTAGTTTCAGGCCGGTATGGCCCGGTACAGCCGTACCAGTAGTAGCCAGGAGCAGCTGATAGCATATATGTACAGTAGCTTGTTTGGCCCACCCACCTGCCTGCATTCTATACCTGTTTTTAAAGCAACCGGCCAATTGCGCACGCAAACATACGTCAGTATCTTCTTTATTATTTCTTGTTCCAGGGGAAATCTCTTTGTTTTTCCAGTTTTGTGCAGAGACCATTCTTGCTGCCGTTGAAATAGGCAACATTAAATATAATCCACCTCTGCTGTATTTTCCTTTTGGAATCCCTAATAGAAATAGTTCTGGGGTCAACTCTATCCTTTGATTTAACATTTCTTCCAACCACTTTCTTTGGCCAAGGGTCCAAATGTTGATCACGTGACCATGGGTGAAATACAGTCATAAGTCACTTTTTTTTCCTGTGCCATTGTAACGTTGAACGGTCACAAAATCCACTCTTGTAGGTTGAGGGTTACCCTTGGAGGGGGAAAGATGTTGCGTTAAATCATTTTGAAGCTTTGTGTAGAACGGACAACGAAGTAGTGTAGGGTCTACAGTTTCTGTGGCCTTTCATCTCTATGAGTGTCTTGGCTTTCCTCTTGTGATTTTATTATATTTTCCCTCCCGTAATAGGTGGTACAGGATGGACAGGGGTCATGCATAAATTAATTATACCTATAGTTGTCTGTCCATTTATATTTATCAAATTAAATATTAAGTTACCTTAAATATTTAATAACGCGACGGTACAGCATAAAGCTGAGCTGAAATGGCCACCCCAAATTTACTCCGTTTATAGATTGTAAATCTGAGTCATGGTTTTCATTATTTGCACGCTTGGAAGAGAGGGGATGGATTGCATTTTTTTTGCCTGCATCTGTTTTGTTGTGGCCTTTCCTCTTTCTTTCTATAAACTCTTTTATCTATATCATTTTTTAATGGAAAGAGGGAAATCAGGGCAGTGGCTGCTCTGTTTCTTTGTCTTTGCAGAAACAGACCCTGGAAATAGATTGTAGGGGGAAAAAAGAGAGGTATATCATACCCATAGATTAAGAAAAAAAAAGCTTTCTGTTGCAGGCTGACTGCCAAAATCTGGAAGCATCGAATAGTTGGATAGCAATAGCCAAGCCATCCCTACGGCTAACTGCCAAATCAATGAGAGAAGGGGTTAAGGATGTCACAGAGTTTTGCCAATACTCCCCTAGCAGAAGGGTTCATCAAATCAAAGCTTATTTTGGTCAAAAAAAGGTTTAAAGGTTTCCCCTGTCCAGTTGTGACTGGCTCTAGGGAGTGGTGCTCTTCTCCATTGCTTGGCCAAGGGAGTCAACATTGTCTGAAGACAATTTCCGTGGTCATATGGTTGAACAGGACTCAGATGCTACCATCACTTTCAGAGGGGATACACTTGTTCAACAGGGCAGCTGTTGGAGACGGCAGAAATGGAGACAGGGCCCAAAAATGAATGTCCAGCTCGGTTTGTCTCTTCCTCGGAGGACAATGGGCCTTCAAGATCCATCTGCTTTTCTTCTTTTATGATGATATTGCCACACACTTTTAAAATAGGTTTATGATCCACCTTGAAGTTCTCTGCACCTGATAGCAGGACACTACTCAAAATAATTAAGAAAAGCATTGTCCTGGCTTGGGTAATTTTAGCAATCTCATTACATAGCTGGAGCAGAAACAATCACCAGAAGTTCTTTCTACAAGGAGGGTGTCTTTTTTTGGTCTAAACAGAGAGAGAGGGAGGGAGAGAAGGAGGGAGGGAGGGAAGGAGAGAGAGAGAGGGAGAGAGAGAGAAAGGAAGGGAGGGAGAGAGAGAGGAAGGGAGGGAGAGAGAGAGGAAGGAAGAAAGAGACAAGGAGAGAGAGAAAGAGAAAGAGAGAGAGAGAGAGAGAGAGAGAGTGCATTCCCTACACATTCCTTTTGTGAACAATTTTTTTTATTACCCCTATGATTTTCACATGCTGGTACGAGCCCCCCCTTCTGTGAGGGGATAGATACTCAAACCATTCAAGGGGAAAGATATATTGAAAAAGACAGAGCGATGAAGCTGCTGATACGTAGTTATTAGATTCAGATAAACTGTAATCTTAAGTCATCTTACGAGCCTGCTAATTACAGAGTGACATTACCTACGGAGAATGCCTTTGCTTTGTTAACATGCTAGGCAAAGTCCTTTATTAACACGGCAAGAGAGGACTTCCTTTCATTAGATGGTTATGCAAAACTATAATTATACTTGCCTGTAAAAAAAAAAATGAAGTTATGAAAAGATTGCTTCTCCAGGGCTTTGATTTCCCCCCCTCCCCTCTCTCTTTATTGTAATAGCTTTCCTTTTTGACGGAGCATGGACGGAGGCAGAGTTTAAAAGAAGAGATTTGCTTCCACTGAAGGTTTAGCTTTCCTTAATCTTTTTATCCATCTCTTATAATAATGCGATATCCTGCATTTATTGGGCTCCCCCCCCTTTTTTTTTTTACAAAAAGGTTCTGTTCTTTTTCTTTAGAAATCTCTCGAGGGTAAGAATTCCAACTAAGAGCCGACATCGTTTCTGTCCTTTGTGAAATTTAAACGGTGTTAGGGATTTTTACACAGGAGCTGAAAAAAATTACTTACACTGGGAAGAATTTGGAGATGAAGGAGATCCCTCAATTCTAGCTCATTAACTGACTGATTTCTGTTGTTGTTGCTGTTATTTAGGCTCTGAATTTCAGGTTTGTCTGCTCTGAGTGGAATTATGTTTCTTTGCTTTCTCAGTGTCTATATCTTCAGTGCAAGTGGTGTTAGAATTAGATGTGGGAGGACGCTGGAAAAGAAAATAGAACATTACGGCAGGACATTGGTTTGGTAGGCTAAGGACTCATGGACCACAATAAGTTTCCTCATCTAAAATATAATATTAATCTCTCCAGGGATTGGTCCTCATCTTCAGGAAAATGAAGAAATCATGCCTGCTTATGCAAACAAACAGCCCCAGACCATTTTTTAAAATAAAAAATCCAACCTCATAGCTTGAAATTCTGGAAATTGTTCTAGGTCTCATCACTATAAAGCCAGGATGAAGAACCAGTGCTTTCAAAGATGATATTGAGCATCAATTCCCATGAGTCTTAGACAGCATAGTGAATGGTGATGAAGGAAGAAGATAGAAAGGAGGCCTTTGATATGATGTTGTCTCGATTTTCATTACATTGCAAAATACTCAATACTTTCATTCTATTACTACTGAGACAAGGACTCGTGGCGTTATGATCCTTGCCATCTTATATCTATCAGTGCTAAGCAGAGCATCAAGTTTTTCGCATTTTGAACCATTCAGTTAAATGTTGTTGGAGATTGCTTTGGCTTTTCTTAAAAGGTAAAGGTTCCCCTCGCACATATGTGTTAGTCGTTCCTGACTTTAGGGGGCGCTGCTCATCTCCGTTTCAAAGCCGAAGAGCTAATGCTGTCCAAAGATGTCTCCGTGGTCATGTGGCCGGCATGACTAAATGCCGAAGGTGCATGGAACGCTGTTACCTTCCCATCAAAGGTGGTCCCTATTTTTCCACTTGCATTTTTTACGTGCTTTCGAACTGCTAGGTTGGCAGGAGCTGGGACAAGTAACGGGAGCTCACTCCATTATGCGGCACTAGGGATTCGAACCACTGAACTGCCAACCTTTCTGATCGACAAGCTCAGCATCTTAGCCACTGAGCCATCGCGTCCTTTGTGCGGCTTTTCTGGAGGACGCATATATTTTCAAATGGCCGCGAAGGTGCTTCTTTACAGCTCGAAGATGCCCTTAATTTAATTACAACTTCTTTGTGCGCGTGGAGCCCCCTCTGCCCTTGCTCCTTCCACTTAGCGGAATGGATGACTGAGCTGGGTGACATAACCAAATGTCACAAGGAGATGAATGTAATGAACACAACACGTAATTAGATTCCAGCTGTGATTGGGAGATGCTATCTAAGAGGGTTGCTGGAATCCAGCATAGTACTACAAACCAACAGCCTTCAATGCTTGCAGTCAAGCTGCTTCACAGGCAGTCGTTTGCAGACTTCAAACATCTCCTTCAGTGGGTTGGTGTTGCTAATATTAGGTTGGTGAACCACATATTATATACGGTTTACTGTTTCTTCTGTGTTCATTCTCGGTTTACTTCTAGCTCAAGCTTTTGATTGGCCATTGCTGTTGGAAGCAAATGGTGACCTATTGGGATTCTGTAAATCTTACAGGTTACGGGACAGCCTAGTTTGTGTGTATTTGTGCGGCATTTTCAAGAAAGTCATCACCGAAGGTCTCAGAAGCAGATGGGAAGGATATGATCTGTGCTCAGAAAATTTCTGTATGCAACGCAGACATGGTAGACAAGCAATGTGTTGATGTTCTTTCATGATTACTGTTAAAACGCAGACAAAACAAAATTAAGTCTAGGAGAATAATCTGTGGCATATGATTTTGTTACGGGAAAAGCAGCGGAGTATGAAATGACAAGAAGAGAAGTCAACGGAGAGGGGGAAAAGTGATGGAGAATTAATATAAGTCAAAAATATATGTCTGGGTGGGAGACTTCAAGTGGACTAGAAAGCTGTCATGTTGCTGAGTCTAGGGCATGTTGAATGCTCTAGAGCAGTGTTTCTCAAACTTGGCGACTTTAAGTCCTGTGGACTTCAACTCCCAGAATCCCCCAGCCAGCATAGCTGGCTGGGGAATTCTGGGAGTTGAAGTCCACAGGACTTAAAGTCGCCAAGTTTGAGAAACACTGCTCTAGAGGAAAAACATAGTTTAAATAAATTTATAACAGTGTTACCAGGGATGCTGCCACAGTTCAGGAATAATAGGCTCAAAGTACGTATTTTCCCATCTTGCAATAATCTGCTCTGTTGTAAGTTGACTTCTCCTAGAATTCTCACTCAGTTCAACAAAAAAAAAAAAATGTTTGGAAGGGGAGAATGCCAGATCCCAAGAATCAGGAATGACACATGGAGTTATTTCTGAATACTTTCTTTATTGTTGTTCATTTAAATATAGAATCTTGCCAGACTAAATCTACATAATTATAGATACACTTTGTGAAGTGCTAGGTAGGGACTGTCTTCATCCTCTTCAACCCCGCCCGAACTTTCCAAACACTGCTGCTCTTTGCGAAGCAGTTCCTCCTACTTGGAACTCCAGACTACATTCTACCACAGGGTGGGATCAGGTGGAGTGCAAATGACAAAAGTAATCTCTTGCTGCTGTGATGCAAACTCCTTTCTTTTTGTATATGTGCCATGACCGTGCAGTGCCGCTTTGACAAAAGTATTGGACTTTGCAGATGTTTCTAGTTTATTATGGAAACAAAGCTGCAGTATGATTGCTTTGGTGGGCTTGAAGCAATCGGGGGTTTGAAGCAGATTGATGTCATTCATGATCATCAAATGGAATAATAGCAGTAGCAACAGTACTTAGACTTATATACCGCTTCGCAGTGCTTTACAGCCCTCTCTAAGTGGTTTACAGAGTCAGCCTCTTGCCCCCACCAATCTGGGTCCACATTTTACCGACCTCGGAAGGATGGAAGGTGAGATTCGAATTGTCACATTGCAGGCAGCCAGAAGTCAGCAGAAGTAGCCTGCAGTACTGCATTCTAACCACTGCACCACCATGGCTCCTTAATTATTCTATTCTATTCTGTTCTGTTTAGAAAAACCATCATGATGACTAAACAAACGAGGCAGGGATAGTAGGGTTGACTTACACTGACTCTTGCTCAACATTGAGGCATGCTGGTAGTTATCGCTCTAGAACGTTTTCCCATTTTACTTCTGGATGGGATGACAGCAAAGCCTAAGAGCCAATTCTCAGATGATCATAAGCAAACAACCTAATAGGGGATCAGTTGGTTATGCAAACAAAATTCGTTTGTCAAACTCCGGATGACATATTATCATCATGTGATGTATCACAACTCCCCCCTTCCCTAAAATGGGGGTGAGCATGGCCAGCATATGATACATCTGACCCTTGGGCCATGAGTTTGACACCCCTGGGCTACAGCAATCATTAAAATTGTCAGGACTACATCTCCCAGAATTCCTAGCCTGTGTGAAGGCTGTCCCATTGGGGAAACTGAGTTAAAATCATTCACTTTCATGGATTTCTGCTGCATAGAAGATTTAGCACCATGTTATTGCCTGCCATAATATAGAGACAATCACTCTTCATCATAGGGTGGGAGAAAAGAATAAAAAAGCAGTTTATAATATTATGCAAACTTACTAGTGAGTGACAATGATAAAATAGGACATGGCATAAAACAGTGATATTGTTGTGGCTTTGAAAGTGGAAGGAATATCACACCAGCTTATGATACTTTTGCTGAAGGAACAGATACTGATATAGCAAAAAAAGGGACTTAATATTCTCATGAGCTGCTTTGTTGTTTTTTGCCTCTTGAACTGAAGAAGCTTCTTGGATGAGAAAAGTTTTCAAGGAAACTAATCAAGAAAGTCAAATTGAAATTTCAAAAGCACTTTTGGGACATTGCATCTTATGCTAATGTTGGATACTCATATGACCTAAACCTTGGGGTTGGGGGACAGGCGTCTGTGATCCATTGTTTCATATTTGCATCCAGTTTTGGTTGCCACAATGTAAAAAAGATGTGGAGACTCTAGAAAGAGTGCACAGAAGAGCAACAAAGATGATTAGGGGACTGGAGGCTAAAACATATGAAGAACGGTTGCAGGAATTGGATATGTCTAGTTTAATGAAAAGAAGGACTAGGGGAGACATGCTAACAGTGTTCCAATATCTCAGGGATTGCCACAAAGAAGAGGGAGTCAAACTATTCTCCAAGGCACTTGAGGGTAGAACAAGAAGCAATGGGTGGAAACTAATCAAGGAGAGAAGCAACTTTGAACTGAGGAGAAATTTCCTGACAGTTAGAACAGTTAATCAGTGGAACAGCTTGCCTCCAGTAGTTGTGAATGCTCCAAAGTTGCTGATTTGCCTTGTTGACACAAACTGCTCGGTGTTTGCTTGAAAAGTATCTGTCATACCCAATTCCTGCAAATGTTATGGCCTTTTTTTGCCATGGTTTGCAAAGTGAACACCACCGTCATTCAGTGGATCCCTTTTCCACAAGGGCATTTTTTGCTGGAAACCAAACAAGTTGAGTGAAGAGGAGTCAAGTCAAGGAGAGAAGCAACTTAGAACTGAGGAGAAACTTCCTGGCAGTGAGAACAATTCATCAGTGGAACAGAAGTTGCCTCCAGAAGTTTTGAATGCCCCAACACTGGAAGTCTTTAAGAAGATGTTGGATAGCCATTTGTCTGAAACGGAATAGGGTTTCCTGCCTAGGCAGGAGGTTGGACTAGAAGACCTCCAAGGTCCCTTCCAACTATGCTATTGTATTGTATTGTATTAAGTTTTCAGCCAAAACAAAAAATGTTATAAGTCACGGTCAAAAAGGGGAGACGACGTACTTGGTCGTAAATGCAGGTCAGTTGCCAGGTGCCAGAAATGCAATCATGTGACCACCAAGGACCCCCCCCTGACACACACACCACCATCATCAGGAGTTTGAATGCACCATCTGTAGGCATTTCTTCTCTTAGGCCAAAAGGCATGAATGGAAAAAGCCATTATTAACTGGAGCTGAAGCAGGGTTCACAATTGTTTCTTGACCTGTCTTCTAAGTCCAAACAAAGAAATATGTCTAAACAAAGAGTGACAATTAACTGTAGACGAAAAGATAAATTTTCATTTGCAAGATCGAACCATTTGGTTATATTGTGTGTCCCCCGCACAGAGGCTTTGAAGGCTAAATTGTAAATACATTGGTGTTCTGTTGGATTTATGTTATTCTTCCTGCTGTTCAGTTATTACAGCTGATTTCCATCTTCTCTGACACACATACTTGGTTCCTAATATTTTCCTGTAGTCTAAGAATGTCCTTGAGTTAAAAAAAATCTATGTTTATAAAAATCAGTACGGTAGTATTTAATGAATTAATTGACTGAGAAGGTGCTCTGATGGATGGGGATATGCATAGACTTTATGTTTTAATATATCAATTTATAAAACAGTTATTTACAAAGAGCGACATGTAGCCCTTTGAGGATTGCACTAGTTGCTGTTCCGCAAATAAGTGGAACTAGACAGAAAAGCTAGATTAGATTCAATTTGATTTTAAATGGAAGGGGAAATCCCATTTGTTAAAAGGTCATCCAGTTTTGGTTGCCACGATATAAAAAAAAAGATGTTGAGACTCTAGAAAGAGTGCAGAGAAGACCAACAAAGATTATTAGGGGACTGGAGGCAAAAACTTACAAAAATGGTTGCAGGAACTGGGTATGTCTAGTCTGATTGAAAAGAAGGACTAGGGTTGACATGATAGCAGTCTTCCAATATTTGAGGGCCTGTCACAGAGAAGAGGGAATCAAGCTAATCTCCAAAGCACCTGAGGGCAGGACAAGAAGCAATGGGTGGACACTAATCAAGAAGAGAAGCAACTTAGAACTAAGGAGAAATTTCCTGACAGTTAGAACAATTAAATCAGTGGAACAACTTCCCTCCAGAAGTTGTGAATGCCCCAACACTGGAAATTTTAAAGAAGATGTTGGATAGCCATTTGTCTGAAGTGGGTTTCCTGCTTGAGGAGGGGATTGGACTAGAAGACCTCCAAGGTCCCTTCCAACTCTGTTATTCTGTTAGGTGGGATAGATCATTCAGTTGTGTGTGTATGTGTAAGAGAGAGAGAACGAGGCAGAGACACAGAGACAGAACGAGAGAGACACAGAGAGATATAGAATGAGAGAGACACACACACAGAGAATGAGAGAGACAGTGAACGAGAGAGACAGAATGAGAGAGAGAGAGAGAGAGAGAGAACGAGAGAGAGAGACTGAGAGAGAATGAAAGAGATAGAGAATGAGAGATATAGAGAGAGCAGTATGCACACACCTTCAAATTAAGGAGAATGGGAATTCCTAATTGGTGAGAAATTGATATTCTCCCTTTACTGATTTCTCCAAATAGTTTTTTTTTTATATTGTCCCTCTGAAGCACCTCCCCCCCCCTCCCAACAGCAAAAGAGAAAAGCGGTTATGCTGGCAAGCTGTGTGTCATTTTCTGTCTGGTGACAGTCCTGGTAAAGATACTGCTGTTCTAGTACATTCAGCAATGCTTATCTGCTACATAAGTGCACATTATTTTCCACGGACTTGGATCACTTTAGACAGTATCATTAAATGCCACATCTTTACCTGTTATGGAGCAAAGCTGCAGCTTCAAGTGCCTCCTGGGATAGACGCAGGGGAGAGAATGATGGTTCAAGATGGAGCCCGCATTAAATTTTCAATGGGGAAGCGCGATTGTCTCTGACTTTTCAGGAGCCTTATCTTTTAGACAGTGTTTGTCACTGAACCTGTAAAAGCCGGCGATGCTCTTCGTCAGAGGAAAGTTGCAGTCAGTTGAACGATGTGGACAGGTGAAGGCTCCAGAGGGATCAGCTAGACTAGTTTTGAGATGGAGGGGGTAAATTGAAGGTTTATTTATCCAATTCACTGTCAAGGTCAGGCTTGGCTCGAGAGCTGTCCTGCGGGCTGGCGTAGAAAAATGCCAAAAAATTGTCTGCGCCGAGCCTGAAAAAGACTGACCTTTGGGGCATCTCTATCAACATGCCAGGGTCTCTTAACGCAACCCTTAGAAAGCATTAAGTGGTTTGTACATCTGGCTTTTAATGTCAAGGAGGGTGGGGGGAGGGGGGGGGAGGGAAAAAAAAAAGAAAGAGAGAGAAAATGGGGACGAGGAAAAGGAAGAGGAACTTCTGGATTCGTTGGCTTTCAGCTGCATGTGAGGTGGGGGGGGGGAGAAAAGAAATAAATAGAGACATAATGAGGATGAGGAAAAAGGTTTGCAAAGCAAACCTCAACTTTGTAGTATTTTTTTCCTTTCTAAATTTAAATCGTTTTAGGCCCCGTTGGAAGCTAAAAGCTTTTGCCCCCCCCCTTTGTTTGTTTGTTTGCTTGTTTTGGCTGAGGAAAAAAGAAAGGCTGTGGCCCTAAGAAGACTCTACACTTCTACTTTTCACCCTGAGGGTGAAAAAGAAACAAAAATTGGATAGTTGAATGAAGAGCCTGTTGCTTTGGCGTTCAGTGGATTTTTTTGTTTTTTAAAAAGATTTTGTTCCGCCTGGAAATAAAAGAAATAAAACAGGGAATGAGAAAGGTCTCCTCTCTCTCTCTCTCTCTCTCTCTCTCTCTCTCTCTCTCTCTCTCTCTCTCTCTCTCTTTCTCTCTCTCTCTCTCTCTCTGTAAGCACACCAGTATGCCTACCGTCCTTGTCTTACTGTCCCCATTTATCTGTATTTACTTCTTTGTTCATGTTTATGTTCATGCCTACCAACCAACCAAGGAGGAATGGAACCCCTGCTGTTGGGGTTCCAAGTAACACCCCCAATGAAAGAAGACTCCGAGGCTTGAGTTTCCTCAAAGATGCATTTTATTAGAGATGTCATATTGACACATCTGGGAAACCCTGAATCTGAAAGCTTCCAGGTTTTCGCCACCCAAAATAAAGTTCACGTCCCTGCCCAGTACTTGTGATGAATGGAGAAGTCATTTCTTTATATATATATTCTTTTTCTTTGCTATAGTCTTATTTTTTCCCCCTTTCTTTTCTATTTTCCTTTTCTGTACTTTTTCTTTGAATTTTTAGTTTGCATTAGTTTTTATCTTTTCAATTATCATTCTTAATAACATTACTATTTTAAAAAGCAATCATTTGTCAATGAGCAAATCACATTTCATCACTGTAAGCCTAAAGATCTCTCCAGATCTGCAAGCCTGTTGGGGTTCAGTACTTTGATCTATTGAAATCTAAGTCCATGTTGAATGTAGTGGCTGGATCTGAGAAATAGCAAATTCCAGTTTCCCGTGTTCAATACAATGGGCTATAAGACTTATGTGCATGCTCGGCTCCTAATTTATGCGCTAAAAATGCCAGCTATACCTGCTTTAAACAAGTATGATGCATTTTTATAACACAGAGAATCTCAAGAGAATGTATTTAAACAATATAATATTACCTTCAATTGTTTGCTGCCAAGAGAGAATGTATTGTGTTGTTAGCTGAATCTGAATGCATTTGTGTCAACCCCTTGTACGGCCTTGTAGCTATAATGGTCACACATGAAGAGCTTTAACATACGACTAAATTTACCAAAAACATTTATGTAGTCTTCAAAACACACCTTATAGATACTATAAGGACTTGCTGCAATTCTTATACCTCTGCAACATTCATCATTGCTATCTACATATTGTGCCTAAGGGCATGTCGTAAAATGTACATTTTTTTCCTGTATGGGGCTTAAAACATAAAGGCCTAGAGAAGGGCTGATTCATTCCAAACTCAAACCCAACTTACAAAGTTTAGAGTGGCTGGATCAGATGGTAGTCCAAATTCTGCTCGAAATGTCCACATCATCTCCAATGCCTGGCTGGCTGTTTTATTTTAAAATGAGCTGTTTTACCATCAAGTTTCTTCTGAAGTTCTACCAACATCTATCCTCTTGTAATTTAAGGCTGTTAATTTGCTGGGACAGCAAAAAATAAATCTTTCCTGTCATAGCTGTTATGACTTTATAATGTGCTCCTATTGTGGGGAACAAGTAAGACGTGTTTTGGCTTAATTCTCTCTCTCTCCCTCCCTCTCTCTGTCGCTGTCTCTCTTTCCTTCCTTCCCTCCCTCCCTCTTTTTCTCTCTCTCTGCCTGCTTGTCTGTCTCTGTAAATAGCAGTGTAGCACTGGTATGAAAGTTCAGGGATGTGAAATTGGAGATTTTATATACAATAAATAAGGACTTTGGGAGCCACGTGAGTTCCATGGATCATTCAACCTTAACTTATTTTCTAGTTTATTGGTAAAATCTATAAACCCTTTTAATCTAAACAATCTAAGAGATATGCAGAATAGGTTAACAAAATTTACTTGAGCTTTGTCATCAGTAGGACTTAGACACTAATTATGTAAAACAAATTTGTTAAATCTTTGTAGGAAAAATTGACGTTAATACTTGGGCAGTGTTATCAATTATGGAAGGGAAGCCAGGGTTTGAAGGCATTGCATTTATTTTAATATGCAGTTTGACCTTTGCCTCTTCCTTCTGTACTCTGCTCCTCATTGCTACTACTTTGGTAAAAAATGATTAAGAACAAATCTCATGAGGATTTGGAAACATAGGAAATAAGGGCAAAGCAAGTTCTAATGAAGAAGAACATAAGACAGTATTTCTTACGATGGGGAAGTTCTGCTAGTTTAGAGAAAGGCTCTGGTTAGAATCTCCCGTCAAGGGTGTCACGGAGTCTTAATAAGTTTATCCTCCTGTGAAGCAAAAGTTTTCCAGTAGGATAAACACTCCCTGCCTTCTAACTTTCAAAATTCCACTTTAATGGAACACCATTAATTCACTTATACACTCAATTTAATGGCTAACACCATTAATTTACTTATACATTCAATTTCTTCACCTCCTTTAAAAAATGTAAGAGTGTACCCCTCCCCTTTTCAGACTTCTATTTATTTTAAAACTACCCTGAAAGGAACCCAAATGTGACACTTCAGACAATAGCGTCTGTCCAAGAAGATTGAACATGATATATTGGTTTACTCTTTCTGACTGTTGACCAGTCTGTAGTTTGTGATAGATTTCTTCAGTCATCTTAGTTTATTTATTTAAAAGACTTATATGGTTGCCAGTCTTATGGGCTGTGGTGGCACAGTGGTTAGAGTGCGGTACTGCAGGCTACTTCTGCTGGCTGCTGGCTGCCAGCAGTTTGGCAGGTCGACTCTCACCAGGCTCAAGGTTAACTCAGCCTTCCATCCTTCCGAGGTGGGTAAAATAAGGACTCAAATTGTTGGGGGAAATAGGCTGACTCTGTAAACCGCCTAGAGAGGGCTGTAAAGCACTGTAAAGCGGTATATAAGTCTAAGTGCTATAGCTATTATACAACATACTGGAACCACAACTGCCTAGAGTCATGGGGAGTCAGGCTCAGGCAGCATATAGTATTCTGGAGTATATTATGATTGAACTAGCCAAGGGGTCCCCAGCGCCCTGCCTGTGGCACAGGTCCTCGGCATCAGGGCTGGTTGCTCCTGGCATTACTGCCGGTTCTGTGTGTGCGCATGCGCAGTTGCCCATATATAGGTCTGCATATGTGCAGAACATTTTTAAAAAATGCTGCACTGACCAGGGAACTGGTTTGGAGGCATGGCAGGCCTGGGTCACTGCTGGTTCTGGCGGCCCAGGCCGGAAAATCACTACCGGTTCGGCCGAACTGATCCGAATCAGTAGGAACTGATCGGCATGCCAGAAACTGGGCCATGCAAACAAGCGAAGCCCCATTTGCGGTATGCAGGCAACAAGCAAAACAATGCCCCTCCCGGTCTGCGTAAAAAACACTCTACATTGGAACCGGTTCCTGGGGCCCAAAAGGTTGGGGGGGGGGGCACTGAACTAGGCTATACCTATACCTATAGATGAAACGAAAGGATGATGCGTAAGAATTATTGTAAGTTAAGAAAAGTGAAGAAGTACAAATGAAAAAAGTTGAGAACAGGTTTTGTTCTTTTTAAAAGAGAAGTATTCGAAAGCAATTATATTCATATTGACCCTTTATTTTCCCCTTTTCCCTGGCTATCTAGCGGTTGCTTATTATTAACCTGAGATCTCTTTTCTTTGAAAGGTTGTCCGTCACACGTTGAATTGCTTCTCTCCGTGGGTACATTTTCTAATCAGTTCACATGATTGAACTTGCATCAAGTGATGCTTTACTTAATTCCTTTCCGTTTGTGCGGTATGATTCTTAGAGGGACCCTCGTCAAAATTTTGGAGGGTCCTGTCAGTTTGAAAAGAACATGACCTTTAAATTGTATCAGTATGTTTGCTGGTGCATAAGGGAAAGGGAAAGGTTTGTACTGATGGAAAACTATTAAAAAGGGGAAGGAAGAAGAAAGGAAAGGAAGAAAGAAGAAATTCACATGGAAGCAACATGCGTGGAAACTGAAATTTGTGCTTAACTGGCTAAATAACTTGTAGGGAGATTATAATGATCTCTTCAAGGACATCCCTAATTCTTGTTTCTCACTTTTCTTTGAGTGGGCACTTGTTGGTATGTTTTAGGTGTTGTCTGATAAATTTTAGAATTACTTAAAGGTAAAGGTTCCCCTCGCACATATGTGCTAGTTGTTCCCTACTCTGGGGGCGGTGCTCATCTCTGTTTCAAAGCCAAAGAGCTGTCCGAAGACGCCTCTGTGGTCATGTGGCCAGCATGACTCAATGCCGAAGGTGCTCGGAACACTGTTCCCTTCCCACCAAAGGTGGTCCCTATTTTTCTACTTGCATTTTTTACGTGCTTTCGAACTGCTAGGTTGGCAGAAGCTGGGACAAGTAACAGGAGCTCACTTCGTTATGCGGCGGCTAGGGATTCGAACTGCTGAACTGCCAACCTTTCTGATTGACAAGCTCAGCGTCTTAGCCATTGAGCCACCGCGTCCCGTATAGAATTGCTTAGGGTCATCTTAAAAAGTATCAACTACTTGTTTTACTTGCTTTGTGTATTCAGCTTCATTTATTGAGTAGAAGTGTTACTTCTGTTATCCAGAGGCTGTTGTTAATTAGAATTAAAGAGAGGGAAGGAAACCAGGCTTAGGACAAAAAATAAAGGTTCACTATGTCAGCCTATGAAAATAGAATAACAAGATCAGAAGGGACCTTGGAGGTCTTCTAGTCTAATTTCCAATTTGTGAAAATAGAGGTGGTCCTGAGGTTTATTTATTCAATCCCCAGACTTCCAGCGATAGTGGGTGGTTTGCAACAACAACAAAACTCTATAAAATGATAAAAACAATGCACAATGAAGAAGCAATGATACCAATCTAAAGGAATGCTCTGATTTTTTTCACTTGCTATCAAAGGGGAGAAATAACAGAATAACAGAGTTGGAAGGGGACCTTAGAGGTCTTCTAATCCAACCCACTGCTCAAGCAGGAAACCCTAGAGCATTTCAGACAATCTGTTGTCCATTCTCTTCTTTAAAATCTCCAGTGTTGGTGCACCCACAATTTTTGAAGGCAAGTCATTCCTCTGATTGTCTTGAAGGCATTAATCGGTCTGAAATCCTGCTGGACCAATTTGAAATTGGACCATTATGAAGAAATGCAAAAGATTATGATTTGGTCAAGAACACACTTCAGAGAATAATTCATTGACAGTTGATGGGAACCGAAATTCAAAACATCCAGAAAGTGCCAAGTTACGGTATTTATCTTTGATCTGGTAGAATGAGCCTATCCACGGTTAGAAATTAATCAATTATTATTCTCAAAAGAGATATGTTTCATGAATTGCCCACAATTTGGATCAGTTGTGATGCTGTTACATAGAGGACTTATGATATGGAACTACCTCAAAATGCTTTACTGGTAGAAAGTTATGTTATGCCGAGGACTTTATGTACGATTTCATTCCACACTGGAAACTCAAAATTGTTTCTGCTACAGAATGTTTCTGTACCCCTCTAAGAAACTCTCTGCTTCACAAAACAGAAGTCAGCTCTTTTCTACCAGAACAGAATGGGACTTCACAGAAGGGCAAAATGAGGTATTTCCTTCCCTGCTTTTTTCCTTTTTGATTAAAAGAATGATTTGCTAAACAGTCTGTGGTTCCTCACTTGAAAGCCTATAGGTCTATGCATAGTATCTTATGATTTATGATTTATCACTTTGGTGCTTTGTTGTACACTGAGAGCATATGTACCAGAGATAAATTTCTTGGGTATCCAATCACACTTGGCCAATAAAAAATTCTATTCTATTCTATTCTATTCCATTCCATTCCATTCCATCCCATCCCATCCCATCCCATCCCAACCCAACCCATCCCATCCCATCCCATCCCATTCCATTCTATCCTATCCTATCCTACCCTTCCCTTCCCTTCCCTATGCTACTCTACCCTATCCTACTCTACCATCCCATCCTATCCCATCCCATCCCATCCCATCCTTATATGTACATATATATGATTATACCAATACCAAGAAAAATGAAGCCATCGTACACCATATTAAACTGTTTCTGAAATTTAGGAGATTTTTGGAAACCTAAAAACTTGCATTTGTTAAGATCTTTCAATAACAATTTTATTACCGCAAAACTGGATCATTCCTGAGCTGCATTTATAACCCTTCAAGGGTCTAATACCTCTAAGTCCAGTTTGCGATGGGGGTGAAATGTAGTTTCTCCTCGTCTTCCTTCTGTAGCTTTCCTGCGTTTTCTTAGGTGATCATCAGTGGAAATGTAACCATGTTAACGATGTGCCAAAACTGGCTTTGCCGTTTGTCAAACATTTTCTTTTCCCCACAGGAGAGGTTTCTGTTTATCTCTGTTATTCTCAAGAGACAGTAAATTTCTTTTGACAACTGCTGGCTCTGTTGTATTGTACAACTTTCCCACACCTATAACTTTCCCTGGCTGCCTCCCTACTCCCCTGTCAGAGAAGAAGACTCTATGACAGGGGTCTCCAAAGTTGACAACTTTAGGAGTTGTGAACTTAGCATGGCTGCTTGTTGAATTCTGGGAGTTGAAGTCCATAAAACTTAAAGCTGCCACATCTAGAGACCCTGCCCTATGAGAAAAGTGTTCTTCTCAGGTCTCCTCTAGAGATTGAGTTGAAATGTAGGAAGCTTAGCAAGAGACATATTTAGAATTTAGAATAACAGAGTTGGAAGTGACCTTGAAGAACTTCTAGTCCAACCCCCTGCTTAGGCGGGAAACCCTACACCACTTCAGTCAAATGGTTATCCAATCTCTTCTTAAAAACTTCCAGTGTTGGAGCATTCACAACTTCAGGAGGGAAGTTGTTCCCCTGATTAATTGTTGTAACTTCAGGAAATTTCTCCTCAGTTCTAAGTTGCTTCTCTCCTTGATTAGTTCTTACTTCTTGTCCTACCCTCAGGTCCTTTGGAGAATAGGTTGACTCCCTCTCCTCTGTGGCAGCTCCTGAGATATCGGAACACTGCTATCATGTCTCCCCTAGTCCTTCTTTTCATTCTTTTCATACCCAATTCCTGCTACTGTTCTTCATATGTTTTAGCCTGCAGTCCCCTAATCATCTTGGTTGCTCTTCTCTGCACTCTTTCTAGAGTCTCCACATCTTTTTTTACATCGTGGTGACCATAACTGGATACAGCATTCCAATGTGGCCTTACCAAGACATTATATCCCCCTAGAATAACATCAGAGAAATACTCTTCTTTGAAACAAATTTTGAAAATGAAGGATCGTTCCAGGAAATGAGTGAGAAGGGGTAAACCATAAAACTGACATGTTTGTCTCTGTGATCCTGAATAGTATGGCAAGATTTTTTTACTATAAAACCACAGAAGTCAAAGTTGTAGGATTGAGTGACCATAGCATCTCTGTTGCTCTAGACTGGGGTGATTTTGAATGCCTGAAGAGGACTATAATATTGTTTGTTTGTAGATTAGGAGTTGATTAAATATACCAATAGTCATAAATATCACAGTATAATAAATCACCTAACTGACTGTTGGAAGATTAGTTTTACCTTTCATGAAATGCTAATGTTGGTTTTGTTTTTGTTTCACCGTATTGTCTTTCTCTTTAAAAATTACAGCTTTACTACAGAAAGCTAATTTCATAATACAGTATTAACTCAATATTGCATAAATTACATTTGTCAGATTGCATTGTTATGGATGTACAAAGCCCCAAATTTACAGCCAAAAGCTCTCCAAAGACATGTATTCATAATTTCCTACAATGAACCATATGCCACAATATAGTCTTAAGGAATTACACACGTTAACGCCGGGCACAAATTTTGCTGTTTCTTTCTCAGCTGCAAACGGAATCCATATATTTCCGTTCATTTGTGTGCATTCATTTTAGTTGCAATTACATATGCTGAAAGCGTAATGCACTGAAAATATTTAATACCTGAAGCCTTTAAAAAAAATAAAAAAGCCACATGTTGCCATTGTAATTTGTGGCAGCACATTTTTATTTATTTATTTCTAACGACGATCTCGACCATCTGAGAATTATATCCATTGGCAGCTTAAAAAAAACCTTAAAATATTCAAAAGCCGAGGTCTTAATATTGGCAGGAACCATATTATAGGGCATTAATAAAATTTTTAAAAAAGTAAAAATACCAGCTGTGAACCCATAGATATACATTTTCATTAATACTTCATTGATGCTTGCAAAGTGTTGTGTTGAAAGAGGCATCCACACAGCTCTGCCTAATGTGTGGGTTAGGCCTTCACTGGGGCTAAATTATATGTAGTGTACAAATTCCAAATGCATTTTAAGCTTCTCTTAAAGCTTGAAAATAAACATCTCAGTGATTCTTTGAGAGAAAAGATCCCCTTGACGTGTTTTTTTTTTTTTTTGAAAATCACCCCAATCTGGTTTCCAATGTAGTCATTTCAGATGCATTTGGAAATAGAAAAGAATAAAATATTGTGTTGAAAACGTGTATGGGCCACAAATAGATGCAATTTTACCCTTACATTTTCCCCCTTTCTGGATAGGTAGCTAACAGGATGTATGTATGTATGTATGTATGTATGTATGTATGTATGTATGTATGTATGTATGTATGTATGCATGCATGCATGCATGTAGTCAGGTCTGGCAAAATTGTATACAGATAGCTACCATAAAAATCAGCTAACCTGCTTTCCATAGAGGTGATTTAATTGTGGCTAATTTTGCCTTGGGTTTATTTTTTAAATGCAAAATATTTTTTCCTTGCAAGATACAAACCACATTTAGCTCGCTCATGTCAATGAAATTACAGCCAGGGGTGATAGTGGTTTGTGTGTGTGCGTGTGTGTGTGTGTGTGTGTGTGTGTAGGGGAAAATGGGGAGCTGGTGTGATCGTGCAACCTCTATACTAGGTTTTAAACACACAGTGTCTAATCAGACCTTGACAGATCCATTGTAAATCAAAGGTCTGGTAAGTGGAGACGCCAGAAATGTTTGATCTCACTCCAAACCTTGAAACAACTTGCTTATTTTTCCTGCAGCTTGGCTCTTCGCTAAAATAAAACATTGAGAGATGAATGTTCTGACAGGTCATTGTGTGTCAAACTGTCACTCTGTAATGGTTACATATTTCAGCTGGATTGGGGTGTCGGGTGGGGGGGAAAGCCTGCGAGAACGGAACAGCCAAAGGAGAGGGATGGGAGAGACACACAAAGAACCTGAGCCTTCAGCTTAATCCTTGTGGCTGATCTTCATTTAAACCAAACGCTTGTCATATTTGGGGTGCTCGTACCATGGAGAAGGCAGAAGAGGGCGTGTGTGTAATTTTATAAATTTTTAATGATATTGGGCCCAACCGGTGCTTTGGAAATTTGCTATACTTTAATCCCCCCCCCTTCCTTCCTTCGTTAGCACAGGCTCGCTAATGCATCCAAGTGCTAAGAGCATGTCCTGGGGAGGCTGCGATAATTGTGCTGTTAATAATATTGTGGCACTAGTAATGTTCGCCTGGTAATCAAGCCACACAATTTTTTTTAATATATTCAGTTATTACACCGCATCTCGCACAAATCATGTCAATTACAATTGCCAGTCTGTGACAGTTAAAATAATTGTCTGCATATTCTGGAATTTTCTATTGGCTTGGCTAATCAAGCTAAGGGGGAAAAATATCTATGCATTAGTTGCGTGGGATTTTTGGGGGGCTCCTGTCTGTTTCTGCTTTTAAATCAATTGTCCAGCTACTATCAAAGTCAAAAAAAGGGGGATTTTCCCCACTAGAATGATACGCAATCAGGTGAATGAAGACTCATGCGAATCAAAAGAACAGATCCGTTGGTAGAGGTATTCGTATGTATATTTGATTTTTTTTAAAAAAGGGCTTATTTGTGTGTAAGTAAATGTATATAAAGGGATGCGGTGGCTCAGTGGCTAAGATGCTGAGCTTGTCAATCAGAAGGTCGGCAGTTCAGCAGTTCGAATCCCTAGGGCTGCATAACGGAGTGAGCTCCCGTTACTTCTCCCAGCTTCTGTCAATCTAGCAGCTAGAAAGCCTGTAAAAATGCAAATAGAAAAATAGGAACCACCTTTGGTGGGAAGGTAACAGCATTCCGTGTGCCCTCGGTGTTGAGTCATGCCGGCCACATGACCACGGAGACATCTTCGGACAGCTCTGGCTCTTTGGTTTGGAATGGAGATGGACACCGGCCCCTAGAGTCAAGAACGACTAACACGCATGTTCAGGGAAATCTTTACCTTTGCCTAAATGTATATAACCAATTCCAAAATCTCCCAGCCCTCAAAAAATAAAATGAAATAAAAAATTCCCTAGGGACTAAAAGAATTTTGCCTGGCATCTGCTGGGAGCGAATTTGACTATTTTTGTTGGAGAAGATCAATATGGGAGAAATGCTAACCAGAATGAGCCGTTTGCTCTTCCTTAAACAAATCCCTGGGTGGTTGCTCTCATTTTGTCAACTTTATTGAGTGGCCTAGAGGCCTCTTTCTTTGTCCCATCTTCAGAGTTCTTTCAAAGATGCTGGTTTCTTTCCAAGTGTTTCTCTGATTGGCTACACAACCATACAACGAAGGCAGCAACAGTCCAGGCGTCAGGGTCCCAAGTAAGACCCCCAACGAAAGAAGACTCCAAGGGTTGAGGTTCCTCAAAGTTCCATTTTAATAGAGATGTCATATTGGCACATCTGGGAAAACCTGAATCTGAAAGTTTCCAAGGCCTGACATCAGGAGTTGTTGATAGACAAAGTCTCTCAGGTATCTTCTAAAATTTTGGGTGAGTGACTTTGGACCAACCCTCCCTCTCTCACTTCATGGGGATGCTGTTGTGGTAAAAAGAGGCAGAGGAAAAGGAGGACGACATCAGCGGTGTTGGGTACTTTTGCCATCTTGATTTGTACAGGGAGTCTTCGACTTACGATCACATTTCTGTTCTGATTTCTGTTGTTAAGGGAGATATTGGTTCAGGGAGTTTTGCTTCATTTTACAAACTTCCTTGCCACCATTGTTAAGTGAATCACTGCAGTTGATGTGTTAGTCACCTGGTTGTTAAGTGAATTTGATTTCCCCATTGACTTTGCTTGTCAGAAGGTCACAAAAAAAAAGGATCACAGGATCTTGGGAAGCCATAAATAGGTTATAAATTCAGTTGCCCAACATCTGAATTTTGATCACATGATCTTGGGGATGCTGCAAAGGATGCAAACGTGGTTATAAGTCACTTTTTAAAAGCACCGTTCTAACTTCGAATGGTCACGAAATGAACAGTTGCAAGTTGAGAACTACCTGTACATGCAAGAAAGGTGGGATCTTAAAAAAATTCCTGAAGTCAACCCAACAGCTGTCCAAATCCTGCTTGACTCAATCATTTTTCCTAAGATACTCTGTTTTTTTTTTGTTTTTTTTAAAAAATATATTTTCTATGCAAAACATACCTGGAACTTTTAAAACTGCAAATGTTTGCACTCACAGCTCATCAGGGTGGATTTATTTATAACATAGCATATGCTGTGCAGTCCTTATAGAAACAAGTATCCAGAGTTCAGTGATTCAGTGCTGAATTTTTTATGCAAATGAAAGGCATTTGAAACACAAATGATTGGGGAAAGCAGGTATCTTTTAAAATGAAAAAAGAGATAAGAGATAAGGATTGAGAGAGGGAATATTGAATATTGTTTTGGATTTATAATGGCAAGGACATTGACAAGTGTTCTGGATGGCTGATTAGTATTAGTGTGTATGTACACACAGATGAAATTAGTATTACATCTTTGCATATATATATACTGTATATTATAATATAATATAATATATATATAATATTTGTGTGTGTATGTGTATAGGTATTGGTATAGGTATAGGTAAAGGTAAAATTTCCCCTCGCACATATGTGCTAGTCGTTCCCAACTCTAGGGGGTACTGCTCATCTCCATTTCAAAGCCAAAGAGCCAGTGCTGTCCAAAGACACCTCTGTGGTCATGTGGCCAGCATGATTCAACGTTGAAGGTGCACAGAACACTGTTATCTTCCCACCAAAGTTAGTCACTATTTTCTACTTGCAGCTTTACATGCTTTCAAACTGCTAGATTGGCAGAAGCTGGGACAAGTAACGGGAACTCACTCTGTTACACAGCACTAGGGATTTGAACTGCCGAACTGGCGACCTCAAGCAGCGACCTCAAGCTGACAAGCTCAGCGTCTTAGCCACTGAGCCACCGCATCCCTAATTGTGTGTGTGTGTTCTTATCAGCTATTATAACTGTTAGATGCTATTTGGTTCCTCCCTCCTGTACCTTAGTAAGGGGGATTGGGATAATGTTTTGGTTTATGGTGGGAGGGAATTGGTTCAAGGTCTGATCCAGAATAGTTTGATGTCCTGATAAAATTATGTGTGTGTGTGTGTTTTGATATAATAGGTTTTCAGGAAACATGGCTTGAGCAAATTGTATCTCAGAATCTAGAGTTTAGTCTTCAATTTCGCCTGGAGGTAAAACTGAAAAGATTTCTTTTCCACTCGCTCTCCCCCTCCATCTCTCTTCAAGCCTGTGAGTCTTGACCATTCAGAATGAATAGCTTTAGAATCATACCCAGACAGAAAAATCAATGTTTCATATCAAGAGGCTTCAGGGGTTAGGCTCCTGTGTTTATGTCAACAAGGCTATCGGTTTTCTTAATACTCCAAAGGTAGTATTTCCATGCTTGCAGGAACCAACTGCAGTGACTTGTGTGGTCAAAGTTGAGCAAGCAAATTTTCCCTGCGCGAGGGTGGCCAACTGCTGTAATGCTCAATGAAACATAGGTGCCTATGTTGTGTTTCCCAGAAAGGAAAATGACACAAAGCCAACAATTGCAAAGAGGAGTAGAACGTGGTTAAAGATGAAATGTTCAAAGCAGGTAGAAAAGATTGTTCCACATATTATCCATCTGGCATGTAAGAAATCTGGATACATCAGGGACTGTTGATTTGTGAAAGCTTAAAATGATATAAGTAATATTTATCAGGGCTTGTGAAAATCTAGTTGACTTGATAGCAAGTTGGTAAATGCCTGCATTCAATCAGCGTACCCAATAGGGTAACTGATTTGGTTATTGAATCTAACAAATAATAGAATAACAGAGTTGGAAGGGACCTTGGAGGTCTTCTACTCCAACCCTCTGCTCAAGCAGGAAATCTTATATCATTTTAGACAAATGGTTGTCCAATCTCTTCTTAAAAACTGGTGGATGTGCCCAAACTTCTGTGGGGCAAGTTGTTCCACTGATTAATTGTTCTAACTGTCAGGAAATTTCTCCTTAGTTCTAGGTTTGTTCTCTCCTTGATTAGTTTCCACCCATTGCTTCTTGTTCTGCCCCCATGTGCTTTGGAGAATAGATGTATTCAACTAGATTCAGATGGAAATGGATTGAAGTAAAATCGAATCAGTCCTGTATGAGGAAAGATACCAAACTGATTAAATGGTCCGGTTAAAACTGAATCGACTGTTTGATTTAAATCAACAATTTGCACAGAACTGACAATTGGAACTGAATCGACTATTCAGATAAGATCAGATTGATTTGACCAAATTGGATTGAGAGCAAAGCCTCTCTGAAATTCATTTCTGAAAGCGATTTAAGGTAAATGAAGGAAAGGATGAGAGATAACTTGTCAGAATATTCATGAACTGGCAGAGACATGGTAACAAGGTCAGACAATGTATAGGCATGGCAACTGGGTCAGCCAACGGGAACCATTTGGTGACTGAGAGCCATACCAGATGGTTTGGAGCCTGGGCGTGGCTTATTTATTTATTTATTTATTTATTTATTTATTTATTTATTTATTTATTTATTTATTTATTTATTTATTTATTCGCACTTCTAGACCGCCCCCTCTCCCAAAAAGGACTCGGGGCGGTGTACAGTCCACACAGCAAATAAATCATCTACAATAAAATTCGTTAAATAGATAAGCAGATGAATAAGTGAATAAATATAAATATGGAGGAGGTTAAAGAATTAAAAGAACTGTACAGCAAGAATATAAATATGGCTTTAAAACCCCTAAAATCAATTAAATTTAAAACAATACCCTTAAAATCCCAGTTGAAAGTATATTTCCAGGAGGTAACAGTTGTAACAGTTATAATTATGCCAGGCCTACCTATGTAACTCTGAGTCTGTGCAAATAAACTAATCTAGTCTACAACTCTGAATCAAAACTGAAACTGTTCTCTGCTAATCTCTCCACCATGTTGGAAGAATCTGCTGTTGGTATTGTACATGTATTAATGTGTTACTATGTATATAAAGAAGTTAATGAATCCTGCTGAATCAATTATCTGTGTGTGCTTTCTGGATTTGATTTTTTTCAACAAACTCTGACACAACTCATTTTACATCTGAATGAAAATTTATCTAGTTTGCAATTCTTGACCAATTACATAAATTGAAAGACAGGCATTTTCACTTTCCTGAACAGGCAACTCATACATACAGAGTGTATATATTACAAAAGCATGAGTACCAGAAGTGCTCAGTGAAAATCTCCTATAACAATATAGGATTAGAGGATGTGGGAAGGAAAATCGTTGCCTTCAGTTAAAATGTTGAGGTTGAAGCTGGTTAAGACGAACGGAACAAGAAACCCATCATTTTCCGAAATGATTCCATAGGTGTTTGGAGAGGGAGGGTTTTAACAATTTTAGACACCAGACTTGTTCTTCATGGTTGATCAGGGGAGGCTGCAAGTCAATGATTCCACTCATACTTTGCGCTCAAAAGGTCACAACTTCAAACTTCAGCATCTCCAGATAGAGCGGGTAAATAGTTCTGCCAGCCGTCCTGAATTGCTGCTGTCAGTTAGTATAGGTCAGAGGTAGGCAGTCTACAGCTTGAGGTCCAAATACAATTTCTCTCCACTTCTTTTTCTTTTCTTTTTTTTACAAAGATCTTTTCAGCAATCTATCTAAAAGTATGGGGGAAAAAAATACCAACACAAGGACCTTAAAGAACCTCACCAGTAGTTTTACTCGAATCTGGTTTCCATTTCTTAATTTCGATTAACATTTTGCCTCTTCACAGGTTCTTGGCTTTCTACAATTTTCAATCATGTACAAGTCTTGCAGTCTAGACCAATCCTGTGGTTTTTTTTTAGCAAGGTGTTTCAAAAATGGCTTTCCATTGCTTCCTTCCTAGGGCTGACAGAAAGGGACTGGCCCAAAGTTACCCAATTTGGCTTTGTGCCTAAGACGGGTTTAGAATACATGAGTAACATCCAGTTCATTTGCTGGCATCCTTGTTTTTCCCCTCCTGAAACACCAAAGGTGTTTGCTTATTTACTAGTAGTGTGGTTTCAAGCTGAGAGATTTTTCCTCCATCATCCAAAGAGTCCTTTGAGCCTCTCACAGGGAGCTGCTGGCTTTAATTTTTTGAGAAGGAGTAATAAGCATTCAAGGGATGTGGTGGCTCAGTGGCTTGTCGATCAGAAAGCTCGGCAGTTCAGCGGTTCAAATCCGTAGCGCCACGTAATGGAGTGAGCTCCCTTTACTTGTCCCAGCTTCTGCCAACCTAGCATTTCAAAAACATGTAAAAATGCAATTAGAAAAATTGGGGCCACCTTTGGTGGGAAGGTAACAGCGTTCTGTGCTCCTTCGGCATTGAGTCATGCCGGCCACATGACCAACGAGACGTCTTCGGACAGCGCTGGCTCTTCAGCTTTGAAACGGAGATGAGCACCGCCCTCTAGAGTCAGGAACGACTAGCACATATGTGCGAGGGGAACCTTTACTTTTTAAGGCTGTAGCTAAACCTTTTCCTGATTTGTTTGCTGTGGGAGAAGAATAATTTTCTCCACTCCGTTTCTATGTCTTGGGTTACTCTTTAGAGTCCAGAGAGTGAAACAAATCTCTTTCTCCACGTAATTAGTTAGAGTTGTTGAAACCGTTTTCTATTCCCAGTTCCATTGCACTTAGGTCAACCTTCACAGACATCCCTTTGGATCTCTGAATTGTAATAAATGAACCACACCATGAGGATTTCACCAAAACCTTTTTTTAAAAAACTTTGAACCAAAGTCTCAAACGCAAATTGAGAGATTCTTCGGGTTGAATGAGAGCAAGTAGGCAGAAGACTTTTTTTGTGTATACAACTAGTAATTATACAGCTGGTTCCATGATCCCTCCCCTCCCCCTTTCCAATACTTCCTTGGGCTGTCTTTAGTGACACAGAGCTAACACTGAAGACGCTAGGGGCTGCCGTGAGCCTTGCTCACCCAGAGCTATTGGATGAAAAGGCAGTGCAGATGTAATTTGTTTTCAATGGCTGTTTCAAAAGAATAATTGTGGTGACATTGTGGGATCAATACTATAGATTTTTGTTTTCAAGTACACTGTATGTGTGGTGCTAAGGGGAGGCAGGAAATATAGCACTGCAGCCAGAATACAATAAAAATGGATTGAGGTCTGTGCGTACCGTCGGCTGGTAGCCATCATAAGGTTTAGGACATCATTGGTGGGATTAGGGAGCTTGTCCTCTGGGTTGGCATTTCATTGCGAGCATGTAAGATCCTGCTACTTCTTTTCTTTGAGGGACCTGTTTACTGAACTTGTATCAAGCAAGGGTAGCTGCATCGTTGTACACATTCCACTCACTAACAGGTGGGAAAGGTAAGGACGGCGGGATTAAGTGCGTTGGCAATGTCATTCAATTTGGCATGTTGCTAACATGAAATGAAAAGAAGCAGCATCAGAGGGGAAGGAAGAGAACGATCCTTACTCAGTTGTTCCATGAACCTTATGTTCCTTGTCTCTCTAGGCCAATAATCTAGATTTTGTTTTTTTAAAAAAAACCTGTTTAAGGAACCAGAGGGCTGAATGAAGGCACACGCAACCAAAGAGCTTCAGGCTGATAGACGCTGCTTGAAACAATATGGAGAGTGTCACTTAAAATGCCAAGAGAAATATGACGGGGTCATCAAGGACTTTCGGCTTTAAGAATATCACGTAGCAAAGGAACCAGATTGGGGGGAAAAACCAGTGGTTCCCAGGCTGAAAATTAGATGAAGAAAGAGTTGGTAATACAGTAGAGCTGCGTTAATTAAAATTAACCAATTTTGTTGTATACATGATGTACAATGACAATAAAGCAGAGGTGGCATTCAGCAGATACTGAGCAGTCCTAGAGAACCGGTAGCGGAAATTTTGAGTAGTTTGGAGAACCAGTAAATACCACCTCTGACTGACTCTGCCCAGTGGTGAAATTCAATTTTTTTTACTACCAGGGTGTGGCTTGGTGGGCGGGGTGTGGCTAGGTGGGCATGGCTTGGTGGGTGTGGCAGGGGAAGGATACTGCAAAATCTCCATTCCCACCCTACTTTGGGCCCAACGAGAGGTGGCATTTGCTGGTTCTCCGGACTACTCAAAATTTCTGCTACCGGTTCTCCAAACTACTCAAAATTTCCACTACCAGTTCTCCAGAACCTGTCAGAACCTGCTGGATTTCACTCCTGCCCCTGCCCCCATCTATTCTCTGCTTCCCAAGTCCCAGCTGATCTGGAGGGAATGGAGATTTTACCACATCCTTCCCCTGCCACACCCACCAAGCCACGCCACGCCCACAGAACCAGTAGTAAAAACGTTTTAATCCCCTCACTGCAATAACAGCTGCACTAATGTATTGAGATGGTCAAGGATTCTACCCCCTCCCATTCCTTGTCTTTCATTTATTATTTTCATTCATGTATTTATTCCTCATATTTGTATATCCATCTCACAATCAAGTGTCTCTGAATGGTGTGCAACATACAGGTAGTCCTTGATTTATGACCACTATTGAAGCCAAAATTTGTGTTGCTAAGCGAGACAGTTGTTAAGTGAAATGTTGCCCCATTTAATGACCTTTCTTGCCACCGGTGTTAAGTAGATCACTGCAGTAGTTAAGTTAGTCACACGGTTGTTTAATGAATTGGGCTTCCCTGTTGACTTTACTTGTTGGCGGGTTTGAGCTTGTTATAAAAACTTTTTGAATCTTGAGAATAATTTTGTTTCTGCTTCAATTTTCATATCTCTGAGAAAAGCTTCCTAGGTACTTGTTCACCTAATTTCACAATTCTAGAAGCACCGGTTGGCTTTGAAAATTAACATACTGCTAACATGACCACTGAAATTTTTTTAAAAGATCGCAAACAGATCAAAACCTGCTCTCCCCAAAATGCATTACAATTTTAATGCAAATTCCCTTTTAAATTACACGCCAGCTGATGGAAAAAATGGAGTGAAATGAATGTATAGTTGGATGACTGCTAATGAGTGAATTCAGGTTTGACAGATATCCATCTTCTGATGCAGATTGCTTCTAAGTTCAATGTGTGTATTTTATTTCAGTGATTTCAAATGTTTATATATTTCCTGTCTGGCCGTCCGCCTCTTGGGGCTGTTAAATGGTATTTTAATGCCATTAAAATAGCTATTGTACCTGTAAGAAAAATCAAGGAAAGAAAAAAATATTATTTATATGTTTGTATTTGCACATGCATGCACCCAAACACATAAGTCCTGGAACAATAGCAGTAGATGGCAGCAATTAGCCAACCTTGCTTGATAACTAATTAACAAAGAAGCTAGCTGAGAAGGACCTTGGGGTCCTTGGACAGAAAGCTACCAGGCTTCTTTAGACTAGCTTGTTAAAAAAAAAAAGAAATTCTTAGAAGGTCATAATGAGCCATTTCTTTTCACCTAGTCATGAAAATGAGATGACCTAGATTTGAGACTCAAGGGAGTCCTTATTTAATTTACTATCCCAAGGTATTCCAATGGGAGGTGAACAGAAGTGTTATAGGTCGCTGCCAAAATTGCGCCAATGCAGGTCTATGGTCTAAGGTTAGAGCGGGACTTTTCAAAAATGGGAGGTGTGAAGAACCTTGTAGTTACAATAAATACAATAAATTTTACCTTTCCCAAAGTTTCAATGTATGGCTTTCATTGGTCATTAATGTTCGTTATGGAGATTGGATGTTTCTTAGGGAAGATTTTTAAAGGGATATCGGATGGCCAAAAGTTGGGAACTTCTACTTTACAGGAACGGCGAGTCTCATCATCATCATCACCAGGAGGATAATAATAATAATACCCTCTTCTTGGTTTTTGAATATCTGCAGCAGGGGTGGCATACACTTACCCTCCCAACCGGTTCACAAATGTGAGCCTGCGTGCGCTTGTACCCAACCATCCACGCATGTACTTTGGCTAAAACAAAAGGCCTAAATAGGATGCCATAGAGCAGTGTTTCTCAACCTTGGCCACTTGAAGATGTCCGGACTTCAACTCCCAGAATTCCCCAGCCAGCTGGCTGGGGAATTCTGGGAGTTGAAGTCCGGACATCTTCAAGTGGCCAAGGTTGAGAAACACTGCCATAGAGCCAGGGTGGGTGGGAGGGTCCACCCGCGATTTCCGCCACCAATTCAGCCGAACCTGTCCGAAGTGACAGAAAACCACCTCTGATCTGCAGGATGTTACCCAACCAAGATTTCTACTTGTGACCCCAACTGTTGGGTAGGTCAATGTCTTTCAAGCAACCTGACCTGAAGCTAATTCTAAATCAATAGTGAGACCTTAAAACCCCTTAGCAAATGCTGCCATAACTCTTTGTGTGAAATGACATTACATAAAGGGCTAAGAGTACTTCCGACCATCTCCCTGCTACCTTGTTTCGGACCATGACAGAAGCTACCTGTCAGGCATGCAGCTATCTTTTTCTTTTGGATCTTTGGCCTGCTACACCTTCTATTATTCTACTATGCCTTTTTTACTGTGGAAAAATGGGAGGGGAGATATCCTACATAACAAAGATCTATCCCCTTCAAGCAGAGCCATAGTAGGAATTGCCCCTTTCATTACATCATCACCCTGCACGACTCAACCAAGCGTGGGACTCAAAATACAACCTACAAAGTTACCCCTGCATAGCCCCATGGGAGTCTGACAACCAATCAGAATACAAGCTCAAATTCAAAAGCCTAGAGAGGGCATAAAACCCTGGCACTCTCAGCATCTCTTCCCTTCCCCGCCCCCCAGGATCTCAAGCCATGTGATCCTGTCTACCCGTAAACCATCTTTCCAAGCAGCTTCCATGTTTCCAGTGTCTTTCCTCCCCACTTGTAACTGAACCCAGATGGACATTTCTTCCAATATTACGAAAACATTTGCAGTATTTCCATCTCTCAACACAACTTGTTCTCTCTTCTGTTCTCTATGTGATCAGGGGGTAAAGTCTTTTATGATTTCTCTCTCTTCATAAACACTATAAAGCAACCTAAGGTATAGATTTGTAGATCTTTGATTCTTCCTTTAGCTTTTCAAGGTATGGAGCCCCAGGAGGTGAAAATGACAGGTTGTAATCCTGGCATGCAAAGCTTTTGTGACAAGAGAGGTTTGTTAAGGCAAATAATTTAATCTTCACCAGTGCGTCTTTTGGAAGTGATCTGTGAAAGTTCTGTTAATGATTTGAAAAGCATAGCGATGATTTAAGAGGGCAAATTGGAAGAAGCCTTGTTGGATGGATTTATCAATCATCAAGTTAGCATTGACTCTTAGTGACAGTATATACACCAGGGGTTAGCAACTCTGTGGCTCTGGAGCTGCACGTGGCTCTTTCATCCCTCTGTTGTGGCTCCCTGTCACCGGTCGGCACCACAATTTTGAGAGGAGTTTCCAGTTGGGACGGGGGGAGGAAGCACAGCACACCAGGAGGAGACTCTATGGCAAGGGACAGGTTTTCCGGTCAGCTCCACAATTGATAGGTTTTTCGATTAAGACAGGTAGAGGAAAAAGGACGCTGCGCTAGGAGGAGATTCTATTGTGGGGGAACCAGACTTCCGTTCAGCAGAGGAAAAAGGACGCCGTGCTAGGAGGAGACTCTATGGTGGGAGAGCTGGACTTCTGATTGGCTCCAGAATTGAATGGGAAGCTTCCGGTTAGGACCTTCGTGGCTCTTTGAGTACTTAAGGTTGCCAACCCCTGATATAGGCAGACCTTCTCCAGGACAATTTATAGGTAGTCCTTAACTTACAGCAGTTCATGTAGTGACGATTCGAAGTGACTGAAAAAAGTGACTTATGATTGTTTTTCACACTTTTTGACCATTGTGGCATCCCGAGTCTTTGCTTGTTGTATCCCAAGTTTGATAATTCAAACTTGTTCATTTGCGCCTCAAGTGAGAACTCTGGTTGATTTGTTGGATAATCCATTTGTTTTCTTCTCAGCCATGATATTCCCCAACATCAAAATTCAAAAGCATCAGTGCCCTTTTTCCAGTCTTCTTCAAAATCCAACTTTTACATGGAAGACCCAACCTTTAAAACAAAAGTTTTTGGTTTTTATTCTCATACATACATTCACAAATATACATTCCTATAAATATTATCAATAATCTGTGTTGTCTTTTAACATTTATAGCAATTCAATTCTTCCCCTACAAATTCAATGTACAATTGAAGATGCTTTTCTGCCATCCCGTACATCCATCTTGTTTTACAACAACCCTACCCTCCCTTCTCCTCTCCTTTCTTCTTTCCTCCTCTCTTTTCTTCTTCCCTTTCCTCTCCCCCACTGCTTCCCTCTTCTTCTCCTTCCTCTCCTCTCTCCTACTCTTACTACCCCTCCCATTCTTCCCCTCCTTTACCCTTTCTTCTTTCCTTCTCCTTTCCTCTCTCCTCCTCCTCTCTTCTCTCCTCCTCTCATTGTTGTATTTACATATATTCCTTTTCAATCTGGTATGTTTTTGGGATGGCATTCGAGCAAACCCAGTTCTGTATGTCTACAATAATCAACCTTGATTATCACCGTAAACATCAGGTTTACTGCTATTCGGAATAATTTTACAAGAAGGCTGTAGTTTCCCCCCCTTCCCAATATTAACAAATACTTCTGAAAGGATGTTGGTCAAATGAACCTGTGGTTTTTTTCTTTTTCTTTTTATGGATAAGATTCCAAATTTGTTTCTCCTGGAAATGAGGAATTTTTCTGTAAGGTAGTTGGCGATACCAGATGAGAATAATTTTTCAGACATGCTACAGTAAGGAATCCAAGATTCCTGGGGTTTTCTTTTTTTAAATGGTCTTTTTATTTCACCAGATAATGGGCCAGTTTGTGCATTGCTAAACCCAACCTCTTGTGTTCCCATTGTTGCGGTCAGTGGCACTTCACAATTTGTCAGAGGAAATGCAGAATATCTCTACAGGAGCCTGTTTAAGAGGATATCATTTCTCGATAAGCTCTTGCTAAGGTCACTCTACAGATTTGTTCCTTCTGTGTTCTCCTGTTGCTCCTGCCATTTGGGAAAAATCTGATTTATTAGGATTAAACAACTTATGGCTTCTGCCTGACTGAATCTACAATGTTTAAAAAAAATCTTACCTTTTCTTTTTAGAGGAAAAATGTCTAAAATGTTTCCAAAGAGCATAACTTGGCTTGGAATGGATAGTAGTTGTCTAGTATACAAATCAGTGAAGCCCTTAACTTCAGTAACTGAGTTATATGAAGCAAAGTTTATCTTACTCAAATCCCTAATATTGCTTTCAAGGTAAAGGTAAAGGTTCCCCTTGAATATATGTGTTAGTCATTCCCAGCTCTAGGGGGCGGTGCTCATCTCCGTTTGAAAGCTGAAGAGCCAGCGCTGTCCGAAGACGTCTCGTTGGTCATGTGGCCGGAATTACTAAATGCCAAAGGCACACAGAACGCTGTTACCTTCCCACCAAAGGTGGTCCCTGTTTTTCTACTTGCATTTTTTACGTGCTTTCGAACTGCTAGGTTGGCAGAAGCTGGGACAAATAACAGGAGCTCACTCCGTTATGTGGGCGCTAGGGATTCGAACCACCAACCTTTCTGGTCGACAAGCTGAGCCACTTCGTCCCTCTACAATTCAAGTAGGAAGCCCTTAACTCAGTAGTTGAGTTATGTGAAGCAAAGTTTATCTTACTCAAATCCCTAATATTGCTTTAAGTCAAGCCAATAAAGAGCCAAGATGAAATGAATGTTGATGGTAAGAGGGGGGGGGGAAGTACTCCTGAAGGTTAAATATTCGGATTATTGTGTCGAGAGAATCTTCTGGTTCCTTAAACTTTTGCAACATTATTGGGGGTATTCATTGCTATTTGGTAGAAAAATGAGATTGCTTGAAGTCATCTTTACCATCCTTCCCATTTCCCTTGGTCAAATAGAACTATAGGTCCTCCCCCCAGCCCTCCAATTGCTCCAACATATAAAAGGCTTTAATATTTATTAATTATAATATAACTATTTTATACTACACTGTCTAATAAAGAAGTCCCAATGAGTTTAGTTGTGTTAAGCATATAAAGATAGCAGCTGGCCATTAGGTTCACATTAAGTTGTTTTGATTTGGCATTTAGGATGGAAAGCTACCAGAACAATGGAGGACAATGTTATGACCAGGCTATACATTGGAGTGGAGATGCCAAGTCATATTACAATAATACAATAGCAGAGTTGGAAGGGACCTTGGAGGTCTTCTAGTCCAACCCCCTGCCTAGGCAGGAAACCCTATGCCATTTCAGACAGGTGGCTATCCAACATCTTCTTAAAGACTTCCAGTGTTAGGGCTTTCACAATTTCTGGAGGCAACTTCTGTTCCACTGATTGATTGTTCTAACTATCAAGAAATTTTTCCCTAGTGCTAAGTTGCTTCTTTCCTTGATTAGTTTCCACCCATTGCTTCTTGTCCTGCCTTCAAGTGCTTTGGAGAATAGCTTGACTCCCTCTTCTTTGTGGCAACTCCTGAGATATTGGAACACTACTATTATGTCTCCTTCTTTTCATCAAAATAGACATACCCAGTTCCTGCAACCGTTTTTCATGTTTTAGCTTCCAGTCCCCTAATCATCTTCTTTGTTCTTCTCTGCACTCTTTCTAAAGTCTCCACATCTTTTCTATATCGTGGAGACCAAAACTGAATGCAGTATTCCAAGTGTGACCTTAACCAAGGCATTATAAAGTGGTATTAACACTTTGTGTGATCTTGATTCTATTCCTCTGTTGATGCAGCCTATAACTGTGTTGGCTTTTTTGGCAGCTGCTGCACACTGCTGGCTCCTATTTATCATATTGCCTATGGCAGGGGTGGGGAACCATGGCCCTTTTACGATTTGTGAACTTCAACTCCTGGAATTCCTGAGCCAGCCATGCCTTCATGTATGGACCTGTTATTTCAGGTCTGACATGAATAGTAGGTCCACATGGGAAGGTCCAGTCAACCCGATGTATTGTTACTATGCACAGGAATATTCTCAATGAAGAGTTAGCCTCTGCTTGAAGTTAGATAAGGGCCAACAGAACTCAAGGAGGGTTGGGCTTAGTTTGCTTGTGGCTACATAGAGATTCTAGACTGATCCTTCTTTTAACTCTGCCCCCATGTTCTCCACTCCTTCCCCTACTTCAGTTAGCTCACTCTTCAGATAAGAATTATGCTTTGGCGAATTATGTATGTTTACTCTGGGGTCCATAAATGCTCTCCATCGTCTTGGAAGGTTCTCAGTAAATCCCTTTCTCTTGACTAGATGGCTCAGTGGCTAAGACACTGAGCTTGTTCGATCAGAAAGGTTGGCAGTTCGGTGGTTCGAATCCCTAGTACATGCTCATGTAGGAGACCTGTACTAGGGATTCGAACCGCCAAACTGCCGACCTTTCTGATTGACAAGCTCAGTGTCTTAGCCACTGAGCCACCTAGTTGGTGGTTGGATTAGATGACCTCCAAAGTCCCTTCCAACTCTGTTACTGTTTACTATTCTCTCATATTTTCTCTCTTTCTCCTTTATTCTTTCACTCTCTTTCATTCTCCCTCTCTCCCTCTCTCCCTCTCTATCTATCACACACACACTTATTAACCTGAGAATAACAGCATCTCATTCTGAACATACTTATTTTTCTTCCTTCCTTCCTTCCTTTCTCTCCCCCTCCCCATTTTCTAAGTCAGTAGGAAGATCAAAGAGTTTGCTGGGAGCTTTTAGCTCTAAATCATTCTTTTTATGTTCTAATACATGAGGTTTAGATGGAGCGCATTGATGTGGAGGAAATTTGCAGTTGGCGTATGAGAGAGGTCTGCCAGAGCTGTGCCCACCAAAAAAAGCTTTAAACGTGCCTGGTTGGTTTTTATGAGAAGCCATAAATTAAAACGTTTTGAGGTTTATTTAAAAAATGCCTTTTGATGGGTGAAGAACAGATCTTACCCAATTGGTGGCCATCACGGCTGATCTTCTACCACACAGGTGAGCCTCTTGGCTCCTGAGTGATGACTAGTAAGAAAAACAAGATGTCTTGGCTTGTTATAAATTTAACTCTTCTCTGATTAGCCTGAGCCAATTAGGACACCCCTGAGGTTCCGTTGAGGGCTGGAGTAAAAGTCTGAGAGCCTGATTAGCTCTAGGTCTCTTGATACTTGCTCCTGGTAGTAAATGCTGGCACATATAGTATTGATTTTCATTTAGATATCTTAATGTTCCCAGACAATCCAAGCAGATGTGAGCTGAACTCAGATCTATGAGAACGCCGGCCTCGCTATCGGCCAGCATTTTTCTTGCCATTTTGTTTCATTTTTCCTAAACTTAACTGATTCGGAATGGGGAGATATAAATGAAAAATGCAGAGCTCGCCTATCAATCATGGCATGCACAAACACAGCGCCTGCCCTTTTCTCAACATCCTATTACCACTGGGTAGTTGGCTAGTCAAACAGGAATAAAAATTACACGGCTAACATCATAAGTTAGGCTTGATTTGTTGAGCAAGAGGCCTGACAATTCGGCAAGAGTTATATACCTCTGCGTCGTTGAAAATCAGCCTTGTTATGGCTCTGGTACGTCTATAAAGATTGTTCATTTCATATAAAACAGCTACCTGCACTGAAAAGCTTGAAAGGAAGAGTGATGCTGGTTATAAATACAGAGGAAAATCTATTTGTCTGCTTCCTTCGTGCTGTTAGCAAGTCATACATGGCAGCCCTTGTGCTATTCTCGGGCAGCAGGGGAACCGATTCTAAGACCACCTTCAGCTTCCTCTCCCAGCCCTGGAACGAGACACATCATCCCTCTCTGTCATATAAGATAAAGCAATGAACTGTGACCACTGCCACCGCACTGCACTCTCGCCCACCAGGAGCAAGTTAATGGTAATGAAAAAAGAAGCTCTCCCACCCGGTTGGCACACCAAGCCAACCCGCCAATTTAAATTAAATTAAGCGCATGCCAAAGGCCGTCCATGGGAAAAGTCCGGTCCAACCGTTATAGCGCCGTCAAAGATAAATAGAAATGATTAAAATGAGCTCGAAGGCCTTTTGGGGGAGGTGGGGTGATGGGAGAAAGATGGAGAGGTGTAACGACTCTTGGTTCAGCTGGCGGGGGGAACACGCCCCAAGGATGGTTTAGTATTTAAATCTGATGGACTGATTGTTTTCATCAAGGAAGTAAAAGTCCTTCCTTGAAATAGAATTCTAAGAGTTATTTCAGTACTTTGGAGGGGGGGTTTCCAAGCTCAAGGTGGACGCAGCCTTCCATCCTTCCGAGGTTGGTAAAATGAGGATCCAGATTGTTGGGGGGCAAGATGCTGACGCTGTAAACCATTTAGAGAAGGCTGTAAGGACTGTGAAGCAGTATATAAGTCTAAGTGGTAGTGTTATTTATTGAGGTGTTGGCTTCGGGGAACCCAAAGCATGGCCTGTTTTGACATAAACTGCAGGGCGTGTGGGGAAAAGGTCATTCTGGTCTCCTACCCAAGTCCCCAGAATTTCAAAAAGGACTCAGCTTTGTATCTATTCAAAGGGGTGGCAGTGCAGCACACCTCGCACCCCAAAGCTTGGGAAACTGGTAAATGATAATTAAAAAAAAGTCAAGATATTAAAAGATTTTAGTATTCTTGGCTGAAATCTTGTGTGGGAGAGGTTTTCAGAATGGTCATGAGATTTTAACGGGTATCTCTTATAGGCTTGTCTCACCAAAGGCAATCAGATTGTTGGAAGAAATATCCAGGTCCAGTTACAAGCCGAGAGAAAGGCACTGGAGACAAAATGGAGACAGGAAGCTGATTGGAAAGAGGGTTCGTTGATTGGTGTGATTCTGGGTAGCTGACCACATGGAGGAGAATGAGGGTTTTGTATAGCTTCTCTTGGGCTTTGAACTTGAGCTTCCTTTTCCTGCGCAAGACTGTGCATTCTATTGTCAGACTCCCATGGAGCCATATAGCTGACTCTGTAGGTGGTCCGAGAAGTTTGGTTGAAGTTTCTGAGGGTGATGCAATATCTTAGGAGATTGTGCAATGTAGTGAGCTCTGTGTCTTAGTGGGTTTATCCTATTATGTCCTGAAGAGTCAGGTCTTAATCCCTTCACTCTGGAGCTGAAGGTCTTTTGTTTTGTAGATAGGCTGACCCAGTCTTTCTCAATGGGCACAAAATATCTGCTGGGGACAGGGAGCTGAAGCTCTGAGTTTCTGCCTCCCTTAAGATTTTTTTATTTCTCTTTTAGGGGAAATATAATATTCTAAGTAAGAGACCGGTGGTGGGTTGCAAATATTTTTACCACTGGTTCAAGTGTGCATTTTTGCACATGCACAGAAGCATCCAGGCTGGTGGATTACTACCAGTTCGGCTGAACTGGGCTGAACCAGGCCAAACTGGGAGCAACCCACCACTGTAAGGGACATGGTGGCTCAGTGGATAAAATGCTGAGCTTGTCGATCAGAACGATCGGCAGTTTGGCTGTTCGAATCCCTAGCGCCACATAACAGAGTGAGCTCCAGTTACTTGTCCCAGCTTCTGCCAACCTAGCAGTTCGAAAGCATGTAAAAATACAAGCAGAAAAATAGGAACCAATTTTGGTGGGAAGGTAACAGCGTTCCGTGCGCCTTCAGCATTTAGTCATGACCACGGAGACATCTTCGGACAGTGCTGGCTCTTTGGCTTTGAAACTGAGATGAGCACCGCCTCCTAGAGTCGACTAGCACATATGTGCGGGGGGAACCTTTACCTTTATAATATTCTACCTTTTTAATATTTCCTAAAATATTTCATTCTTCTAGGAGAGGGGTGGGTACTAAATTTCTAGCGGATCCTCTCTGGTTAAAAAAAACCTGAGAAGGAACCAAAATGTCTGAAAAAATGAGATGGACCCAAATTATTTGTTTGCTATTGGGTTTTGTTTTAGGAGCCCTTTTCTCCAGGAAATCAGAACTGGAGGCTAATGCAATCCAATGGATTTTTGCCTCTGCAAATGGACCATGTGGTTTTTGCTGGTCGGAGAAAACGGCCCAATGAAGGACATTTTATAACAAAAGGGAATCTTTCAAAAGAATGCAACATAAGATAACAAACCCTGATTTTTTTTAGAAGGGTCCAAGTAATTAACCTAATTCACGTTGTGGAAGGCCTTAAATAACGCAGGCCTATTATATAGAGTTTGCTGCATACATTATGCAAATCAGGCAAATTTACATAGATTTGCTTGGGCCCCGCATCATTTTGCTACCGCCAGTTATGTGATGGAAGGGGAAAAAATACAGTTATTCACTGGGTAGGTCTCTTGAGTAGAGGAAAGACTGCTGAGGCTCCTGGTGTTTTCAAAATTGCTCTAGGAAGGAGTGTGAGCTAATAAGACTGACTCTGAAAGGGCAAACTTTGGTTTGCACCAATGCTCACTGCCTTATTCATACATTATGCTAAAGAAGGGGCAGGGACTCTATTGGTGGCTAGGAAGACATCTAACATTTTAGGATAACCTGAATACTACATTGATTCTCCCATGCAGATATGGGAAATGACCAAGGGAGTGGTATACTGTAATTTCCTGTTGATATAGAAGGGAAGGTCTGAATGGGGGACTTATTATATAACCCATGCAAATAATAACATTAAGTACACCTGCGATCCATGTGGCTAATGGCAATCCAGCATCTTTGGGCAGAACATCTGTCCCCCCCCCCCTTTCTATTTTTTTTTTTTAATTTTGCTCTTCTTAACAAAATAATAATTCTCCAGGCCAGGAATGGCTCTTTTGTTTCCTAATCTCACATTGTTTGGTTGTCTGAGTTCTTGACCCTTCATAAGATGCCCATTGATTTTGATTATTTACCGTTTTACAAGAGGGGAAAAGAAGAAGAAGGCAGCGCCTGCTGTGAGAAAGATCAGAGGGCCCTGCCTTCCTCAAGGCTATTGCCTTCTTTAATTCCTCAGTTTTAAAGTCTGGGAACTGATTGCATTTTACTCTGTGGGACACTTTATATTTCACATTCCTTTATCACATTATATTGTGCCTACTGTATCTTAAAGACAGCTGCCCTCTGAGAACGTGGCTTGTTGTGTCTTGGCGATCCGTACCAGCCTTAGCATTTCGGGGAAAACTACAGCTGGCTTTATAACAACAAATTACGCCCGTTTTCTTTTGAATCCCAGTTTGATAAGCTCAGCAAAAGACTGTACGGGAAAGATTGCCTTGTTCAATCCGCCTTGTATTTATGCACCCAAGAAGCTAACACAGCCGGTATGCTGATATGTATTTTCCATACAGAGTGATTGGGGACCTTGTGAAGATAGGATATTAAAATTATGTCTTTGGCAGCAGAGAAAAGTGGCTGGAAAAGAAATTCACCCCTTCCCACATTTTACACGTACAATTAAGAACAAGCAGGTCACTCTGCTTACCTTTTATAGAGCAAATGGTGTGAAAATTGGGGTGTATTTGCCCCAAACATTTGCAGCTTAGAAACTTAGAATACCCCAAAGAAAATTTAGGCTTGTAGGTTTTTCTATGTCTGTTCAAGTGTGAATGTGGGGAAATATATACAATTCGTTTTGGTCTTTGTTACTGGTAGTCCTCCACTTACGACCACAATTGACCACTTCCTCCCTCCATCCTTCTTTCCTTCCTTCCTTCGCAGTGAGTTGAACTAGAAGACTTCCAAGGCCCCTTCCAACTCTTTTATTCTTCCTTCCTTCCTTTCTCCCTCCCTCCTTCCCATCTGCCCATCTCATGAGAAATGACTCTAGATGGCATTGGCATGTCACAATCAAATTAAAAAAAATACATAAAAACCTTTAAAAGTATAAAAAGTCAACTTTTAAAAAAATAGAAGTTAACCCCTGTTTAAAGTATGCAAACCCCAGGCAGGGAGAGAATGGATCTATCCACCACAACAGTGGAGATGTTGAGACAGGTTGGTCAGTTTTCCTTCTGTTGACCTTTCAACTCTAAATTGATTTAGAGCGTTCTTTGGCTTCTCAGTTCCTTGGTGTAGAGATCCATGGAGATGACTTTGGAGAAACTATCTGGAAGCTGTAAAGTTGGTTTTCCTGATCTCGTCTACTTTGTAGAATGACAACGAAACTATGTTACACTGTCCTGCCTTTCATCCAACATCCAACTGTACAACACTCAATACAATTTTGGAGACAGCTCCTAACTGGTTCAGCTCTCAGATCTGCACTCAAGATTACTATCAATTCGTGCCTTTCCAACAGCAGAATATGAATGCAGCATGGATACCACCATTACATGGTTTCAAACACTAGATGGCACTGAAGTAGTTGAGGTCAGGAACTTGGGCTAGAAAAAGAACCATAACCTTGTCTTATCTCCTTGACTGATACATATCCCAAGGACTTCCCAACAGACACATCCTTAAGGTAAAGGTTCTCCCACAAATATGTGCTAGTCGTTCCCGACTCTAGGGGGCAGTGCTCATCTCCGTTTCTAAGCCGAAGAGCCAGCACTGTCCGAAGACGTTTCTGTGGTCATGTGGCAGGCATGACTAAATGTTGAAGGCACACCGTGCGCTGTTACTTTCCCACCAAAGGTGGTCCCTATTTTTCTACTTGTATTTTTTACATGCTTTCGGAGTGCTGGGTTTGCAGAAGCTGGGACAAATAACAGGAGCTCAACCCATTACATGGCACTAGGGATTCAAACTGCTGAACTGGCAACCTTCTGATCGACAAGCTCAGTGTCTTAGCCACTGAGCTACCCTGACACATGCTTACAAGGGGGGAAAAAAGCAACAGAGAAAAAAGAGGAAATCCTTGATTGTTTTGCACCTCCAGTAGGATCAGAATGAATATCGTCATGCACTGCTCAACACTAGCACATTTTTTAAAAATACAATCCTATACAGCTTTCAATGTGCAGGACAATTCTTGGCCACACACACTTCCTCCCCTCCTCCCCCCTATTTTCTTTCTCTTCCTCAGACAGTCTTACTCAGTGACTAATGCTCCTTCTGTAAGTTTTTGTAGGGGAAGCATTAGGTGGTGACTGATCAAAGTCTCCAGACATTTTAATCTTTCCTTTATGAAGAAATGCTTGTTTGCTTCCCTCCCCCTCCTCTGGGTGGGTTGGTCTCCATCGGAAAGAATCAGGAAGTTGGGATGATCTCAGCTCATATAAACAATCGGAACTGCCTTCTGTAAGAGATGGCTTTCATGTTGTGGGAAGACGATCACTCAAGTTTTAGCCTGTTTTCAATCAAAATCACGACGTCTTCCACATGGTTTCTTTTTTCTTTTTAAAGGGAAGAGCTGCTTAAGGAGAGGTTTCATCTGCAGCAGAAGTGAAAGGTTGACTAAGCCCATAAAAAGCCAGGGACGGTGCTTAAGACTCTTAGTTGGGATGGTTGTAGTTTACTCAACAGTCTTGTAAAGCAGCGGCCCACAACCTTTCGGGCCCACAACCTTTCGGGCACCAGGGACTGGTTCTGTGGAGAGAAGGGACTGGAAGGAACGTGATTTCGTGCGCTGCCTGCATCCCACGGATGGGGTTTCGCTTGTTTGTGCGGCCCAATTTCTAGCTTGCTGCAGCCTGGTAACAGGTTCAGGGATTGGGGTGGGTGGGTAGGTTGGGGACCCCTGTTGTAAGGTATAAAGAATCCTTAGAACAGGATATGTGAAAGCACCTCATCATAATCAAAAGCATGACATTAAGAGGAATCAAGTGGTGTGATGTTATATTTATTTTTCATTTTAATTTTATTGTCAAGCATGTATAAGACAACAGATATCAATATAAACATGATTATGAATACATGAAATGAATACGAACACAAGGGAACATTAGGACAGGGACGGGAGGCATATTGGTGTGCTTATGCACGCCCCTAAAAGACCTCTTAGGAATGGGGTGAGGTCAACAGTAGACAGTCTAAGGTTAATGTTTTGGGGGTTTGAGGATGTAACAACAGAGTCAGGTAGAGCATTCCAGGCATTGTCCACTCTGTTGCTGAAGTCGTATTTTCTGCAATCAAATTTGGAACGGGTTACCTTACGTTTGTATCTATTGTGTGCTTGTGCATTGTTGTGGCTGAAGCTGAAGTAGCTGTTGACAGGTAGCACATTGTAGCAGATCATTTTGCATACTTCGCTCAGTTCAGACTGAAGGCGGCATAGTTCTAAGTTATCTAAGCCCAAAATTTCGAGCCTGGTAGCACAAGGGACTCTGCTGCGAGCGAAGGAGTGGAGGACTCTTCTCATGAAATATCTCTCAATTGTATTAATGTCTGATATGCAGTGCGGGTTCCAGACATATCAGGTGTATTCGAGAATAGGTCTGCGCAAAATTTTACCCAAATTTTGTTGAATCTGTGCATTTTACCCATTTGTTGGGACCAGAGTCTTAAAGCGAACCAATGTGATGTGTCATGAGGCAGGTTTCACCAGTCGCTTTCTTCCTGCCATTGGCACCCATGATAAATAGTTGCTCATTTCTTATGGATAGTTCCTTGCCTTATGATCATAACTGAGTCTGGAGTTATGGAATTGTTCATTTTTCACTCTAATCTCCATGGGAAAAAGAGATCGGAATGTTATGTTCTTTCACCAGTCTAGATCTCATGTAATCTTTCCAGATTGATCAGATTGGCTGGGATGCTGAAATCTTTTGAGTTTAAATATACACGATGAAATGAAAGTGATAATTAAGGAGACGGTCTTGGAGGAGATGCCTTGGCTATGTTAATCACTTGGTTGTAATTTTCTATATGAAGTCAAATATAATCTCTTCCAATAATCCAGGATATGTCCTTTGAATTTATACATTCATGCTTCATTCTACCTTTATTACTTTATAAGTAACTCAAGGTGGTAAATATAATACACCTTCCTCCTCCTCCTCTTTTCCCCACAACAGCAATCTTGTGAGGTGGGTTAGGCTAACTGGTCCATGGATTGGTTTTCATGCGTGAGGTGGGACTAGAACTCAAGAGTCTCCTGATGATTGGCCCAAAGTCACCAAGCTGGCTTTCATGCCCAAGGCATAAATAGAACTCGTGGCTTCTAGCCTAGTGCAGGGGTGGGCTGCTACAGGTTCACCCGGGTTCGGGAGAACCCGTAGCTAACATTATGGTTGGTTCAGAGAACATCCAAATCCAACCCCTGGCTGGCCTCACCCACCCCTCCTCTCCCAGGAGTCTCCATGAGGCCCGTTTTGGATGTGAGGTAAGTGTAGGGCCTGCACGGAGGCTTGGGGAGTGGGGAAAATGGGTCTCCTGGAAGTTCCAGAAGGCTGGAAACAGGCCCACTTCCAGCCTCCAGAGCATGGGGAAAGCAGTTTTTGCCCTCCCAGAGGTTCGAGGAAAGCCTCCAGAGCCTGGGGAAGGTGAAAACGCCCCTCGATCATGGTTCATTGGGCTGACTAGGCCACGCCCACCCAGCAACTGTTGCTGAAATTTTTTGAAGCCCACCCCTGGCCTAGTGCCTTGAACCACTAGGCCAGACTAGCTCTCTGGCTCTCTCTGATTCTTGACAAGATCCTCAATAAGAATCTTAAAAAGTAGACTTTCCTACAACTCCGAGGAGGGCAAGGTTGAATGTTGAAAGCATGAAGGACAAATGGGCAAGCAGCACGTCAGACACGGCATTCTGAAGGGATCACTTTGGGAGTAGAACTCTCATTCCTTTCCACAATGAATGAGAGTGGTGACATTTTTTTCCGAGTGACCGACAGAAGGCCAGCGGGGTCTTAATCAAGTACAACACTGGTTGTAAAGGTCTCAGGTGAACAGGCCACCTCCAAAACAATCGTCTTCTCTGGGGTTTCTATTCAGTAATTGTAGCTGAGACAGCTGGGCGGGAGGATGACATGATTCGAATAGGTATGGAGGGCAATTATTGTGTGTGTAAGTATTGTGCCTGTAAAAAAAAACAACCCTCCAAAGAATAGGAAAAAAAATGAATGGCAGAATTTCATAAAACCAAACTTAAAGCAAAAATGCATTGTGATGGCTCAAGAGCTTATATCTAAAGAGAGAGGAGGAGGAAGCAGGTGAAATTACACTGGGTTGCCTTCTGCGACAAATATACCAGCGTTAAATTATTTGGGGTGCCTGGTGCTCTAAAAGGATTAGTAGCCACTCTGCATGCGATAAATTAGATAAGAGTTATTGTTCGCACTAGTTATCCTCCTGTATTATCTTGGTGGAGTCTAAATAACCAGTTCCAAATTATGCTCTACAAGCTGGCTGGAAAGCTTACTGAACGCGGAGCCACCGTTTTGCACCCTGACTTAGGCAAATTAATCTTTTCTTTGTTGATGTATGGCAGAATTTAATCTGCAATTGTTTATCTTTCTTTTTCATCTTGTTATTGTATTACTAGTAAAACGCCCAGCAAATGTAGCAGTTTAATATAGATAAAGGTTCCCCGCACACATATGTGCTACTCGTTCCCGACTCTAAGGGGCGGTGCTCATCTCCGTTTCAAAGCCGAAGAGCCAGCGCTGTCCGAAGACGTCTCCATGGTCATGTGGCCAGCATGACTAAACACTGAATGCGCATGGGACACGGTTACCTTCCCACCTAAGGTGGTTCCTATTTTTCTACTTGCATTTTTAACATGCTTTTGAACTGCTAGATTGGCAGAAGCTGGAAGAAGTAACGGAAGCTCACTCGGTTACGTGGGGATTCGAACTGCCAAACTGCTGACCTTTCTCACCGACAAGCTCAGCGTCTTAGCCACTGAGCCACCACATCCCTATATTTTTAGTATGTTTTAATTTGTTCCCTGTGTTTTTAATTTGTACCTCACCTTTATTATTTCTGCCAGTAACTGAAGGCAGTGAACATATTCACTGCCTTGTGTTGAGAGAGAATGACTGGCCCAAGGTGATCCAGTTGTCACCTTTCATGGCTGAGGAGGAACCTGAACTCATGATCTCTCTCTTTCTAACATGATGCCTTAGCCACTAGCCCAAACTTGCTCTTTACTTTGCATTTAGACAATTTCCAAATTTACTTCTTGGTTTGCGGCAATAAATTTAAGGTGCATCTTCTTGGAGTGAAGGAGCTCAGAACAATATTTCCAGGTAGATTTAAAGTTTCTTTCCCCCACTTAACGGAATCAGTGGATTTTTCCGTGTGCCCGGCAATTCATAATTGTATTGTATCATGTATATAATACATAGGAATAATTAGCCTTTTAATACAAAATGGAAAAAAAAGTAGACAAGAATGGAAGCTATTCAACCACGAATAAAGGCAAGTTTACAATTCTTGGGGTGCAAATTCATCTCGTAGAACTGGGATAGATGAATCATTTGCACGCAATCAGTTGTATGAACTACCAATGAATTTAAAAAGGGAGAGATGGAAAAAATAAAATAAATGGGGAGGGTCATTGAAGATATTCCTTTTGGGGAGGGGGGTCTTTGCAATTGACCCCATTTTCCCAGAGATAAATTTATTGTATCTCCTTGGCTTGTATACAAATTCTTGCACACCGTATAGGTTTGTATCAATTTTCTTTCAGACTATAAGGTTTTATGTTCAGGTTTAAAACAAGTGAGTGAATTTTTATGGCTCCATTATAATGGAAATGTTGACCTTAATTATTATAACGTGAATGCTTTGCCAACTAATATATGGAATGTGGAGTAAATAATAGAAGCATATAATTATATTTTGTACCATTATGCTACATGCAAACTAATATTATGACTTTTGAATATGGAATAAAAGTAGATGGAAGTCATTTTTTTTTCTTGTCCTTCTCCACTTTTCTCATTTCTTAAAAAAAAAAAAAGAGAGAGAGAGAATCGGGTGTTAATTTTATTAATTCTAAAGAAAACCCCTGTTTTGCCCAAGAGCGCAGGCCTTTGGAGCACTTTTATCCGGGAAAATTAAAATATTTTCATGTAATCAGTAAATTCTGATATGAAACTTCACCATGGCTATATTAAATGATAAGAATAACTGCTATTTTGAAATTCTGAACATCTTATAATTAGAGCCGCCGTTAAGAAACTTCAGAGTTAAGGCACATTAGAATGTATTCCGCAACATGGAGACAGGCCTGACAAAGAAACATTATTCTTAGATTTACAATTAATTACCCTTATGTCTATACCTTGCATTCAATTTGCATATCTTAAAAGTGCTGTAAATTTTGTAGCACTCCCTTGTTATTTAAGATCATTCGCCTTGGTTAAAAGTTTCTGCAGTGATAACTTTCACTTGATTATGTAGTTGGGAGGTCAATAAATCTGACTTTACTTTCCTCTGCAATGTTATAATTTTTCTTTGTGTGTGTGTGTGTGTGTGTGTATGCATGTGTGTGTGTTTTCCATTATTTTCCTCCTTGTTCCTCCTGCTCTCTCATTTATAATCCCCTGAAGAACCAGTAGATAGTGGAGTCTGACTACAAGACAAAGTAAGTGGTCAGATATTCCTGATTGTTATCTTTTTTTCCTGGAATGCATTGGTAAGGGGTGTGGGGAATCTGACATATTCTATGCATCTTTCTGGTGTCGTTTTCGTGAAACCCTGATAACTTAATGTCTAGCTTTCAAGAATGGATGCCTAAGTTTGTGAATTTTGGAATCATGCTTGCTTTCCTCCAAGACCTCGGATTCATCCTTCTTTGATTCACACACGGCTTGCCTGTTTGAAAGAAACTCTTTGCATTTTCTAATTTGGAATACGTGTGGATAAAGATGACCTTGACACAATGTTTGATTGAAAAGCACCTTTGTAGATTGTTGCGGTTGGAAACGTAGGTGTTTTTAGGTTAGTCTTTTTTCGTACAATCGTTCACTCACAGAATTTTTAATGGGCTTCGCACTTTTGTTTTGTTTATTTAACGTACTCCTGTAGTTTTCCACTGGTGCGTCTATCTTTTCTCATATCTCGCCAATAATAATGATAAAATTATTAATTACTAACTGAACACAAGCTGAACTGGAGAGTTTGGCTTGGAAAACGAAGGAACCTAATGATTTGTACATTATGTGCGTTACATCCCTGTAGTGTTATCGATAGATTATTCCTGCCTTGCAAAAATGGAGGCAGAAGTTTACTTCAAGTCAAACAAACTGTCAAAGAAGCATCATCCCCATAGTCACGTGATCAAAATTAACCCGCTTGGCAACTGTCTCATATTTATGACGGTTACAATGTCATGTGACCCCCTTTGGTCAACTTCTGACCAGCTAAGTCAATGTGGAAGTCAGATTCGCTTAACAAACTTCTTACTAACTTAACAGTTGCAATGATTCACTTAACAACTGTGGCAAGAAAGGTCACCAGCCAGTGGAGCTGGTGGCAGACTCACACAGTGAGGAGGTTGGGGAGGAACATGGGCCAGTCCTGGAGTCTGGGGAAGGCTCTGATGAGGGCTCTGTGTTCAAGGCAGAGAGGGGGCAATGGCCATTATCAGCTGCCTCGAAGACGGATATCAGGGGGGCAGAAGAACGGCTGGAGCCTGTTCCCGATGTGCGCATGCGCAAAGCTGCCAGGAGAAGGGAACAGCTAAGGAACAAGAGCTGACTTGGAGTAAAGCCACAGCTGAATGGTGAATGGCCCCTCCCAAAGGGAATAAAGGGGAGTGAAAGGGGAGGGGAGTTTGCAGGAGACAATTAGTTCAATTCATTAGGGTGAAGATCTGTTCCTGACTTCTTGCCAAGTAATTGCTTGGCGTTTGGAAGATATCTGCCTGGAAGCTCTCCAAGCCTGATGAAGGTCTGTAGTTGTGAAATTTTGCCAGGACTTTGCGGGAGAGGAATTCCCTTCAACCTAAATAAAGGAGGTTTTATCAGGGTGAGGAGTCTGCTTCATGATCCTGGGAGGCCTAGGTCAGAACAAAATGGACTCAAACTCACTTAATAAATATCTCATTGAGCAACATAAATTTTAGGCTCAATTGTGGTTGGTCAAGGACTACTTGTAGCTTCTTCTGTGAAGCTTCTTCTGAAGAAGCTATTTGGATAAGCAGTGAAACATTTCAAACCAACAGGAAATGAAAAGAAATTCAGTTGCCATGACTCAACTTCCAGACAATTGGTGGAGAGTTTTGAACTTAGGCTAAAAACCCAAGATCGCCTGTACCCTTGTGTCTAACAGTTGTTGTTAAGTCATATCCAATCCATCGCTGCCCCATGAACAATGTTCCTCCAGGCCTTCCTGTCCTCTACCATCCTCTGGAGTCCATTTAAGTTCATGCTGACTGCTTCAGTGATTCCATCAGCCACCACATTATCCGTCATCCCCTTCTTCTTTTGCCCTCAATCGTTCCCAGCATTAGGCTCTTCTCCAGTGAGTCCTTCCTTCCCATTAGGTGCCCAAAGTATTTGAGTTTCCTCTTCAGGATCTGGCCTTCTGAAGAGCAGTCAGGGTTGATCTCCTCTAGGACTGACTGGTTTGATCGCCTTGCAGTCCAAGGGACTCGCAGGAGTCTTCTCCAGCACCAGAGTTCAAAGGCCTCCATTCTTTGGCGCTCAGTCTCTAGCACTATTTCCCTTTAATAGTGTTGCCTTAGATACAATGCATTCTCTTTAAACCTGTGCAAAATATTCAGATCAGATATATGTTAAATCTTACTCTAAATATAAATCCCACCTGTATCTCCACCCAATGAAACCAGCTTTGTTTTATTCTCATACTTTTGAGGAGGTGGGCGGGTGTTGGTGGTAAGAAGAACCATAAATAAGATGCAACTGTACTTTATGGTTTAATTCAAGGTTAACACAATATCTTGGAAAGGAAAGGAAAGGAAATAGTTCCCTGGCATGGTAAAATAGTAAATATATTCCCCCCCCCCTCTCTTTTGAAGGATTTAAAGGACAAATACACATATAAACGGAAGCAAAAACCATGTTAATGAGATAATACATTATTTACTGAGGGGTGGGGGGGAAGAGAAAAGAGAAAGAGAGAGAGATGAGGGAACTGATTTCAATTAGCACACTGGGAGAAATTTGGAGCTGCTGATTTCTACTGCAGTCATTTATTGAATCTGCAAACAAAAGATGCACTTAAAAGAATTAAACTAGAGCAATATACTGTATATCAGGAAAGCTGCAGTTTACAAAACTCTTGTTTTCTTTGGAGTTCTGCTATCTAATCACATGCCTTAAAAATGATTTCCCTTTTATATCTGGGCAAGCAGGGTAGAGAAGAAAGCAGTGTCTTCATTCTATTTCCTGGAATCATTAATTAGTAATCTGGAATTATTACCATTGTCATTTTCTTCTAATACCTTTTAAAATACCTGCCTGGGAGGAATTGCCAAATATGTAGCCTTTTTACCTAGAAGTAGAATTTGATTGATACCAAGATATATCATCGTGATCATTTGCAGAACTGCTTCATGGTATTTTTAGGACAATGTTGACTTTTTTTTCCCCAATGAAAGATTCCATTGTAGCTTTATTTTCTTTCTTTTATGATTCAGAACTAACTAAGATCTACCCTAAAAATGAATTTTATTCTTACCTTTGCATTCCTATCAGGCCATTCCTACCACTGGGTGAAATGAGGTGGCTGCTTTGAACGGTGGATCAAGATGGCAGTAAATGACAGATAGGCTCAAGATACAGAAGGATCTATTGCCTATAAGTTCCAAGAGATTGCCCTAAGAGTTTTAATGTATGCATGGTTCCCAGAACTTCAATGATAATGTTGGGAATAGGTTTTAAAAAAGAGAAAAGCCCAAATATATAGTAACTGTTCTGACCTAGGCTTCCCCAGCAGCACGAAGCTGAGTCCTCGTCCCGATAAACCCCTTTTATTTAATTTACAGTGAATTCCTCTCCAACAAAGTCCCTTTTTAAAAAATACAGTAGAATCTCTGGTCAAGAACGCTTCTGACTACTACCAAATCGGGATCCAACCGAAAAATTCACATTTTCCCCCCTCACGGCCAATTTCCCCTTCCACACAATTTTTTTTGTAAGCGCCAAATTTCCAAAATTAGGTTCGGATCACGATCAAACCAATTTGCAACCAAAGTTACGGAGCGAATTGTGGCCAGAGGTTCTACTGTACTTCCCACTTCAGTCTACAATTCTACATCTCCCTCATCCAAACACAAACCAGATCTGATTTGACTTCACTTTGTAGATGAGCTGAGAGCTGCTCGATGCTACCATTTGGCTGGGTAGGCAGTGGTGAAATTCAATTTTTTTTTACTACCGGTTTGGTGAGTGCGGCTTGGTGGGCATGGCTTTGTGGGTGTGGCAGGGGAAGGATACTGCAAAATCTCCATTCCCACCCCACTCTGGGGCCAGCCAGAAGTGGCATTTTCTGGTTCTCCGAACTACTCAAAATTTCCGCTACTGGTTCTCCAGAACCTGTCAGAACCTGCTGGATTTCACCCCTGTGGGAAGGCCTCAGTTCAGAAGTCAACTCAAATTGTAAGAGAAAGAAAGAAGAATAGAAACACCCCACTTGGCTGCTGCCTGTTAAGTTACTGAATGGCTGTTTCCCCCCTCCCCCCCCCCCCGTAATGTGGGAAGAAAAAGAACTTTGAAAGTCAAGGAAGTAGCTCTTGTGTTGACCTTTCTGCAAGGGTACCCCACATTCTCTAGTTGTCAGCACATGTTTGTCTGGACTCATCCGTCAATGCCATCTGTCATTCCTGTTCTGGTCCCATCAGTCCCATTATCAAGGATCAGGAGAGAGCAGAAGATGTAGCATGAAGGATCATTAAACCTCGGATTCCAGGTCCTGCAGGTAGACCAGGTGGCCTGTTGTTATTTATAATAAAGAAACAGCACAGCAGAACTGCCTTGACAGTGGCCCACGAGGCTCACCAAAAGGACCGTCTGAGGCATGTCACCGCTGAAGGACAGCTAAAAGTGGACTTCCTGCTTCTTCACACACCATAAGTAGAAGGATTTATTGAACATCTGCTCGGCACATGGCTGGGAAGATTGATTAATTTAATTGCTAACACTTTGCTTAAGTAACAGTGGAATACTTAATGTCAGGCTTGAAGGATATTATAATAGGGCTGTTTTATACACCTTGTTTTCAGAATGAATCAGTAATCGTTGATGTCTCTACGAGTTATAATTCTAATGTCAGGGTTCCAAATAGCATCCAAAAGTAAATCAGAGTCCAAGGCAAAGCATTGCTCAAAGTTCCAATTTATTAAGAGAGCCATGTTGGCACATCTGGGAAAACCCAAATCCGAAAGCTTCCAGGTTTTCCCCACCTAGTTGAAAGTTCAAGATCTTGCCCCCACACTCACAAGTCCATCACATGGTCCAATCTTCCACTGCCATGCTGGCAGTTCCACTCATCCAGTTCTAGTCAGGTGCAGAGGTGCAAAGACAAAGGATGACCTTGGCTTTGTAGAAAGAATTTTGTTATGGCTACATCGCATCTGACTCCTTCAATCCTTCCTCCCATTTCCCCACAATATGGAGGAAATGCATAATAGAATAATATAAAGTGTGGCAGGCCAAAGATCCAAAAGAAAAAATGACTGCAGGCCTGACATCTAGCTGCAGAAAGAGTTAAAATTGTACTGGATTCCTACATTACGCCCTGGTTTATGGTCGACTTTAAAGGTGGTTTGCTGGTTAAGTGAAGCACAGCCCACAGAACTAGAAAGCCCAATTTTTGGTTGGACAATTGATGTCATAAAACACCACTGTGTTCAGTTTTTTGGTCACCACCAAAGATGTTGAGACATTGAGGAAAAATGCAGAGAAGAGCAACTTGGAGGGTTAAAGACCTGGAGGCAAAAACATAGGAAGAATGGTGGCAGGAATTGGGTATGGCCAGTCTAGAGAAAAGAAGGACTAGCGGGGACATGATAGCAGCCTTCTAATATTTGAGGGGCTGCTCCCTGTTCTCCAAAGTGCCAGAAGGTGGGACAAGAAGCAATGGATGGACACTAATCAAGGAGAGAAGCAACCTGGAACTAAGGAGAAATTTCCTGACAGTGAGAATAATTAACCAGTGGAACAGCTTGCCACCAGAAGTTGTAAGTTGCTCCATCACTGGATGCTTTCAAGAAGAGACTGGACAGTCACTTGTCTGAAATGGTCTAGGGTCTCCTGCTTGACCAGGGGGTTGGACTAGAAGACCTCCAAGGTCCCTTCCAACTCTGTTATTCTATAAACCATTTGAACCTTAGAACTGTCACTGATGGAGCAAAATGGCTAATGTTTGGTAGAATGGTTTTTCCTCCACTGGTAGAAAAAATAAAGATGGAATGTGAGCAGTGACCTCTTAGAGCAGGGATGTCAAACTCGCAATGACACATTGTTGTCAGGTGACCTATCACAATTTTGCCCCCTTCACTAAAACGGGTGGCCGTGACCAGCGTGTGATGCATCCAGCTGTTGACCACAAGTTTGACATCCCTGACTTAGAGGCAAATTTCCCCTTGATCACCCTTAATTATCATTCATCTCACCAACAAACCCTGAAATAATAATAAAAAAAGACATTAGCTAGTTTACAACTGAATGGAAAAGTGACCCTAAATGTAAGGTGCCTTTTGATTAATTTTGGAGCTTTTTCATTATTTTTGAAGTCTTAAGGGTAAGGATGGGCTATTTTAGAAAAAGAAATAGAACGCATGGAATTTATGTAATTGGATAATTCATATTCTTGCATTTTTATTGTCATCCCAAATGCCATTCCCATTTTCTACCTTAAATCAGACCCACAAAAAAAATCAGCCCAACATTTTTAATGAAATACCTATATAAGCAAATTGTCTCCTGCAATGTCCAGCCTTTAAGAAGTTGCCACACATACTATAATGGATGAATTTACAGCTTGTAACCTCAGACAAAATGACACTGTAGCTTAGTAGGCTATCTAAAACCTGATAAGATTTGGGATCAAGGGTCAATTCTTTATCTAACTTACGAGGAATCTTCAACTGATATCTGTGAACATGCTAAATCTTTGATAACCTTCTATTAGTTCCATATTTAAGCAGCAGCATCTTATTTGCTCTTGGGTTAGCCCAGTAGCAAGAGTGATGTCGAATACACAGATAACAATTACTCTGAATGTCCTTATTTACATTATCTGCCCCTTGTGTCTGAAACTGTTAAATATTTCAAATCAAGTAAACCGATCAATGTTTTGAGGCTGCTGGGATGTTGATTATGACTGATCATTTGTTGCTGGTATGTACACTGAGAGCTTATGCACCGGAGACAAATTCCTTGGGTGTCCAATCACACATGGTCAATAAAGAATACTATGACAATAAAGAACTCTATGATTTGCCTGTCTCACTTCCAAATGCTCACTTAGACCCTAAGTAGCTGAGTTAACTCGCACTACTGAGTTGGAAGGCTGAAGCTCAACATGTTGGCAGAAGGAGAAACTCATACTATCAAGTCTGATTCCTCCCAGTTGGCCAGCATCTCCTGATAACCAGCTGCCAATCATGGGTTGCTTCTTCCCAAGAGAGAGGGAGACAAATCTCACTCTCACCAAACATCAGCAGAAGGTTCACTAGGATTGCATGAAGCAGTTGGTACTGGTCCATATGGTAGCTTTCCATCGAGGATGTAAGAGAAGTCCTTCTTGTCTATGAGAAGGCTTTCCCTTTGAGTTGGCTTTGATGCAAGCTGAGAAACTGGTAAACATTACAACAGATTATGTTTGAAATTCAAAAATTACTAGAAACAACAGAGAGAATTGAAAAGAGTTTGGAAAATATAGATTGTAATGCAGTGAAATTCGATGTAAGAGTTGAAGATATCCAGCAAATGGAAAAAGTGGAGGTTAGAGTCCTAAAAACCTCTTTTCCCAAAACCGAGGCTTCGATTCCTTTCCAACCCTGTTCTTCTACCTTTTTTTTTTTTTTACAATGGATCATCTTAAACCTGACATGCGCTTAGACATTCCAGTTTAGATAGGGGATCTTAAAATATTTGTCTTACTTTTTAAAGGTAATTTGCTTCCGTGCTGCTTAAAGACTGCAAACAGTAAATGATACCGATGTACACAGTCATGTATTTTTTATTGTCAGAGATACTGTATGTAATGTGCTCCTAACAATGCTTAAATCAGTGTAGGTGGGGTGAGATTCAGCTCGGCTCCATTACTAATTTACAGCCCTTCAAAAGTAAAAAGCAGTGCCTGGAAATGAAAAGTCTTTGCATGCAACAGTCTGAAGATTAGGAGAAGTCTCAGGTTGGTGGTATTCATGACAGAGAGAGAGGTGGAGCTAGCTAGCTAGCTAGATAGGGAGATAGTTAGGGAGATAGGGAGATAGTTAGGGAGGGAGGGAGAGAGAGGGGGAGAGATGGAAACAGAGAGATGTATGTATGTATGTATGTATGTATGTATGTATGTATGTATGTATGTATGTATGTATAGGGATAGGGTGATAGATAGATGATAGATAGATAGATAGATAGATAGATAGATAGATAGATAGATAGATAGATAGATATGAGAGAGGGGGGAAGGGAGGGAGAGGGATGGAAAGAGAGAGAGAGATGGAGATAGATGGAGATGGATGGATAGGGAAAGGGAGAGAGAGAGATGGATAGATAGATAGAGAGAGAGAGAGACACAGAGAGAGATGGAGATAGTTGGAGATAGGTAGGTAGGTAGGAAGGTATATAGGGAGATAGAGAGAGAGAGATGGAAAGAGAAAGAGAGATGGAGATAGAGGGAGATAGATAAATAGATAGAGAGATGGATGGATGAATGGATAGTGATAGAGCTAGGGAGATGGGGTGGGGGAGTGTGTGTATTCAGTGGTGGGGGAAGAGGTTCTTTAGAAATGGAAACTTCAACCAACGTGATGTTAGCAGAGGGGACCCATGGACTAACTCCTTGGAAAGATGCCTGTCTGTTCGCAAATGCAACCATTCCACCATACATCTTCCTATGTCGGGTTCAGGTTGTCAAGGCCAAAGCCAGGTGCCTCTCCTGCTTGTATCCTTCTACATCAGTCATACTGTAAGGAGCAGACAATTAATTCTGGAGCAAAATTGAAAGTCAGAGGCAGAGTGTGAAAAGAACAGAATGACAATAATAAAGTACTCCTGCTTCGCATTAATCTCCCTCACTTCAGGCCTGTCAGAGGCAGCCTGGCGGTGACTAATGCCAAGGTTTGCATACAGTGGTCACAGGCACGAGTTGCCTGCTCCCTGTGCAGCATCTGTGCGGATCTGCTTTGTTGGGTTTTTGACTCCCGTGGAATCGCTGGGAAAACAGACCTGCTGGTCGTAGTCAGCCCGGCCAACTTCGGAGCATCCTTGGATCTCCTGATTGATGTTCCTGGGCCCCTTGGAAATGAATGGCAATTAAAAGCAACACAACCCCAAGTCACAGGCAGGGACTAAACCCAATGCTCAGATTCTGCAGGAGAAGTCAACAGGGTAGCAATAGCACTTAGACTTATATGCCGTTTCACAGTGCTTTTAGAGCCCTCTCTGATGGGTTTTATAGAGTCAGCCTATTCAGGGGTGAAATCCAGCAGGTTCTGACAGTTCTGGAGAACCGGTAGCGGAAATTTTGAGTAGTTTGGAGAACCGGCAAATGGCACCTTTGGCTGGCTCCAGAGTGGGGTGGGAATGGCGATTCTGCAGTATCCTTCCCCTGCCATGCCCACCAAACCACACCCCCAAGCCACACCATGCCCACCAAGCCATGCCCACAGAGCCAGTAGTAAAAGAGTTTGAATTTCACCACTGAGCCTATTGTCCCCAACAATCTGGGTCCTCATTTTACCCACCTTGGAAGGATGGAAGGCTGAGTCAACCTTGAACCTGGTGATATTTGACCTGCATGTTTATATTTCAGTTGAATCTTTTTTTTTTTTACATTAGGGTGGAAAAACTACATGAAACTATTTGAAACTTTGCAAAACAGTAATATTTGATGATATATATTATTCGCCCAACATACAATAGCAATAGCACTTAGACTTATATACTGCTTCGCAGAGCTTTTACAGCCCTCTCTCTTTCATTATTCAAGATCTCAATATAAACTTCTAGTACCAATCACAATCATTTAAAGCATTTAAAATATATCTATTTTATATTAGATATATATTTATATTGGATATCTCTATCTCTATCTATGTTTTTTCTAATACCATCATTCAAATTCTAGTTTTCCAATTAAAACTTAATTCATATTGATACATCTATTCATGTTCTTTCCAATCTAAAATTAACATTAAAGCTTTGGCATTGAACCATTTTGACAATCTGGAATCACTCCAAAACACACAAATTTATTTTGTCAGAATGTTTACTCGCCTTCTACCCTTCTGCCTTCCTCTCTAGAAATCCCTCAACTGCACAGTCAGGTGAGAAAATGTAAGAATTATAATAGACATTTGAAAAGTAGTGGAAATGTTGAGTAGTTTGGAGAACTGACAAATACCACCTCTGGCCGGTCCCAGGAGTGGGGAGGGGATGGAAATTTTGCAGTATCCTTCCCCTGCCATGCCCACCAAGCCACGCCCACAGAACTGGTAGTATGAAAAAAAATTGAATTTCACCACTGACACTCAGGTATCACACCATTCATGCATTGATCTGTATAAACAATATAAAATAAAAAAACCTTGATATGAAAAAAAAATTTAGTCGTAACTCAAAAGAGTGGAAGGATAGTCAGGCCTCCTTGGCGAATATAGAAATGGACCTCAGAACTTGGTGGCACTTCTAACAAAACCCAGTAGCCAAGAGTAGTGCACTCTAAGCAAAATCCCCCCCCCCGGCCCTGCTTCACGGCTATTTCTCCATTGTTTAGATTGCGAAAATCAGCCTCCAACTCATTCCCACGCAGACTAATAGGTTAGGGTGTGTGCATTTGACATTGTTTAAATTTTCTGTACAATGGGTGGGAGAAAGATTCCTCCCCGTAGCTGAACCATCATCGCAAGGGTACCGTGTCCTCCCTCCCCCCATTTTGTTTATGGGGTAGATGCAGATTACGGAGCAGAGAGAGGTGGCTTTTTTTAGAGCTCTATGTCTAGTGAGTTCTATTATACCCCTGGGAGAGTTTGCATGGTTTCATCTTGTATTAAGCTAGTAAGGAAACATGCATTAGCAACTGTATTACACCAGGATATAAGCCTATTTAGTATTTTATAGCCCTACTACTCTCCAGGGAAGAAAGCTTGGTTTAGGCGCATGTTGATCTTATTGTCAAATCTTTCTCCAAAAGAAGGGAACTGTTTTGTCTCTGAAATGGCAGGTTTCTTATTTTAAATTGTCTGCATAGGATTTAATTTAGTGATATGTGTTTGAACCCTGTGCTTTGATATGGCCTATAGGCTAATCAATCAAGCTATAATCTGAGGAGAGGAGGAGGAGGAGGAAACTGTGGGGTCTTTGATGCTCTCTGAACTTGGTTGTTGTTGTTTTTTGCAAGCATTTCATGACCCAACTAGGTAACATCATCAGTGCTAGTCCTAGCACTGGCACTAGCAGTGATGATGTTACCTAGCGTGGGTAACGAAACATCTGCAAGAAAATATGCAAGCTGAGAGAGAACCAAGGACTCCCTCATTTCAACTCTGGGCTACAAATATTCTCCTTTATTTTCCGGAAGTGTCTGTGTATGGTTCTTTTCAAGTGAGCTTCTTAAATATTTGCTTTTCTGGATCCTATTTTGCTTCATTTCCTAGTTTTGCAGGGTATTTTTTTCTTAGGCTTATCAAATATTGCTGAAACATAATCTTTTTCATAATCCATAGGCAGCTTGGCTGACACAGCATCCCCATTCATTTTTTTTTTAAAAAAATGCCTGTTTGGTTTTGGATTTTTTCCAAGAGTTTGTTTGCTGGGTCTTTGCTTTCTCTGCCCTCTCCTGGAATCCGAATAAAACAGGTGCCTAAAGATTTAGTAGATCGAGTATTTTAGGAGAAGAGTTAAGAGTTAGGGAGCTGTCAATGGAATTATTATTGTTGAAAAGTTTTGAATAAATCATGGCTACTTAAACAGTGCATCCTCAGCTGACCTAGATGTGATAGATTTAATTATGTCAGCCCTGAGTACTCTTAAGTACTTTGTGCTTTTCTCATTTAGATGTTATGCTTGGGGAAAGTTAAAGGGAATTTTTTTCTTTCGGTCCATCTGGGATATATGCTATGACAGGGACATCTCTCATTCCTTATTCCAAGAATGGGCAATTGGTGTTGTTCCAAAAGTTGCTAAGCTACAATTCCTAGCATCTCTCACACCATTGGGACTGGGTTGTGGTCTGCCTGCAGCCTGCGGAGCTGGTAGCAGAGACGGACGGTGAGGAGGTTGGGGAGGAGCATGGGCCAGTCCTGGAGTCTGCAGAAGGCTCAGACGAGGGCTCTGTGTCGGAGGCAGAAAGGGGGCCAGAGCCATCGGGGAGTTATGTGCTGCCTCTGGAGCCTGCAGAGTCAGACATTAGCGAGGCAGAGGAACACGGGGAGCCTGTTCTCAGTGTGCGAATGCACAGAGCTGCCAGAAGGCAAAAATAGTTAAGACAAAAGGGACGACTTGGGAGTAAGGCTTGGAGGTGATTGGCTCCTCCCATAGGACATAAAGGAGGACCAAAGGCATGTGAACCTTTGCAGGAAGCAACTTTGTTCGTTCTTGTCAGTCTAAATTCTGAAGCTCCGTTTTGACTCTTTGCTCCATGTGGCTTTGCAAGCTAATTAGGTAGCTTTTGGCAGCTTTTCAGGGGAGATAAAGGTGGGTGCTTATCAGCCTTACCCTGAATAACTGTGGCAGACTACTGTTGGACTCTTTACAAACTATTTATGACTCATTACAGACTGTGAATGAACATAATTCAAAGCCTTTGAAATAAAAAGAGGGTTTTGGGGACTAAGCGTGTGCTTTGTACTGTATCAGGAAGCCTAGGTCAGGACCGACTGCTGAGAGTTGCTAAAAGTAACATCTGGTAGGGTGCAGATTGCCCATCCCTGCCTGATTCCAATAGAAATCAATCTTCTGTCTGAAATATTTTAGGAAGTGAACCCCATTGAGGCTTGTGAACCTTTGAGGGAATAAGGGTAGGATGGCACTCTAAGAGTTTTCACTGATTACAGAGATGGAAATTAAACCTTCACTGCGTATTTAATCTGAGTAACTCATGCTTTGATAACCTCTCAGATTTTGGCAATGCATTATGTATAGGCTGCTTTTGGAGGTTGCTGAGAAACATAACCTAGCATACAATATGATCCACCAGAATTTGTGGGAGACGACCAAGCTGAGCCGGAGGGTGGGGTCAAATACATCATTAGTTTGGGGTCTCGACACACCTATAAGAGACCTTAGTCCAGCCTCCGCCCACTCCAAAAGTCTGTTGACTCTTATCTGGTACCAGTTCTGACCATGAGTAGTTCAGATTCTTGTGTACAGATAGCATGAAATAAATTTGTAGGGCTACCGCCTCTTACAATAGTAGACAAAATAATATGAACAATAGAGACCTTTAGGTTTCTAGGTTCTATCATATCTCAAGACTTAAAATGGACACCTAACATCAAAAATGCCATCAAAAAGGCACAACAAAGGATGTTCTTTCTGCGCCAACTCAGAAAGCTCAAACTGCCCAAAGAGCTGCTGATTCAGTTCTACAGAGGAATTATTGAGTTTGTCATCTGCCCCTCCATAGCTGTCTGGTTTGGTTCTGCAACCCAACAAGACAGACTTCAGAGGATAATTAGATCTGCAGAAAAAACAATTACTACCAACCTGCCTTCCATTGAGGACCTGTATACTGCACGAGTCAAAAAGAAGGCTGTGAAAATATCTACAGACCCCTCACATCCTGGACATAAATTGTTTCAGCTCCTACCCTTAAAACGACGCTATAGGGCTCTGGACACCAAGACAACTAGACACAAGGACAGATTCTTCCCTCATGACATCACTCTGCTAAACAACTAATTCCCACAACACTGTCAAATTATTAATTAAGACTGTATTATTGTTATTATTCTCATCCTTCCTAGTACCTATCCCTTCCCACTTATGACAATAACCATGTTGCTTGTATCTTTACAATTTATATTGTTTTATTTGTTTCCTAGAATGATTTGATTGCTCATTAGTAACCTATGACTATCTCTAAGTGTTCTTGATGAATATATTTTATTTTTTCTTTATGTACACTGAGAGCATCTGCACCAAAGAAAAAATTCCTTGTGTGTCCAATCACACTTGGCCAATAAAGAATTCTATTCTATTCTATTCTATTCTATTCTATTCTATTCTATTCTATTCTATTCTATTCTATTCTATTCTATTCTATTCTATTCTATTCTATTCTATTCTAAACTCTGTCCTGGTTCCTGACTTTTTGTACCGGACAGAATTTTAACTAGTAGGACGAGCAACTTTGAAATAACTTTGTTGACAATATAGAAACTAAATCAAAGCGCTGATCTTTTAGTTTTATGCCCATAAATAAGTTGCAACGTGCCTATCTGGAAAAATAATTCTTCCAGTAGCCCTTCCTTCGAAGATTTTATGAGAATGTCTTTCTCCTGGGCTTCTTTTACTACTGGCAGAAGATTGCAATTAAGGGAAAGGAATTTCTCAGTAGTGATTGGTGGAATGTCCTCCCTATGTTACAATTTCTTGACATTGGCGAAAAGCTTTTCAACTATTTAGGGTGTTGTTAAAAAAAAAGATTTTCCTATAGTACCAGAATCAGAGGAAATTAAATTAGCTGTATGTAGCAGAAAATGGAAAAAATTGATCTAGAAAGTGATGGCAAGATTCCTTCTAAGTTCTCCAGCTATTCCCTCTCAAATGTGGAGTGAGGAAGTCATATTGCTCCAACTCAACTGATTAAAATGGATTTTGCGCATACTATTCAAAACAAGACTATTGGCTTGTTGGATCAGTATAGCCTTCACATGCTGCAAGGTGGAGGATGAGGTGAAGCATAAAGGGACAGCACACTTTTATTGTCCATCCAGGTGTGGGAGTTGTTCAAGGGCCAAATCATGCCTGACTCTTCAGACCTCATGGACCATCCAGCCCCTGTCCTCCAACCTCTCCTGGAAATTCTCCATGGATTTGCCCAAATTCATATTCATTATACTGATGACGGTCTCATCCTCTGTTGTCCTCTTCTCCTTTTGCCTTCAATTGTTCCCATCATCTGGGTCTTTCTCTTTTGTCCTCTCTTCTCTTTTGGTGGTGCTTTCAAGTATTTGTGCTTCAAGATGTGATAGACTGCTACTTCCAGCCATGTTCCAATTTCTCTCTATTTTTCTTTGAAAAATGGTTACCTAAAAACAAAAAAAAGAACCAACATCTGTAAATCTTCCCAAGTGCCTGGGAGTGGGGCAGCATATCAATTTAATACAGAATTATCGTTAGCTGCACAAGGGGTTCTTCTTTCGATGTTCTTATCTTCAATCATCAGGTGACTGGCTATCAGGAAGACATCTCGGTGTTGGTGACTTTAATTTGGGAGATTCTTAATATCCCAGAATATAAAACACAGGTAGTCCTCAACTTATGACCACAACTGAGCCCAAAATTTCTGTTGTGAAGTGAGAAATTTGTGAAGTGAATTTTGCCCCATTTTATGAGCTTTCTAGTCTCATTTGTTAAGTGAATCCTTGCAATTGATAAGTTACAACCAGTGGTGGGTTCCGGGCGGTATGCTCCAGTACGGGCGTAACGGTGCCTACCGGAAGCAGCAGCCACCGTACCGGAACTGTGCTTAGGAGGGCCCGTCCACCCATTCAGGGACAGATCTTCACACTCCTGAAACAAATCTAACGACCGAATGAACAAGTTGTTTCCTGCAAAAGCCCATTTCCCTTTCGCTCCTCTTTTATTTCCTATGGGAGGGGCTATTCACCATCCACCTGTGGCTTTACTCCCAAGTCGACCCTGCTTTCTGAGTTGTTCTTTTCTTCTGGCAGCTCTGCGCATGCGCACACTGGAACAGGCTCCAGCTGTTCCTCTGCCTCACTGCTGTCTAGCTCCATAGGCACCTGATCACTGCCAGATGGCCTCGGCCCCCTCTCTGCCTCCAACGCTGAGCCCTCGTCTGAGCCTTCCCCAGCCTCCAGGACTGGCCTATGCTCTTCCCCAACTTCCTCACTGCCCGATTCTGCTGCCAGCTCCTCTGACCACTGGTAGGCCACAACAGGTAGATGTCCTGGCATTTTCCCCAAGTTTTCAAGAGTCAAACAGCAGCACCTTCTTCCTGCTAAATGTTCTACATGAAAGAAGATTTACTTACGGATAAATGTTGGAGAATATTGTTCTCATGTTGCAGAGGTACAGCACACTGCACGGTTACACGAGTCGCGAAAAGAATGTTTTCCTGTTTAACTTGCTCTCTAGTTGTGTAATAAAATATTGCAGGCTTTCTTTCGCTTGGCGAGAGGAGGATATTATTTTTGCGTATGGTGTGAATTGGAAGTTTGATCGACAGAATAAGCTGCAATCCAATGCTACAGTATAGATTTTCAAGCAGATTGATGTAACAAATTGTTAGCAAATAGCAGTTTGCAATTTGATGCTAATTAGACATAAGGCAAATATGTGCCATGACAAATTAGCAGCAAACCATACTGGAGAGGATTAGCAAGAGCTGGCAATAAGGCTGCCTGGTTTTCTTGTCTTAACTAAAATGGCTTGAGCCAGCTTTCATTGTCAAGGATATCTCTGTCTCACTGTCTCTGTCTCTGTCTCTCTCTCTCTTTCTCCATCATGTGTTTGTCTCTCTACCATTATCTATCTATCTATCTATCATCTATGTTCTATCTATCTATCTATCTATCTATCTATCTATCTATCTATCTATCTATCATCTATCTATCTATCTATCTATCTATCTATCTATCTATCTATCCATCCACCCACCCACCCACCCACCCACCCACCCACCCACTTACCTACCTAACATCTGTCTGTCTGTCTGTCTGTCTGTCTGACTGTCCGTCCGTCCGTCCATCCATCCATCCATCCAGCGCCAGCAGTTAGAAAATCTGTCTGATGGGGAGGCAGGCAATACTTTCATTGCTGCTTTCCAGCATTTACCTTTTTCCAGCTGTTAAACTTAATTCACAGCAAAAGGCTTTTCCTCTAAAACTTTGACAGATTGCTATCTTTCTGGCTTCATTCTTTGATGACTTTGCTTGGTTTAAAAACATTTGAATGTGAAAAGAAAAGAAGAGGAAAGGAGAGAGGAAAGGAAAATAAAGGGAAGATTATATAAAGTACATGCAAATGTGCGAACAGATGTTGCTGGGGCTGTTAAAGCAGAAAGAGTTTGGAATTGTCCAATTAATGGAAAATGTGTGAAACGGACGTAAAGTGAAAAGACATGATCACGTGACTTATCTGGTGAATCAAGAATGCAATAAAAAACATTTGGGAGTGGTATTAAGGAACTCCTCCTCCTCCTCCTCCTCCTCCTCCTCCTCTTCATCATCATCATCATCATCATCATCATCATCATCATCATCATCATCTAAGGGCCAAGATGGTGATTTAATGACATCACCAGAGGGCGGTAATGCCTGGTTTTGAGCCAGATTTCTCTCTTTTAAGATCATTCAAGATTGGCTTGCTTTGTTTCTCCTTTAATATTTAAAATATTTAAATCAGGCTGCGAAGTGGCTTGAAATTCATCAGAGCTAGGCCATTTTGAAAAACAGAGGTCTGGTTTTTTTTTTAATGATCTCATATCTTCCTGTGAAATACATATAAGTAGATATGGGGGAAATTTTGGGGGACATTTCATTGAGACATTGACATTCATGTACTTTGAAATATAGATGCATTTATTCGCACTGTCTCTTCTTCCCTATATTTGTCATTATGGGTACAGAATATAGATTAATGAAAAAAATGAATTTCAACAACTGTAGAATCAGGTTGCAACATAGCAAAATTGGCAAAAGTGAAGGGGGGTCTGAATGCTTTTTGAATTCTATATCTCTATCCATAACTATAACTATAACAACTATAACTATAACTATAACTATAACTATAACTATAACCATATCCATATCCATATCCATATATCCATATATCCATATATCCATATATCCATATATCCATATATCCATATATCCATATATCTATAACTACATCTACATCTACATCTAGATCTGCATGATGAGACAATCTAATGGAGAAAAAGTATATAATGACAGTGTGTGTGTGTGTGTGTGTGTGTGTGTGTCTATCTAGCTATCTATGTATGTATCTATCTACCTATCCATCCATCATCTGTCTATCTATCATGTATCCATCCATCGATCTATTTATCTATCTCTTCATATATTTGTGCTGTCATTATATACTTTTTTCCCAGTAGATTGTCTTATCATGCCCATTTATGCCTAAAAGCTTCCCTTAACTCTTGTAATGTTCTTTAATAAATCTCTTATTATTTTAATTTGATTTCTGTCCTTAATTTCTTTGCATTGTTTGTGGACATATAAATCCTTCCTGCTTTCTGCAACCCTGTTTTTTTGGGCGAAAATTCATTCTCTTTTATCTTTTACTTTTTGCTTTTCTTCAGTTCTTTTCAGCAAATCCGCAAGCAGGTTTTTTTTCACTTTCTTTTTCTTTTTTGCATCTCGGGGATATTTTTGTTTGCTTCATCTTTCATGTTGGCACAAATTTCAGTCCAGAGTTCGCATTTATCAATTTATTAAACTGACTCCATTAAACCTGTTCTTTACCTGCGTTGCATAATCGCCTGAAATATTGCTGAGGTCATATCTTTTTGGCCCAAAGATGTTTGTTTTGCTTTAGTTTTGTTCCATTTGGAATTTGTGAGGAGTTTGTGAAAGATACTGCAGTCAACACCAGATCTTATTTCTACTGACTTGAATACAGCTTCTCCATCTTTACTCGAAGATTTTCATCTTTGCTTGAAGGCAGTTTTCTCATGATTCAAGAAACTATTATGCGTCCAGCTGTAGGATTCCATTCTTCTATACAGTTAGTCCTCAACTTACAACAATATTTAGAACAGAATAGATTAACTGAGTTAGAAGGGACCTTGGAGGTCTTCTAGTCCAACCAAAAACCCATAAAAATAAACAAGGTTGTATTTTGCAGCCGCTGCCTAAGCTGCTGCCTGGGAAATCTGTTTCCTTAAAAGTGTTAAAGCATGGCCTACAATGTAATTAAAAGCAGAGCTTCTGAGTTAGCATCAACGGATGCAATCACAGGGCATATGCCAAGGTCAACAACTGGCTTGTCCCATGGCTTTTTCTGAATGTAACACAAACATGGAGAAGAGTCAACAGCCTCCAATTTTTCTTTCCTTAAGGATGAGTTAGAAGGGTACGGCGCTCAAAGGAAGATTAAAGTAATGAAGATAGGAGAACCTGTTTCTATTACTATCATTATTACATAATAGAATTGGAAAGGACCTTGGAGGTCTTCTAGTCCAACCCCCTGCTCAAGCAGGAGACCCTATGCCATTCCTGACAAATAAATGTCCAGTCTCTTCTTAAAAATCTCCAGTGATGAAGAGTCCACAACTTCTGAAGTTTTCTTGACATCTAAAGCCAATAAATTATCTGGTATTTAATATAAGTTTAAGGGGAGCGGTGGCTCAGTGGCTAAAACGCTGAGCTTGTCAATCAGAAAGGTCAACAGTTTGGTAGTTCAAATCCCTAGTGCCGCGTACTGGAGTGAGCTCCCATTACTTGTCCCAACTTCTGCCAACCTACTAGTTCGAAAATATGTAAAAATGCAAGTAGAAAAATAGGGATCACCTTTGGTGGGGAAGTAACAGCGTTCCATGCGCCTTTGGTGTTTAGTGATGCCAACCACATGACGCACAGAGACGTCTTCGGATAACACTGGCTCTTCGACTTTGAGACGGAGATGAGCACCGCCCCCTAGAGTTGGGAATGACTAGCACATACGTGCGAGGGGAATTTTTATCTTTACCTTAATATAAGGTTGGAAAGATAATTAGGTCATTGGACAGTTGAAAAATAATAACTAAATAATACCATAAAAGAAGAACAAAGTTTTAAGTGGCAATGTAATGATCTTTCCATGATTTCTACTCCTACATTTTAAAAAAAGTGTATCTTCACAAAATTCATTGTAGAGATTCATTGGTAGTACATTTTTTTCTGAATGCAATCTCAGACTAGACTGATATTTTTCTTAGTCTCTGAAATATTTAAGGTTGTCAAGAATGGGCATGTAATCATCAATTTTTTATTATTTTCTTCTGCTTGTCCGGAATTCATCAATGAATAAAAACAAAAGATAGATTGGAGGTGGGATTAGCTTAAAAAAAGAAAAAGAAAAGAAAGTCTTTTTTACTTCCCATAATTTATAGTTAGTTTCTTTTCTTTTTTTCCATTTAAGCTGCGTGAGCTAGCAAATTTTCTTTGACAAGTCCACCTATTTGTTATTACTAAGCATCCTTCTCTAGGACATCCAAAATGTTCCATGTATTGTTTTAAATAACATCATAAAATTAATTTTTAACCAGGGAAGTAATCCACAAACAATGCTGCAAACAAAACACAATTAACAATTTTCTGCCATTCATCAGGGCTATTTTATTTACTGCTATCATCTGCCAAAAGGAAAAAGAAAGATGTTTTGACACATGCTAGTAATGAATTAAAGCATTCGTTACTTAAAAAGAATAGGTGATATATGGACCTGAATATTTTATGGACTTCAGAGGTGCTGCAAACTGAATTTTCAATGGAACGGAGGCTGATTAATACCTAAAAAACTCTCCTATTTTAGAATTTGTTAAGGATGGTTCTGTGGTTGAAGGATTAGATTCAAATAAATGGAGCAGGCAGGGGAAATTCCTTCAATTCATTTGAAAATATGATTTAGTTTCTCTCTCCAAATTGCATGCACAAACTGGAATGCAATTGTCTGATGACATTTCCATTGCAATAAGTTTCGCAGACAGTGTGAAAAAATGCACACAAAAAACGCTTGAAATGAAAGAAGTAGTTTTCTTCCTTGGGGACATTTTTGCTCCTTATAGTAATGATTATTGAAGAGCTCTGCATGAAGATTGTTCCAAGCATCTTCCAGATTCTTGTAGTTTAGAGGCCCTTTGGCCGATGTTGGGGACAATATAATCAGACATAAATTCTGTGGCTCCAGTTTGATGCTATTCAAAGCTAACGAATTGCTTCATTGATGCAAATTTAAAAAATTATTCACGAGAAGAATCCTCCGCTCCTCTGCTCACAATAGAATCCCTTATGCCGCCAGGCTCGAAATTTTGGGCTTGGACAACCTGGAACTACGCCGCCTATGGTCGGACCTAAGCATAGTACACAAAATTGTCTGCTACAATGTCCTACCTGTCAATGACTTCTTCAGCTTCAACCGCAATAATCTGCTGCCAGCTCTAATAGTGTCTGGCGGGCCACAACATAGTAACTGTTTTCTCTCTTTCTCTCCCTTTTCCCACCTGAAGTCATTTGACAAGCAAGGAGAACTATCTTTTAACCGGGATCACCTGCATCCAATGAGTAAATTACCCTTTGGTACTAAACAATTAGGTATGGGGAGGCAAGCCTTTTTCTCCCCTGTAAATTCAGCTCGTGTAATAAAAGGTTATCTCCTGCAGTAAAGTAACAGATGATCTGCTCTTTTTCAAACTTGTCTTGGTAAACAGGGCCTCAGAAGCAAAAGGGGAAGAAACAGCTATCAGGCATAGTCAACTGCCTCAATTAAAAACCATAGGAATACTGTTTATCAGACTCACATTGTGGTCAGATAGTGCAGAATTAGGGTAATGTTTTGACTTGATATCTCCTCTTTTCTCTCATTCTCCAAAGTATGCTGCAGTGCAGCAGTCAGTGTCTTTAATCTGAAGACAAGCAACACCAACCACACGAATGGAGGGAGAAAACAGCTGGATTATAGGATGCAAGATTATCTGTTTGCTTGTTTGTTAAATTTATTTGCTGCCCACAAAATAACTCTGGGCAGTTTATCTATGTTCATACATCAATATAACAGTCTTGCCTTTTTATTTATTTATTTATTTGTTATTTATTTGTTTATTTGTCAACAAGTACAAGGGAACAAGTATCAGTATAGACGTAAACACGGACACATGAAAAATGGCACAGATAAATGGATATAAATAAGCAAAACATAGCCATAAACACATAAGTTGAGTATATATAAATGGGGACATTTTTGCATTTTTAGGCCCAAAATTAATACATGATAGAATAAATATTCAGACAGACAGATTAACAGAGTGGAAAGGACCTTATAGATCATCTAGACCAACCCCCTTGCTCAAGCAGGAGACCCTACACCATTTCTGACAAATGGCAGTCCAATCTCTTCTTGAAAGTCTCAAGTGATGAAGCTCCAACAACTTCCGAAGGCAACTTCTGTTCCATTGGTGGATTGTTCTCACTGTCAGAAAGTTCCTCCTTATTTCCAGGTTGAATCTCTCCTTGGTCAGTTTTCATCCGTTATTCCTTGTCTGGCCTTCAGGTTCCTTGGAAAATAGCTTGAACCTCTCCTCTCTGAGGCAGACCCTCAAATATTGAAACATTGCAATCATGTCTCCCCTGGTCCTTCTCTTCCCTAAATAGCCATGCCCAATTCCTACACCGTTATTCATATGTTTTAGTCTCCAGTCCCCTAATCACCCAGGTTGTTCTTCTCTGTACTTTTTCTATAATCTCAATATCCTTTTTATAGTGTGGTGACCAAAACTGGATGTAGTACTCTAAGTGTGGTCTTATTAGGGCTTTATAGAGTGGTATTAGTACCTCGCTTGATCTTGATTGTATCCCTCTGTTAATGCAATTTAGGATTGTGTTGGCTATTCTTTGTAGGTATTTCTTTTAAATTGCAAGATTATTTTACCTCTTGCATAATATAAGTTACCGGCTGAAAATCAAGAAACCAGTTTATCCCTCTTCTTTCTGATATTTTCCCCCCACTCTCCAAAGCTAATTTTCATATGGCAGTTTCATCCCTAGTAGAAAAAGCTACTGAAAGAGCTTACCAGCCCGAAATGCTTAATGATTGGGGTGTTACACAACTGAAGCATTACTAGTGGAAATAGCTCACTTACTGATTTGTTGCCAGGTACAAAGCCAATTAGCGGCTCTGGTTATTATTTACATTTCATGCTATATATCACTAAAATTGTGTTGTTGATTTATCATTTATAGTCTTGTATTGTCAGCATAATTTATTCAGATCATGCTGGGATACCTGGAAAATTAAGTAATAAAGAGAATGGCATGGAATATGTCTGTATCCAGAGATATTTACTTGAGTTTTAATGAGAATGTGGGTTAAAGTAAACCATAGATCACTTAGCTATTAAATTGTTTGGAAGCAAACCCATTAAAAGTTTACTCCTTATACTTTCTATAGGCAATTGCTTTCCTATCGCTTCCTAGTTATTTTCTCCCACCTCTTATAAATATGTTGCAGTTCATATTTTCTGAAGAAAGGAATAAACATAGCTGAGCTTTGGAAGCCTGACACTGAATCAGATTTCTCCAACACTATAATGAACAGATGCAATACTGGATTTTGAAATATTGAAATGTCCCCCTTTCTCCAGCAATATATCCAGCCCCTGTTTCTCGTTTGTGTTTTAAGAAAAGCGAATGGGAAAAAAAAAGAAGAGAGATTTGCTCTCAGAAACCATGCATGCTCACTCAACGTAAAATATCCCGTGTTCCAGAGTGAGTTATTCCTAAATTGTTTTAGGTGTAAAACACTTGGTAGCACTTTCTCTTCTATAGCCAAAAGTCTGGAGCAGGATTAATAATTTGTTCTCACTGAATCATGCATGCTTGACAAGAGGAAAACTCGTGTGTGTGTGTGTGTGTGTGTGTGTGTGTAACATCACAGAATATCTGCTACACATTCAATGCTTTTCCTTCTGCCAGAGAAAGTGGGCTTCCAATCTCTGCTTTTGGCTGGAATGGCCTCCTACAATCCTCTGCCAACAAAAACAGAGCATGGGAGGGCCACATCCGGCAGAGGTTTGCAGGAGGCCATCCTAGCCGAAAACGGAGATTGGGAGCCCGCTTTTGCTGGTGGAGCACTCAGGCCACCACAAGTGCCCCTGACATGAGTGACATCAAGCTGGCCATGCCCACCATGCCCACTCCTTTCCCGGCCCCCTGAGGTCAAACACAACCCTGATGCAGCCCTCAATGAAATTAAATTTGAAACCCCCGCTCTAGAGAATAGGTTGCCCCCCCCTCTTCTTCGTGGCAGCCCTTTAGATATTGGAACACTGCTTTCACATCACTCCTTCTTTTCATTAGACCAGGCAGAAGAAAAGAGGACCTTTTTGATTTGTTTTTCCCTGAACAAAAGTCCACGTGAAACTGAACGTTGGAAGTCTTCCAGGTACAGAAGACTCAAATCTGAGCCCAGTAATCCAGCCTTTGAAGCAGAAATGGATAGAAAATCCGGAGCCAGAATGAATGAGAAGCCAGGGAGAAATATAGCTGTTATTCCATGTACGAGAAGCAAAATATCTTACAACTTGCTCTTGGCCGTGTCGTTTGAGAAGCATCAGATCTTTTCTCACTCAAATCACTATAAATAAGCCTCCCGCCACGTATTGTCTTTCACTGGAACAATAGCTGAAATAAAAAGTTGGAGGGAGGGGGGGGGAGCATTAAAGCTGTTGTAAAGGAGGGAGTGTGCCTGCACTAGAAGAAACATTTGTAAAACTTGCAGATGGTTTTGGGGCGAAAGTAGCAGGATTAATGAGATCACCCCAAGTGCAGAGATGTCTTGCAGTGTTCAGAAGGGCTTTTCCTGGGCTAAATATGAATGACCAACGTTTGTTCTTTATGGATTTCTTATTCGATCTTGTTTGTGGCAAGTTTGACTTGACAAGGGACAAGAGAATCTGGTTGATGATGGCCATTATGGTTTCAAACTGGCTTGAGAATCAGTTGTAAGGTGGAGGCCATCAAGGTCAACCCCAAAAGAATGATTTTGTCTGGAATTCAAAGAGGGAACATGACTCTGTCGGTGGCTCAGATGTCTACCTTCAGATGTCATGGCCCATTGCATCATCCCAGGTGGCTTGAGAAACCAGGGAATAAGAGACGTTGCTTTAATATACTATTTTGCAGGATCGATTTTTTTAAAAAATCAACTATTATTTATCAATCAATTTATCAAAAATGCTTCAAGTGCATTTTTCGCAAGAAAAATGGGACTTAAAAATATCTCTGGGTGGCCTGTCTCCTTATGTCTACTTTTGGGTCTACTTCAGAAATCATTTGGCACAAAATTGGAAACTCAAATTGGCCTCTAGAAGAATGGAAAGACGCCGCATCAACATTTCTCAACCTTGGCCACTTTCAGATGGGCGGACTTCAACTCTAACAGTTCTGGGAATAGAAGTCCACCCATCTTAAAATTGTATCTTGAATTGAATGAATGTTATCTTGGCCAAAATCAAGATACATTTCATCACAGTATACCTTTAGGACAGGTTACATTATACCTGTTCTAAAACCTCTGCACTTATTTGCCAATTTGTTTGTCGGTGAGCTAAAAACCATGCTTGTTACTATCCTTAAAGCCCTACATAGCTTGAATTCAGAATATATCTTCATAACTTGAGTTGAGGTCTTTCCATCTTCCTTTCTCTTCCACCTTTTTGTCCCATTCTCGTTCTGCTCATTATGAAATTCTGACCTGGTTACCTGCAGATATCTTGGATTTATGATGAAGCTTTCACCCTTGCTGTTTTGTCCAGTTAGCCAACATAACTTGCCTGTAGCCAGCCAAACAGCTGATTACTAAACTGCTGGAACTATGGTAACCTTATCCTTTTTGTAACAATATGACCACTGGAGCATTAAAAATTGGAACCATACTACAGTGTTCCTGAAGGTTAATGTTCAGTAAACTGGAGAACTGTGGGGAAGTTTGCAATGGAGGAGCTGGGAAAATTTCCAAATTTTTGTCTGTGTTCCAAAGCTTGCAGGTTATTTGGCTGTGCAGCAAACATTCTTCTTTTAAAATGAATTTTCAATTGGAACTTGCTTTCCATGGTAACTTTCAGTTTCTTCCATCCAGTTGCAGTTGCTTATCCACTTTGGTAGTCCTTGGTGGACACTGATAAATCACTGCAAAGAAATAATCACAAATTAACCATAAATTGAATCCGTTAAGGTTATTATTTTTCCACTGTTTAAACGTGTGTGAACCCAAGCACATAGAGCAGTAAACTTTCTATCAAAAGCTATTGATACTGTCAGACCTGCAGTTCAGGATTACTTTTCAAAGTGTGCGTCTCTCTCTCTCTGTTGGTGTGTTTGCTTTTTTAAGAATATACACACTAGCAACAGAAACAGTTGGGAAGAAACTATGCAATTCAAATGATGGAAAAGGGCATGATAGCAAGCTATATATTCATGCGATCTCTAAAGATTTGGGAATTTAAAACAAAAGCTCCCTTATTAATTCTTTGTGAATAGAATGGGATCAACCTGAAGTTCTACACTATAGATCAGGGGCATCAAACATTGAGGGCTGCATCAGGATTGTGTTTGATCTCGAGGGGCCGGGTGGGCGTGACCAACTGGGTGGTGGTGGTCAACTTGATGCCACTCCCCAAACTGCTAGCACATTTCCTCTTCGTATTGGGTAGACCGGACTGAAGCTACGATGGCCTGATCTTTCTTCGCATTGGTAGACCAGGGCGAAGCCACGCTGGCCCAATCTTTCCTCTTCACATTGGGTAGACCAGGATGGTCCCACGGGCCGGGTTCGACCACATCATAGGCCAAAAATGGCCCGCGGGCCTTGTGTCCGACACCCCTGCTAGAGATCAATTTTGCTGGATTTTACCAGTGTTCCTTCTTTTGCATCCATTGGTTATGTTATACCTGAGACTATAAATCTGTCTGTGAGCAATTGGACACATTTTAGTTTTTGTAGTTTTGTGTCTTCCAGGGCCCCCTTTGGAAAGATATATCTTCAATCTTTTACTGAAATGATCTCTTTCAAATACGTTGCTTTTCTGAACCACGGATTAATAAAATGATGCTTTTTGCATTTGGGTGGTCAAGGATGGACAAGAACTGCTGTTGAGATCGTCCCTCAAAGAAGCCATTTATCAAAGTTTTATCTGATTTCAGAAGCACTGAATTTATCAGTCAGAGTTAATAAATGAAATGTCATTGGGATCAAGCAGAAATTATACCTTACTCAAGCATGTTTTAGTCAAGAAGCAATTGTAAAAAGCTTTTAGGGATATGTATATGTCATTGCCCTAGAAATTATTATGTATCGCAAATACTAACATAATTTTTTTCCCTGCTTTTGTTTTGTTTCTTTTTTTACTTGGAAGCAAGAAAAGGGACAATTAAATTAACCTCCCTATAAATCAACCTAATATTAAGCTGAAAGAGTTTAGATTATAGCAAATTGTTTATTTTGTGTTACTTTTTCCTAAGGAGAAATGTCTAAAACTGCATCGGTCTTAAGACAAAAATGCAGCCATGGACAATGATGTAAAAAATACAAATCCACTGCAAAAACAGCCCACCTTGTTAACTTGTGATATAACATTGTGTGTAAACCTAGAAAATAAACTATTTTGAGTATATGGAGTATATTGAGTATATTGGAATAACGTATCCTTAAAGTAATTCAATCCTGCTCAGGTTCTCTAATGGGGGTTGCATAGTTCTGTTGTAGAGGAAATTATCTAGAACTGGGATGGCATGCAAGCCTTCACACCAGCTCAGCTCCACCGCGCAGGCACCTCCCACCAGCCAGCTGGTCTTTGGGTCTCTGCCACGCATGCATGAGGGGCAGGATACATGCAGGAGACACGGGTGTGCGTGTGGTGTCCCCCCCGTGGCCTTTTTTTGCTCCAAGGAGGCTGCAGGGAGGCCTACTAGCCCAAAACAGGGCACAGAGGGGGGAGTCACATGCACATGCACTGGGGGGGTCATGCGCATTGCATTATGGGTGCGGGGTTGCGTGCACGCTTTTTGACCCCAGGTCAATGATGTAGAATAAACCTGGGGTTAAATAAATAATAACATTTTGCATGTTTGTTTGTTTTCTCTCCTGATAGTTTGGCTTGTTGACTCCTGTGCCTTGTCTGAGACCCATCTCTGAAAAAGAGGGAAGAAGGAAAGAGAAAGATTGAATATACTGGAACATTAAGTGATTACAAGGTAAATCTTATTATCTGAAGAAATGACTTCTGCAGTTATTTCTTTTATTGCTGCGCAGAATGCAAAAGCATTACTCAGGGTAATAAATCCCACTGTATCTTTCAGTCAATGTACACTGTTATAAATATCTCAGTTATGTCACATTACCACCTTTGCAAAGCCAATGTTAGGCCTTTGATGAGTCGTGGCTGATAAATGCAAAAACTCATTTAGTCCGGGAGAGATTGAGTGCTAACACTGTTTAGATTTCTTAATATACTTGTATTAGCATGAATAAGTAATGAGAAAGTGAGGCTAGTTTGAATATTTGATTGTATCTTTGTAATGGATTTGTGTCTCTCTCTTTGTGCTAATGTCATTGTAACTTTGTTGGTGTCATAACTCCAAGTCCTTGCAATCGATCTTTATCAGTCTATCTTAAATCCATTGTGCTTCTATAATCCAAATTACAATGCTATGATGTTTTTTTTTTCTTTGAAGACAATGCCACATATTCTACTTAGGTTTCAAATAGGTACTAATTCACCTTATCCAAGGATATTCATTGAATCAGGTCTATTGGTTTGCTGATTTGTCTCATATAATGTTCCAGGAATGTACAGGAAAATTTATCTGATCCAACCTAATGTACTACATGTCAGAATACAAATCGACACCAGAATTTGTGTCTAGTTTCCTATATCTGGATGCTCTGTTTGCCATTTTCTCTGTGGTATTAGGGAAGCACTCTAGCAATAGCAATAGCACTTATTCTTATATCCATTTTAGTGCTTTGCATCCCTCTCTAAGCAGTTTACAGAGTCACCATATTGCCCCCAATAATCTGGGGCCTCATTTTACCCACCTTGGAAGGATGGAAGGCTGAGTCAGCCGTGAGCTGGTGAGATTTGAACTTCCAAATTGCAGTCAGCCGGCAGTCAGCAGAAGTAGCCTGCAGTACTACACTCTAACCACTGCACCACCGCAGCTCTAGTAGGGCAATTCCTCCAAGTTAATTAGTAATTACTTAGTGGACATGATCCTAGAGTTTGTTAATATAGGATTCCCCTTACATCATTAAGGAGCAATTGTCAGTCTCATCTGCCAAAGTTAGCACACAGTATTCACTGTCCCATCCTCTATTCCGTTTTGGCAATGAGGCATTGTCTTCTGCCATACCGGAAGCCCCAATAACCAGAGCAGTCTGAGTGACATCTTCTTTTAGGATTTATGCCTGTTCTATGCTTTTAGCAACTTCTACTTGCGGAAGTTATCTTAATTTACACACTGGTAAGGCCTACCTCCCTACCTATATTTTTCACTGCAAAAATTGTCTGTTGTGAATTGACTTACATCGTCAATATATTTGTGTGAATTTCCATTAGTAATAGCAGAGAATGTTTTTTGGGGGGCAGGTAATGGACACCTGGAGACATGTTTAGGATCTACCTCCCTCCCTCCTTCCTTCCGCATAAGAAAACCAGCAAGTTGGGGCTAGTATTTTTCATGATAGAATTAGAATTGCTCACAATGGCTTCCAGTAACCACTTGCTGCTTTTCCAGTTTTATACACGTACCTCAAATCTATGGAAAGCAGAACTCAACTCTGAACTGACAAAACGAACTCGACTACATTTGATCTTCAAATCTAGACAGTTTTCCTTCAGTTGGGTAATGTTTGTTCTATGGAGAAGGACAATTCGTTACCAGAATGGCTTTGAAAACCATCCAGATAAAACTGACTGTTTATGAGGGGGGGGGGGGAGACTGGGGAGGGGAAAGAAATATGTTATAGAAATTATAAATGACATTGGGTAATTGTTGGACCTTAGCCTGGCGAAGGCTGTTTTCCCACAAGTTGTTCTGTCATCTCAGGTCACTTGATTGGCAGTGCATAGTTCTCACTCTCCACCATCTGGCCGGAGACCAATAAGAATTAATCACATTGAGATGAAATAATGATGTTTTGGCACCTGTCTAGCAGGCGGGCATCCATTTCATCTCACACTCATATCACATTTTGAAAATGAACTGAAACATATTGCCTTGTACCTAGCCACTACCTTGGACATCTATAAGCTCAGAGGATAGGTAGACATGGAGGAAACACATTTTCCATCTATATCTATATCTGTATCGATAGATCTACAGGTGGTGTGGTCCAGACATATTCAAATCATCTTTCTTTTTCTGTGGATCTTTGGTTGGTGGTGTTGGTATTCCTTCTCTGTAGATAACTCTTAAGGCCTGCATCAATTCCACCAGGATAGAGAGGGCTCCGTAGCAAAAATACATGGAATTCATGCCTTGTGGTAGAAATGAATCACGTGGTAAAATGTTTTCCATGAAGCAATCCGGTAGATCTTAAGAAAACGAAGGTAGATGCATCTTTGGGTTTTTCAAAAAGATTGTAAATATGACATTTCCCAGTTTTAAAAAAAGTATTCCATAAGCATGGTACCCCCACCCAAAAAATAAATCATTCAGCCTTTCAATCTCTGAAATGCATTTGGTAAACAAACCCTTGTTTGTTTACCAACCATGACCTGGATGACTGAGAATCTCTACAAACTTTTAGCTATTCACTTGGGGATGAACAGCCTTTGAATGCTGTGGGAGTAGGAATGGATTTCCAGAGTTAAAAATTGCAGACTACAGGAACCATTTGAACCACTCAGGTGGCCCCAACGACACAGATAAACCTCCAAGTGTTTCAATGACCCTCTAAAAGGATGCAAATGACTAGCTCTCTGCAAGGAATAATAAATCCTTCCATTTTGTCAGAGCTGAAGGAGCTTCTTGGATGAGAAGTGAAATGTCTTCCAAAGAAAAAAAAATAAGGAAGTCCAGTTGCCTCCTGGGCAACTTTGGGACTATAGTAGCTTTGTAAGTCATGATTTATGGTTGATTACAGCATTCTAAACTACCTGTTTCCCTGAAAATAAGACCTCCCTGGATAATAAACCCAATCGGGCTTTCAAATGCGTGTGCTAAAATAATCCTCCCCGAAAAATTAGCCCTCCCCCAAAATATTGCAACACGGCAGCAGCCATGAAATGACCATACTCGCCACCTCCTGCATCTCAAAAATAATAAGACCTCCCCAAAAATAAGACCAAGCACTTATTTCGGGGTTCAAAAGAAAATAAGACCCTGTCTTATTTTCAGGGAAACACGGTAGCCAATCTATCTAAATATCTGGAATTGGGAATTCTAGGAGTTGTAGTTCACTGTATCTGAAAGGCATCTGAAGGTTGGGTTAAAGTGGGAAATAAACCTAGTTAATTGTGGCTTTTTCAGCATAGTTCAGCTAATCTAGCCTTATAGTACTAGAAAAAGTAATGCTATTAACTGGACATATACTCAACCAGGTCTAGTCTTTGTAGTTTTACAGTCTCTCTCTCTCTGTATATTTATTGACAACATGGAGAAGGTCCTGGTTCTTTTCTTTTGGAGGAAAAATATTGAAGCTTAAAAAAATTCTAGTTAGGACAATGTTAGCTTGGTAACAGATTCAGATAGCATTAACCCCCCCCCCCTCACAGTTTTTAATGTTATAATCCTCCAATCTGATGCAGTGCACTGTATAGAAAAAGAAATCTTTCTTAAGCTGCTTTGTGCAGCCGAAACCCTTCTAGTTCAGGATAATCGTTTTTATTATTTTTGCTGTTCTCAGATATTTTTGCTGCTATATTTATCTTGTAAATGAAGGAACCCTCTGGATCTCTGTAGTTTTCTGCTTCCAAACAATAGTTTCACCTGATAGCAATGAGCATGTTAAGGTAGACCTTTAATATTATTTATTTTCTTCATAGCCAAAAACTTTACCTCACAACAGTTAACCAATGAAAATAGAAATGGCACCATGCGCTCTTGTTATTTCTTTAACTGGAAGAAGCTTCTAATTCCTCTCTTTACAGGACATAATTATGTTCAGGCAATGACTGCTGAACACCTTTAATGGCTGCCTATTAATGAGCACCGGTTTGCTATAAAATTGATTTTTTTCTTTTCCATTGATCTTGCAAATCTTCTCCTTGCTATTCGCGAGGAAACATATGGAATATGAAATGCTTCCCCTCCCCCCCCATTAAATTACATATCTGGTCCCTTAGTGTGACTTAGAATTCAAGAGATTTACTCGCCTTCATGGTGTCTTCAGGGGACACAGTGGCTAAGACGCTGAGCTTGTCGATCAGAAAGGTCGGGAGTTCGGCGGTTCGAATCCCTAGTGCTGCATAACGGAGTGAGCTCCCGTTACTTGTCACAGCTTCTGCCAACCTAGCACTTCGAAAGCATGTTAAAAAATGCAAGTAGAAACCACCTTTGGTGGGAAGGTAACAGTGTTCCATGCGCCTTCTGCGTTCAGTCATGCCGGCCACATGACCACGGAGACGTCTTCCGACAGATTTGGCTCTTCGGCTTTGAAACGGAGATGAGCACCGCCCCCTAGAGTTGGGAATGACTAGCATATATGTGCGAGGGGAACCTTTACCTCATGGAATTTTCAGGCAAAGAAACAATATTGTACGAGACCTAGAAATAAAGAAGGCCCATTCTAAGAAAAGAGAAGATGGTTGCACAAACTGATTGTTTATTGAAGCAATTCAGTATGAAATCATATGCACATTGTGTTTTGGTGAAGTGCAGAGGCTCACACAGTTAGGATGCTGTGCTTGACAATCAGCAAGTTCGCGTTTGAGACCCAGGTGCTGCTGTGGGGTAGGCTGAGTTCCTGTCATTCAATGCTGCTATCCCAGCAATTCGAAAGTGTGTAAAGTAAAGCGTAAGTAGATCGATAGGTACCACTTTGGTGGGCACATTAACGGGGGCATGAAAGGAGTCCCTGGGCAACAATGGTGACACCGTATAATCCTTTCAATTATAGCAATTTTGTTCTGATCTTGAGAGTCTCTTACTGTTGTTTAAGTTTGGTGGACATTTTCTGTCCATTTCTACTGACTGATCTGCTTTCTCAAACTTGAAAGTCTTGGTCTCCTCACCCTCTAAAATGCTCTTTTAAAAGCTCATGGCAACTATTCCATCCTCTTTGGCAATACCACCCCTTTTTTCTAACCAGTTGAGGATTTTATTTCACTTTTTAACAATGTAATGGGGAATGGTGTTCAAAAAGTAAGTACGGTAAGAATAAAGAAGTAGCCAGAACTCAAAGGCAAAACAAGAACAACTACACAATGGGGTTTGATTTAAAATGTAATGTAAATCAAAGGTAAACAAAAGACAAGACATATACCTGTGTTTAATCATTTTTTCCCATCTGTCACATTACAAATGATAATTTATTAGCCAGCTTTATAGATCCACATGTAAGTTTTTCGGAAGTCTCATGCAACTTCAGATAGGGAACCCTGTTTTGTGGAAGATTAATGAATATGAATACTTATAGGTCTGCCATCATCTATTTGAGTCTTTTGTCTTGTTTATGACCAAATTAGTTAGATCTGAACAGCCCAAATAAAGAGGCTAGCTTCTTTGCATTAAGTAAAAATTGCAGGCTGATCAAAATGGCCACTGATGTTTGCTTGCATGGCATTCTGCTTGTGCATTATTTCAAACTTTGGTTTAGAGGCCACAAGAAGGGATGACTTTAGCCAAATTAAGACACTCTCTATTATTAAATGATTATTCGATTCTCATTTAAATCTAAAAGCCAGATGGCAATTTTTCATTCTTTGTTGCTATTGGCAACCATCAAACCCAGATTGAGATATTTTCCATCTTTCTCTATGTGTGCTGGAATTTTACAGAAACCATACTTTTGACGAAGAAAGGGGATAACCTACAGAAGATAACAAAGCAAGCAATATCTATTTGTAGATAATATTACATATTTTTTTTAAAAAAATCTGGAACAATAACCAGAAGGCCCATGTCAATTCATACCTACGTAACCAATAATCTGTTGGTTTCAAATAATTATTCCTAAGGAGACAAAAGGATATGATAATCACATCGACCATTTCAGTTTAATGAGATTTTTTTTAGAGAGGAATCAATCAATCCATCATATTGGATTTGAATATTTGAACATGGGGATTATGTGATGGTGATAATGGCGATGAAGACAAGAGATTTGTCCAAGCCATTCAGTCTATAAACATGCAACATTTTCTTTTAAGAATTATTTTATAATAATTATTTCAGATTGTTAGTCCTGCTAATTCTCTATTGTAATACCAATGCTTAGTAAAGGTCACAATTAAGTAGATCTACATGGATAGTCTCAAATTTCTAAGGAAGTGTGTGTGGATCAACACTTGCTGTTGTTTAGACAATACAGCTTTAGATATTTTTGTCTTTTTTAATATAGCCAAATCCATATTCATTGGTTATCATGCCAGGAGGTAGGCATCTCCTAATTATTACTCAACAATTATTACTTTTCTTTATTTCTTCAGCTGTTTGAACCTTCAAATGTGTATTTATATTTGCCAATGTAAATGTTTAGCACAATCTTTTAAGTGCAGATAATTCAAACCCAGAAACAACTGAGTGCACAAGAATAAAAATGAATGTATAATTAGGAAACTAGATTGTCATTTAAGACAATGAAAGAAAGAATGAGTTGCTAAATTGCAATTAAAAAGTAACATGACTTGATCCCATTTACTTAAGCGGTTTCTAAAAAAAAAAAACACATTAGCTCTGCTTTGCAAAAATTCCTCAACTGGGTTACACGGGGGCCAAGCATGTTGTGTGAACTCTCTAAAGTGCATAAAAAGACGGCTTAATTAATATGGGGGAGGGCGGGGGTGGGTGTTGGTGGATGTAGCTGAAAACAGAACCAGTTTTATTTAAGGCTATACTAAACTTTTGATTCAATTACTGCACTTCTATATATAGAAATAGAGCTGGGGGTGGAGTTAAAAAAGTTTGCAGCCTAGAATTGTTACATTCCGACAAATGGTCTAAGTCCCAACCGCTTTTGAATTCCATTTATTCTCCTGAGTCAAAGATAATTGGATCTTTTTAAGAATTCCCAGCTCTGTCTTCTTCAGGGGGTTACCCGTACTTATACTTAGTTTTCATTTCTTTTGTTGCTGTGTTTGAATTAAGTACGCTCTCCACTTCCCCCACCCCGATCTCTCTAAAGTCTCCTCGGCTGCTCCTACAAGTCAGGGTGGCTGCCAACTATTTAAAATTTGATATTATTAAATGAGGGCAGGGCAGCCACCCTACCAGGAGAAATTTGCCAAAGTTTTTTTCTTCCTTAATTTCATACAAACAAATAAGTTTGGATGAAAAAAGTAAGAGAGTATTTCTTCACAGCACAAACGACAACATTTTCATCAGCCAGAAAAATATTTTATACATCTCTGTGCAACCCACTCTGACCTCCCAGATATTACTTGGGGCCTTTGGCCATGAAAATAATGGTCTTTACCTAACATAAATAAGTCCCAACCTTTACAATGCATTCCAAAAATTCACATAAAATGCTTCTTCAAGTGCATTTTCCTGGTAAGTTTGTTTGTCTGTCTGTCTTGAAGGTACGTTTTTCATTCTCTGTTCATAACTGCAGTCTTTTCCTTTGGAAGAGCTTGGTGTTATTAAAAAAAATATTCTGAAGTTTGTCATAATTCAGAGGCTGTACAGTTTGACAATTTATATGAAACCCATACTTAGCCCATAAATGCCAAAATAGCAGGATTGTGCTTGAGAACGCAGTGTACTTCTAATCAAACATTGCAAAAATGCATTAATCAGTATTTCATAGTTCATTACAATCTGACTAATTTTGAAATTCTTCATGTAAATTGATTATATGTCGACCGCATTCAGATAAATGAGCTTTTGTTTTAAGCAACCTTTACTGAGAAGGCCATATTTCTCATGACTGAAGTCCTAACACTCTTAGGGTGTCATTTGTGATAGAGTAGCAAGTTATGACTGCTGTGCTTCCTCTTTGTTTGCCACAATCTTTTTTAAACAGCAAAAAACTGTCAAGGGGGAAATAATACTAATAATAACAATAACAATAGAGTTTACATCTTGCAATGATACCTTTAACACCATCAAACATCAACATCTTCTTATCCCAGGTTCTTGGGAAGGACTTGATAGGTGGATAAAAATGTCAAATCTAGTCTGAACATCTGGCTGACTGTGTGATGAACCACAATAAATCCTTCCCAAGGACCTTGGCTGAAACCACAACATGTGCCTGTCACAACTCCTTGAGAAAGACTCAATTGGTGGATAAAAATCCCAAATTCATTCTAAACATCTGGCTAACATTGTGATCAATCATAGTAATGAACAGCACCATTAGTAATAGGCGCCTTGTGCAAACCCAACACATCTGGAGCACCACTTGAACACCATCAGCATTGACAAAACCAACATCAGTCAATTGCAAAAGGCAGCTTGATTCGGAACAGTTACATCCTCAACAATATCTTTTGATACCATCAAACAAGAACACCTGCCTATGTCAGGATCTTGGGAAGGTGGATAAAAATGCCACATTCAATCTAAACATCTGGCTGACTGTGGAACTTACTCTGATCTATAAAACAATGCAGCCAAGTTCTAGTAATCTTTTATGATTGTTGCTTTATTCAGTCCTGCGTTTGTGGTTTTCCTGACATGGACCTGTTTGTCATTGTCTTTTGGGGGGGGATCACCATTGAGGATGCTCTTGATGGCTACCATCTTGCTTTTTTGATCAAGGGTGAAATCAACTTACCTTCGCTACCGGTTCACAAATGTGAGCGCACGCTCACAAGTGAATGCGCAGAGCGTCAAAAACGATGATGATGTCCGGGTGGATGGGCGGAGCCTGCTAATGAGCGTGCCTGCAAAGGTAAGTAGAACAGTGAAGGGGGTGGGATGAATCCGCTGTGCCACACGATTTAGATTAGCTAGAAAGCAGGAAATCTGACGATTCTAGCTAATATAAATCACGCATCACAGCTGATCGTCGGAAATACTGGTTGGCTCGAACCGGTAGCATTTTATTTACTACCAGTTTGGGCGAATCGGTAGCATTTTTACTAACGGTTCAGGTGAAGCAGTCCGAACTGGTAGCATTTCACCCCTGTTTTTGATCCCCTCGAGACACAAGCTCTCCTCGCGATCAGTGGCAACGCTTTCCATCCCTGCATCTGTTTGTGGCTTTCTGTCATCGTATCCGTGAAGCCTTTCACAATTTATCTCCTTCCCCTTTGGCAGCATTAATTAGACCGTTTCTATTATGGAACATTATGATGTCCAAGAATAGCATTTTTTCCCCCTCAAGGTTTAACCTGTTATAAACATTTATCACACAAACAGTTCATTTAAAAGCTAAAGGGACCGTTTCAATGATTCATACTGAACATATGCATTCTTTAAAAAAAAGAAGAAGAAGAATTGCTTTAGGGAGACAAACCACCAATCTCTTTCCTTCTGACAAATACTTTTGACAACTGTTTGCCTTGCCTCAGCATTCATCGGAGAAGTTGATACTGTCTAAAATTCTGATACATCAACGCTTGCCAATAACTTCTCTGTCAGCACTCCCGACTTTCACTTATTTGTCTGTCTATATAAACTTCTAGCACTGTCTGCCTGGTGCCAAGAACATCTATCTAATGATAAATTGCTATGACAGTGAAAAATATGCTTTCTGGGAGATGTGTAAATTATTGATGGGGTGGCAGTGCCAAACTTTGTCAGCGTTGCCACCTACTTAGCTCACCAAGGCGGCTCTGAGCGATCGTGGAAATTTTTTAACTTTATTCTCCTCTGGGTTGTTTGCTTTCAAGCAGAGGTCCGTAGTAAGCTTTCTGTGCTGGGAAACTGCAAGGGTTCCCTGAGTTAGGGGAAGCCCACACGCCCAAAAAGGACTGGAGGAAAAAGCAGTATTTAATTGGACTTCAGCTGCAACAAGACATGGCAATTAATACAATTACTCCAGATTAATGAATGCTTTTCCTTTCTAGAATATTAAAAATGACAGTTCAGCGGGAACAATTGGAGGTTCTGGAGGACAAAAGGATAGCTTAAAAGACTCTCATGCTACCAGGTTCTGAATCTTTGATTTCTTCCCGGTGTTTTTTCTTTTTTCTGATCTTCCATCAAATCTTTGATTGCCTGATGACTAAAACAGAGGAAATGTCTCATCACTGAGCCTGAAACTTTGCTGGCTGATGGTCAGAATTTCTATCTATAGTAAGGCAAACTTTGTAGAAGTGGGAACTAAATTGTCTTCCTAATCTAGATACAAACCCTAGAGGCAGAGTAGTACAGGAAGGGAGGGAGGGAGGGAGGAAGGAAGGAAGAAAGGAAGGAAGGAAGGGAAGGAGGGAGGGCATGGTGGGAAAAATATGGCTTAATTAGAAGCAAGGGACACTTTTTAGATCTGGGAATGGAGATTGGAGCAGAGGTGGTATTCAGGAGGTTCTGGCCAGTTCTGGAAAACCGGTAGCAGAAATTTTGAGTAGTTCGGAGAACTGGTAAATACCACCCCTGACTGGCCCCGCCCCCATCTATTTTCTGCCTCCCGAGTCGCAGCTGATCAGAGGAAATGGGGATTTTGCAGTAACCTTCCCCTGCCACGCCCACCACAACACGACACGCCCACCAAGCCACCCCAACAGAACCGGTAGTAAAAATTTTTGAATCCCACCACTGCATTGTTCTTTAAGGGTCAAATCAAAATGAGGATCTTTACAGAATTATATATTTGTATTAAATCAAATCTTTACTAAAGTTCATAGAACAACATATTAGATATTTGGAACCTTTCCTATAAACTAACCAAACCCACAGCTCATGAACTAGGGAAAACAGCTAGCTGTCCATCAGAGGCGGTCTTGCCTGCAAGTTGTGGATTCAGAAAAGATTTACCAATATACATATTTGGAGAGGAAATATCTCGAGAAAGACATATACATGCATTTATAGGCAGTTTACCTTATGTATTCAATAAAAACAAATAAATAAATTCAGTGAAAGAGGTATGTACAATTTGGTCCTTGACTTGCAACAGTTCACTTAGTGACTGTTCAAAGTTACAACTGCATGACTAATGTCCATTTTTCACACTTATGACCATTGCAGCATCTCCATAGTCAATTCAGACACTCGGTAACTGACTCATATTTATGATGAATGCAGTGCCTTTGGGGTCATGTCATCACATTTTGCGACGTTCCGGCAAGCAAAATCAATGGGGAAGCCAGATTCAATTAACAACCATGTTGCTAACTTAACAAGCGCAAGGATTCATTTAACAGCTCTGGCAAGAAAGATCCTCATTTCTCGCCACAGAAAGGTCGTAAAAATGGGGCAAAACTCACTTAACAAATTTCTCCCTTAGCAATGGAAACCTTGGGCTCAACTGGTGGTTGTAAGTTGAGGACTACCTGTATTAAAAAATTCAAAAGCATTTTCTGCCTGATTTCTCCATCTCTAGATTAATGGCCCCTGAGTCTTCTAGAATACCCAGGATTACATGTTTAAGGTCTTATCTTGGGTTGATAGTATGGATTATACATGAATATTTTGAATCAAAGAGGATGAATTGAGACATCCTGACATTTCAAACTTATTTCCTCATTGACCATCAGGATGGTTTGGCCTGAGGTGTTGCCCGAAGCAAAATAAAGCTACATTAATATTAGGTAGATTAAATCTCTGAGTAAACATACAGCTGGAAGCCTTTTTCTAACAGTAAGCATGAATATTTTAACAGAGTTATCTCTTTGGCTGAATCTGATTTGAAAAAGGGGGAAAGGAACCAGCTGTAGTGCTGAGTGGGCGGTTACATAAATCAATAAAAATAAAGAAAAACTGTAAATAAACCGTTATTACATTTTAATTGGACACTACATCTAGGTTTGTATCTAGGTTTTTGAACCTAAATTTTGAGGGTGTCATTTTGCTGTGGGGGGGGGGACACTATTGTGGTTTGTAGCAGTTATCTATGCATGCTTCATGCTTTGCAGTTGTACTTTTGAACAGAAAGAATTGGGCAGTAGGTTTTTCTCATTGGTTGCTTTAGAGACCATCTCTTGGTGATAGTGAGAGAAGTAATTAGCACATATTTTCTTTACATTCAAAGATGATGATGTAATTTGTATCTTAAGCTAAGCCACGATGCAATTTCTTTGGTGTAGCTGAATGTATTTTAGAAACACAAACACCATAGGTGTGTTTTGACCTAGGCCTTCCAAGATCATGAAGCAGACTCCTCGTCCCGGTAAAACCTCTTGTATTTAAGTTAAAGGAAATTCCTCTCCAGCAAAGTCCAACAGTCTTTCATGAGATTTCACAACTACAGACCTTTATCAGGCTTGGAGAGTTGCCAGGCCGATATCTTCCAAACGCCCCTCTGTAGCTGACGATACTTGGCAAGAAGTCGGGAACAGATCTTCACCCTAATGAATTGAACTAATTTTCTCCTGCAAACTCCCCTCCCCTTTTGCTCCTCTTTATTCCCTATGGAAGGGGCCATTCACTGTCCACCTGTGGCTTTACTTAGCTTCTTCTGGCAGGTCTGTGCATGTGCACATCGGGAACAGGCCCCAGCTGTTCTTCTGGAGATTTTGCAATATCCTTCCCCCAGGAGTGGGGAGGGAATGGGGATTTTGCAGTATCCTTCCCCTGCCATGCCCACAAAGCCACGCCCACAAAGCCCCGCCCACAGAACCAATAATATTTTTTTTTGAATCCCACCACTGCACTAAATGAACTGTTATAAGTCAAGGACTACCTGCATACTTGGGGGGATATATAAACTTTTTAATCATCTGACCCAGAGAGTGAACAGCCAAACGTCCCGAATACTCTATTTTTTGGACATTGTTAGAGGTTTGGAAAAAACTCATTTGACCTGGACTTGAAACTGATGATCTCCAAGCCTGATTTTTGTATGGAAAACTTAACTGCTTTCTGCTGTCAAAACCAGGGAGGGAGAGGTATCAGCACATGAAATTAATCTAGAATCAAGCAAGTCGAGAGTTTTCAAATCACATTTGTGCTTGCTCTCTATAAAATCATTCCTTACGCTCATTAACGACTCTCATAAGGTAAATTCACGATCACCGCAACAGCACCTTTAACAATGCAGAAGATTTAAACCTTGATAATCATCCCTTCCCGAAACAGAATAACTGGAAAGGCAGCCACAGAATCGGTTGTCTTCCTCCTCCCCCTGCAAAATGCACACGGGCTTTTTATTGCTGGATCTCCTAAATGTATCCTCTGATCCATAAATGTCAAACGTTTAGAAAGCCCTGATCAGCACCCCGATTAACCAGGTCACATTTCAACATATTTCCACGCTGGTAATTATGCAAAAAGCTGAATCTCATTTGTAAAACTTATCTTGTTTGTTTGTTGGATGGCGATTGCAGTCTTTTCTGACTTCAGTCATCGAGAATGCATTTTAATTTATTTATTTTTTAAAAATTCCTGTGCTGTTGCTTCCTCTTAATTTCCAGGTCACTGTTTTAATTTATTATTATTATTATTATTTTCTTTTTAAACAAGTCATTCTCATTAGATTAATATGTTGCCTTCTTAAGTAATTAGCCTTGTTGTTATTCCTTGTAAGCAAGATGTAACTGATACAAATGAAATACAGTACGTTTTAGACAATAGTATACGCATGTGTGTGTGTGTGTGTACAGCTTGGATCTTTAAACACACACACACACACACACACACACACACACACACACCACACACACAGTATATTCAGAAATGTCAGTGTGGATGCATGCACAGTACAATTATACTCCAACCATCAGAAAATTATGGGGAAAAAAAAGATGCTTCACACGGAGAGAAAGCCATTGGCATTTGAACTTGCTGACTAAGCATCCAATTGAAAATTAGTCTGAAAAGTATTTGATGGGAGGGGCGTTAATTGTACAGTTCAATAATTCCCGCGACATTTTTACTCAAGCATTCTTACATAAGCCGTTAAGCTTTTAGCTTAATTTTTTTAATGCATATTTTATAGTCACAGGGAATGGATAAGGATATAAAATACAACCCCCACGGATACAAGTGGATCTTTTACTAAGTTTCGAACCAACTTGCTTTCGGTCAACTTTTGAAGAAAAATAATCAAAAAGGGAACATATGTCAGCTCAAATTATTTCGCGGTGGTACGAGAGCTTGATGAAAGCTGAATGCATGTGAGTTAGCAGAGGAAATTAAATGAGCCTCTGAAGGGATTCTTGACTTTTTGTACTCAGGGAAGCATTCCTGAACTAGGGATAAATGTTATTGTTGCTAGTTGTGAAGTCATGTATGATCCATCGTGACCCCATGGACAACGTTCCTCCAGGCCTTCCTGTCCTCTACCTTCCCCCGGAGTCCATTTAAGCTCACGCCTACTGCTTCAATGACTCCATCCAGCCACTTCATTCTCTGTCGTCCCCTTCTTCTTTTGCCTCCATCTTTCCCAGCATTAGGCTCTTCTCCAGTGAGTCCTTCCTTCTCATTTGGTGGCCAAGGTATTGGAGTTTCCTCTTCAGGATCTGACCTTCTAAAGAGCAGTCAGGGTTGATGTCCTCTAGGACTGACTGGTTTGATTGCCTTGCAGTCCAATGGACTTGCAGGAGTCTTCTCCAGCACCAGAGTTCAAAGTCCTCCATTCTTTGGCGCTCAGCCTTCCTTATGGTCCATCTTTCACAGCCATACATTGCAACTGGGAAAACCATAGCCTTGACTAGATAAACTTTTGTTGGCAGGGTGAGGTCTCTGCTTTTTAGTATGCTGTCTAGATTCGCCATAGCTTTCCTCCCCAGGAACAGGCGTCTTTTAATTTCTTGGCTGCTGTTCTCATCTGCGGTGAACATGGAGCTCAGGAAAATAAAATCCGTCACTACCTCCATTTCTTCCCCATCTATTCACCAGGAATTGAGAAGTCCAGATGCCATGATCTTAGTGTTCTTGATGTTGAGTTTATAAACAAAGTACAGGTGCTGAATTAGAAAGGAAATAAGAAAGGACCGCACACATACACCTCTGAGTAACAAATATTCTGATCAAATGTAGGATTCAAGTCCCGTCGGTCACAGATCTTTGCTACTATTTTGAACTACTTCAATTTGCCTTGCTTAAACATCTAAAAACGGAGAGAAAGATCATGAAATTGCTTTGCTTATCAAGACTTTTTATAAAATTGTGCTGATTGTTTTGCAGATAATTTTATTTATTTATTTGCAGCACGGGTAGAGTAGCCATTCCCTGAACAGTTCAAGCAAGGACATCCAAGTACAATTAAAACAGAAGTACAATGAAAAGAAACCTTAAAATATTATTAAAACAATAAAACATTATGGCTTCAAACACTTAAAATGTAAAAACGGTTAAAACCATTAAAAGGCCTGGGAAAAGAAGGTAGGTTTGCAAACCTCTCCTAAATTATCCCAAGAAGGAATTTGCTTCAATGCCAGTGAGACTTTTGTTTACCATGCTGGCCATTGCCATAATGAAAATAAAATTAACAATTATACATCAATGCAATCAGTGGTATCACCTGCAGAGAGTAGAATAGAATAACAGAGTTGGAAGGGACCTTGGAGGTCTTCCTGCTTAGGCAGGAAGCCCTACACCACTTCAGACAAACGATAAAAACTTTCAGTGTTGGAGCATTCACAACTTCTGGAGGCAAGTTGTTCCACTGATTAATTGTTCTAACTGTCAGGAAATTTCTCTGTAGTTCTCAGTTGCTTCTCTCCTTGATTAGTTTCCACCCATTGCTTCTTGTTCTACCTTCAGGTGCTTTGGAGAATAGCTTGACTCCCTCTTCTTTGGGGCAGCCCCTGAGACATCGGAACACTGCTATCTTGTCTCCCCTAGTCCTTCTTTTCATTAAACTAGAAATACCCAGTTCCTGAGGATGTCTCATAGATGAACTAAATGTGGAAGAGGCACTTAACATGTCCTTAATTGTGCAAGGCTTTATACATCACTGGAACCAAAGCTCCAGCTTCGGTAAATGTGCACTGCATATTTAAATTGTGCCTACCAGAAAAAAAAAGATACACTGTTCTCTTAAAGATATAGACATAACCACTTAGGAAATGCTGGCATAGACTGCCCTATCTGTTGTGGCATTATCCATAAGAACAGTTGCAGGAACTGGGTATGGCTAGTCTAGAGGAAAGAAGAACTAGGGGTGACATGATAACAGTGTTCCAGTATTTGAGGGGCTGCCACAAAGACCTTGGAGGTCAGCTTATTTCTCACCAGAAGGCAAGAAACAAGAGGTGGGAATTAATCAAGGAGAGAAGCAACCTAGAATTAAGGAGAAACTTTCTAACAGTGAGTACAATTAACCAGTGGAACAGAAGTTGCCTTCAGAAGCTGTAGGTGCCTTATTATTGGAAGAGATTGGACAGTCACTTGTCTGAAATGGTGTAGCATCTCCAGATCATTGGACTAGAAGACCTCTAAGGCCCCTTCCAGCTGAAGCAAGGCTGAAGAACAATACAAGTGAGAACTGTGTAAGATCAGTGTCACTAGCACAACTGTGCTTACAGTATGTCTGCCCAACATGTGCGAGAACATTCTACGCCCAAATTGGCCTGATCAGTCATCTTTGGATACACCACCTCTAGCCTTAACATGATTAAAACGTGGTGTTGAGGTCTTCATTGACGATGATGGATGAACATGAGACAGCAAAGAGACAAGATAGATGATTGAATGTGAAAGGAACCATTTCATGATCCTTCGTTCCGTCCTTTTTGTTTGGGAGCAATCTTTCAAGGAGTGAGTAGGAGGCATTGAGACACATACATAGGCATTCTTTCACAAAAAGGCGTATTGTTGTCATTCACACAGAATTCGGTCTTAGTCCACTAGAGACATTGTAGTCCCATCCCCCTGTCCCCTGCAGGTCTCAGCAGCAAAAAAAAAAGAATACAGGAATATAGCAAAAGATACTTATACCTTCCACCCCTCCACTCAATAATTTCCCCCAATAAGTAGCATTGGATATGGACATTGCCCATGGACAACATTTAGAATGTACAAAAGGCTGTGGATTGTCCACTGTGTGATACTTGGGAAAACACTGCTATCATTTTAGATGGCTTGCACTACTTAACTATTGTCAAAAGAAAGCCATTTGTTCTGCTATATAAAATAGTTATTTTCCACTATAGAAAATTTCAGAGTTACTGAAAACATATATAAGATTTAGAAGGTTCAACAACCCAGTTTAATTCTGTAGCTATAATTGGTAATTCCCACCCTCCAAAGTACAGATATTCATTGATCCATGTGATTTAAATGAAGTCATAAAATATGAATGTTGCCCAGTGAAAACTATTGAAGAAATAACAGACAAGCTTTCAGAAGCAAATAGCGTTCTCAATTGTAGATGTTGGACATGCTTTTTCAGAAGTAAAGTTAGATGACTGAGAATGTAAGCTAATGACTTTTAATACACCATTTGGACCTAATAAATTTAAATGAATACCATTTGGCATGACTTCCACGCTGATAATATTTCAAAAAGTCATTGCAGAGATAGGGAGATTACAAGGTGTGGAAACTATAATGGTTAATTATTAAATTGAAGCAGGGGTCTTGGTGAACACAATGGAAGATTTAACTAAGTAGTGATAGGGGTGGGGGAAGAGGAGAGGAACACTTAACATTGGAAAGGAGTGATATTAAATCCAGAGTAAAGTTAGTATATATATATATCCTTTATTGTCATTGTACAAAATAAATACAATGAAATTGGTTCACTTTTCATTCTAGTATGCTCCATATTTTTATGGGAAAAAGTATTTTGCTCATAAGAGCCTACACTGCCATGGCAACCCACCTCTGGAACAGTGGTGGGTTCAGTTGGAACGGGCCTGGCGCTGTCCACATGGACGTGCGCAACGCGCACATCTGTCTTAGCGCCTCCGCGACCCTCCGCGACGCTCCAGCTGCTCAGCGGAGCATCACACAGGCACTGTACTTACCATGTGTTTGCATGGAAGCGCCGAAGACTTAAAAGATCGGTAAGGACCTTGGGCAGGCGGTTGGGTCCTCCGGAGCACCGTACCGGAATGGTATCTGGTGCTCCGGGCAGGCTCTGGTACGCCCATACCGGGGCGTACTGCCTGCAACCCACCACTGCTGCAGAATATCATCACCCCAGAAAATAAAATTGCCTTGTCCCCTCTGACCTTCCAAAAGGCATTGAAACTCTGGACCTGTCATTAAGCCTGATACCCTGAGAGTCTGGTTGATGGATGGTCACTTCTTGGTCTTAGTTGTATTAATTGAGAAGTTACTTCTGTTCATTTTAAAACTTAGAACCAGCCTATAAGATAGGTTGTCCTCATGGATAGGATAGGCGGCCATGTATATCTTATACATACATACATATATACATACATACATACATACACACATACACACACACACACACACACAAAATGGCGGTGTGTGTGTATGTTCCAGCATAACTCTGGAATGCCGTGAGAAATTTCAACCAAAATTAGTAAACAGATGACTTACTCTCTGGAGAAAAATATTGTGGGGGGTAAGTGTGGGTGTATGTTCTGCTAAGATACAGCCTGTTGTGCCTTAAATGGCTTCTACTATACAGCGCTGTGGAGTTGCCAGGGTAACGGCTTCACAGTACTCCACAAGGGGGCTGGTAAGGGGGAAAATCCAACATTAGAAATTGCAGCGATGTTCATGGAAGCAGGGATAAATAAATACCTGGGCATACCTTCCTGAAATGATGATAGGCATGATGCTCTTGTACTCATAGTGTGAGGCTAAACCAAAGAACAATGTAGAACAATCCAGCCAGAGTTTAGTTCTTTATTTGCCTACACCTAATAGATGGACTCATGCCATAAACCCTGACTACTTTCACCCCAAATGGATGCATGTTGAAAGATTCTAGAGAGTAGTTATCCTGAGTTTCTTTCTCTGTCTCCTGTCCATCTCTGGGCTCTTACCTCTTGTTTCACACCCCAGATTATGGATTCTGCTCTTCCTTTTCTGGGAAACTGCCTCTTCACTGTAGTTCCATCACACCAGATCATCCTCTCCTCTCCTCTCCTCTGCTCTGTCTATATTTTTAGTCTGTTTAGAATACTCAAGAATGTTATCAAGGCCTTTACACTGTCAAGCAATTTTCCTGACAGCTGAATGACTTGGAATGATGGATCTAAGACATCTGGGCTTCCATCACAATTTCCTATCACAAGACATCTGGAAAGCAGTTAAGTCCCCTACAAGGAGACACTGGCCTTCAGAGATGACAGGACACCCATCCACACAAGCAGACATTAATTCATTCATGAGGTAGTTATTGACGATAGTTAATGTTATTTAGAAAATAAAGCTCCCGATGACACACATCTGTTTTAAGCCTACGAAATAGCATTTCTGGAATGGAAACAACTAACCTGGTTTCTTTAAAAAAAAACCTCTTCCTCTTATCTTTTCTCTGTATGTATATTGCAAGAGTTTCAACTGGCCTGCAGTTTCTAAACAAATAGGTTTGCATTTACAGATGTGAATGTTATTCTACAAATGTTGTCATACAGTCCTTGCTTCCAAAACCGCATGAGCTGGGAAAGATACATACAAAAATGTAAAAACAAAAAACAAAAGAGAAATGGAAATATTTATTTATAAAATCTAACCTTATTTGGGAAAGGAGTCAGGTAGACTTATAATGAAACATATGGGAAGCAGACATACATCCAACAGACATATATCCAATAAGCAAAACAGATTCACGATTTACCCCAGTTCTGTCTCTCAGCCAATTGCCAAAAGACTCCTTTTTTTCCCCCCTATTCTTTTTATCCTTGCTAAGAAAGCACAACACATTGGTAGGATTCAAATAATTTAGCAACAGGTTCTCTGTTCGGTTGCTGGATGGGTGTGGCCATAGTGGGTGTGGCCTATTTACCCTCCGGCACCATGGCGGGGTGGGATTTTTGCCCTCCCCAAATTGGGAGGGTGAAAATGACTTTTCCCGGGCTTCGGTCTCCAGGGGATGTCAAGGTCCTGATGATGGACGAATATCATCACTCCTTGATGTTAAAGATATAAGCCTTGCCTTATGCACAGCATCACATCTGATCCTCTAAGGCCTTGCAACAAATGATACAAAAGACAACTGATAACCCATATTTTCAAAGGGCATGTAGAGATCATAAGAAAGCCTTCTAAATGTGAATGTAATTGGGGATGGGGGGCTGAATAGTCCCCTCAATTAGCCGGGGATGGAAATGTTCTCCTTTATCTAGCGCCCTTTATTTGAAAATAAAATATTTATATGACCATAAAATATTTTTAGAGCAAAAAAAGCAAAATGCTTTAATTTCATTCATCTGTTTAGCAATACCAATATAATGAGCCATAATATTGATTTTTGGACATAGGATTTAAAATCTCAACTACTTTCCACTGAATTAAATGCTTCAGACTGGTACTCAACCTCTTTACAGTCACATCTTTAATTTAGTTGTTATAATTAGGCATTAACGGGTGTCAGTGGTGTAGCTGGTTACAGGCTATTCTGCTCTGCTTGTCTTGATTATCCCAGTTTAGATGTAAAGTAAATTAGAATGAAAGACTATACAGTCCAATTACAGATAAAAGCAGCACACTGCACGGGTGTAATTAGATGCCAGCATTATTTTTCTTAGATTTTGAATCTCTGCAGACATTTCTTGCAGTTACTGGGCTGAAGTCAATGTTTAAAGATTTTTTTTTTAAAAATAAAAAGTCGTGGTCATTTTCATTGTCTTCTCTTCAACTTTGAAGAGGGTCGGCTTGCTCTGCAGTAGTTACAAACATTCTTTGTTCTTTGCTATGTCGGCCTGCAGTTCATCCTGGGTTTTCCTGATGATAAACACTATCTCATTCTTCAAGGCAGCTGGAAAAACAATCTCCAAATATGAAAACTTGCAGTAGTAGCTTCTGTATTCTCTATGTATGCAAAGATAGAGTAACTCAGGCTCAAAATATTCTGTACCTCATCTGCTTTAGATTCACATGAATTCAGACAAAGCACTGGTCTATTCTGTTCAAAATCTATGTTGTTGTTAGTCAAGAAGTCATGTCCAACCTATCAGGACCCCATGGACAACGTTCCTCCAGGCCTTTCTGTCCTCTACCATCCTCTGGAGTCTATTGAAGCTCACACCGACTGCCTCAGTGACCCCATCCATCCACCTCATTCTCTGCTGTCCCCTTCTTCTTTTGCCCTCCATCTTTCCCAGCATTGGGCTCTTCTCCAGTGAATCCTTCCTTCTCATTTGGTGGCCAAGGTATTGGAGTTTCCTCTTCAGGATCTGGCCTTCTAAAGAGCAGTCAGGGTTGATCTCCTCTAGGACTGACCGGTTTGATCGCCTTGCAGTCCAAGGGACTCGCAGGAGTCTTCTCCAGCACCAGAGTTCAAAGGCCTCCATTCTTTGGTGCTCAGTCTTCCTTATGGTCCAACATTCACAGCGATACATTGCAACTGGGAAAACCGTAGCCTTGACTATACAAACTTTTGATGGCAGTGCGATGCTATACACAGGGGGGGAAAATCATTACACAACTTGCTCTAATGTTCAAATTTGCGCACTCAATTTCAATCAGAATAGAGCTGGACGGGACATTGGAGGTCCTCTAGTCCAACCCCCTGGTCAAGCATTTTGTACCATTCCAGACAAGTGGCTGTCCAGTCTCTTACATGCCTCCAGTGATGGAGCACCCACAACGTCTGAATGCTAGTTGTTCCATTGGTTTATTGTTCTCACCGTCAGGAAATTTCTCCTTAATTCCTGGTTCCTTCTCTCTTTCATAAGTTTCTATCCATTGTTTCTTGCCTTGCCTTCCGGTGTTTTGGAAAATAAATTGAACCCCACTCTTTGGGGCAGCCCCTGAAATACTGGAATAGTGCTATCATGTCCCAAATCCTTCTTGTCTCTAGACTACAAAAGGTAAAATAAAGGTTCCCCTCACACATATGTGCTAGTCATTCCCAACTCTATGGGACAAAGCTCATCTCCGTTTCAAAGCCGAAGAGCCAGCGCTGTCCGAAGATGTCTCCGTAGTCATGTGGCCGGCATGACTAAATGCCAAAGGCACACGGAGCACTGTTACCTTCCCACCAAATGTGGTTCCTAATTTTCTACTTGCATTTTTACATGCTTTCGAACTGCTAGGTTAGCAGAAGCTGGGACAAGTAACAGGATCTCATTCCGTTACGCGGCTCTAGGGATTTGAACCGCCAAACTGCCAACCTTTCGGATTGACAAGCTCAGCGTCTTAGCCACTGAGCCACTGCGTCCCTTCTCTAGACTATCTATAGCCAATTCCTGCAACCACTCTTCATATGTTTTAATCTCCTTTCCTTAATGTACACTTACATGCAGGAATGATTTTTGCTTTAATCATTTTTAGACTAAGCGTACCTTTGCTTGAAAGGGAATTGCACTGTATCTGTTGGGTGTGTTTGCTACTTATCTGATCCCAGAATATTACCTTTTGCAATTATGTGATGATTTTATTTAAAGTAACAATTATACTTCCCTCTTCATTTTATTCTCTAAGAGAAGCTGAAGTAATTAAGAGTGATGTGTTTTATGGAGTCACCTGAGCACAAGGACTCTTATTTGTATGTTTAAAGGCTTGCAAATTAATCAGGAACTTACATTGGAAAATAGACATGAAAGAGGTAAACAATATCAGGAAGACACACGATAAAGAACATTTTTTAAAAATCAAAACAGCATCTATTTTATTAATCTGTATTTATCCCCCCATGTTGCACTGGGAAAAACAATAAAAATGTGACCTTAATCTGATCGCAACTCACACACATATCATACACACTTAAAGATCCCAGCTAGTTTCCCAATCAAAGTTTGTAGAGTGATTAGTGAACCAGCATGTCTCTGTTGCATGTTGCAGCCCTAATTAACATTGCTCATTAATGATTGCAACACATGTAAAATAGAAAACAAAAATCAGACTGTATTTTCCCCCTTGTTAAATTATTTTTCAAGATTTCATTCTATTACCTACTGAATGTCCAAAAGTTGTAGTCAAAGAGCAGAGCATCTCCTGACCCAGCGGAGATGTTTTTAACAATGGTTTGCTTGTTTGTTTTCGGTGAGTTTTTATTTTAAATCTATCACATGCCTGCCACAAATCAGAAAGAAATTCACTGGTTTGACTTGCAAAAGCATATAAAAACATGAGCTCATAATAAATAGAAGGCTTAGGAAATCGCTTATCCTAAAGTAAAACAAAAGATCTGATGGGAAGCATAAAAATACCTATGGTAGGAAGCCAATATAGCAATTAAAAATCCATTGCTCTTCTTCAGATAAAATTTTTAGCTGTCTCTCCCCCCCTTGTTCTTTTTTCCTGGAATGCAGCAGAAATTTTATGCCAATATTTCTCGGGGAGGGTGGTCCTTAGCTCAAAACCCCAGGAACAATGCCCAGAGTTTTCTACGTTCTAATGGTATGCATTGAAATGCTTTTGCACATTTTTCAAAAGTGTAAAAGTAATTCATTAATGAGCTTGCAAATGGAACATGAGGAAGTTCCTTTTATCTACTCTATTTAGTTCCCTTATGATTCAGTCTGTTTTGGAAATCCAGAAAACCAGGCTGTTGAATTGTCAGGGTATGCACACACCTCATGGGAAAAGAGAGACGGAAGGCAAACAGGGGTAACCAAAAAGAAAATACACCGGGGTTAGAGTACTGCATCTGTATGGTTTGCCAATTGAGCAGTGGCAGATAGGAAAGTGCTCCAGAGGGCTAACGTCATGGTCCAGAGGATTGGGATGAAATGAGATTTCCCCACCACCCCAGAACATTCTGGATGAGCATTTTGAGACCAGTCTTCTCTGGAAAAAGGATGCTTAGCCCTTGGGTCTCGCCTTCCGAGAAAGACAGCTTCAGAGAACTGAAGAGGAATCTCCACCTTAATAAAGTCACTAATAAACAAGAGTTTAACAGATTGAAAGAATTGGAAGGGACCTTGCAGGTCATCTAGTCCAACTCCCCGCCCAAGCAGGCGACTCTACATCTGCCTCTACCTAGGATCGAACTCACAACCTCCTGATTGTGAGGAAAGAGCTCCACCTCTAGCCCACAGCAGTCCACAGAGGTGCAGCTTTGTTTAATTCCCCCCCCCATGATTCTGCCTATTGTCCCCCGAGCTTCTTAACCACCCAGCTAACCAAGGAGTAGCACCATAAATCTCTGAGTTGTACCCTGCTGTTAGAAACTTGTAAGAGGTATACAGATGTTTGATTTCAACATTCTACTAAGGAATTCAAGCTAAGCATCCCAGTTAGATGTCAATTCAATCTTTGCTTAAACACTCCTAGTGTAGGAGAGTCCAATGACTTTCTGCATAATAGACTCCGGCGTTGAGCTGGATGTGGTTAAGCAATCTTCTTGTTATGAAATTGATTTTTTTGGTGTGTTTTCAAACCATGACTGGAGTCCTGAACTCTGGTATGATGGTGGTCGTACCTTAAACCAGGGATTAGTAACCCGCAGCTCTGGAGCTGCATGTGGCTGTTTCCTGCCTCTGCTGTGGCTCCCTGTCACTGGTTGGTAAAAGGAAAAAGGACGCTGCACTAGGAGGAGACTCTATGGTGGGGGAACTGGACTTCTTATCAGCAGAGGAAAAAGGATGCCATGCTGGGATGAGACTCTTTGGTGGGGGAACCAGATTTCCGGCTGGCTCCAGAATTGAATGGGGGACTTCTGGTTAGGACCTTTGTGGCTCTTTGAGTGTTTAAAGCTGCCAACCCCTGCCTTAAACTCTTTTTAGGTATTTGTAGGTTGTCCTTGAACACAAAGAATACTGTGATCTCTTTTGTCCAACATAGTTTTTTGTGGTTTTCGGTCTAATGGCGGCTTTGGGAAACACCCATCCTCATTATGAATATGGAAAAAAAGACTCCGCCGTAGAGGATGCTGTGTTGGCATGAAATGGCTACGTTTAGGGGAAAATTCAAGAAATGAAATGCACAAAATAGGAAAAATAACTTTTATGAACAAAGCCACGCTTCCCTTAGTGAATAGGTCCCCATGCTATCATTATCATACACATTTCCAGTCCTCCTAACATTTATTTGTTCAAAGTGAATATTAACACTGTAATTTACTACCTAATTACGATTTTATAGTAATAACTGAAAATGTGACACTAAAATGCCAGCCGAGCTTTTAGAAAGTTCTTTGTGGGACGGAAAGTAACTTTTGTCAATAATATAACAGCACTACAAAAGTGTAGAAATATAGCATTTCATTTGCCTCTGACTAAAAGTTAATGTTTCAAACGCTCTGTGAAATTAATTTTTGCTCCGACGTTTTTATTATTTACAAATTTCTCACAGATTCCTTCCTACTGACAAATTTAAGACAAATGTAAGTGGGATTATATCTGGAATGGCCCCATTTTCAGCTCTAGCAATATTGCAAAAGTAATAATATAGGATTATGAAATGCTAAAAGTTCTATGAAATGTCATCTGCTTTGATTTCCTTTCCCTGAAAAGATTTTTTTTTACAAACTAATAATAATAATTGCTTGGTTGTTAGTTTTTAAGTATGTTTGTTTTCAGGCATGGGATTATTAGAAACAAAGGCCAAAGGAGAGAGGTCATGAAAATGGCTGGATTGGTTTAATTCTGCTTTTTTTTTTTAAAGGGAAAACAAGAAAACAAGTTGTGAGAAGTCTGGCATAGGTTCAGCTATTTATTTAGTCTTATTTTGTGTGCAGCAACAGAAACTTTTTTGTCACTGAATTTCAGTGTGGCTGCTAGCTGGGGAATTCTGGGAATTGAAGTCCATATATCATCAAGTGGCCAAGGCTGAAAAACATGGATATACAATATTGGTTTCCCATCTCTTCATCCCTTATTCATAATGCTCAGAATCCCCTCAGAATTTGGCAGAAGATTGTAATCGTTTCCTATGACAGAAACAGGTGGTTATTAAATGCACAGGGGCTACACTCATTCTGATTATGACATTTCAAATGAATTATATCAAATGTATATTATTATTTTTTTGGTCCTCGTTCTACCATCTGTGTGTCTGGTCTAGGATGGAGAGAGGTCTATTGGTCCAAGAAAGACTGCACATCCTCACTTTTGTTGGATGGTTAGTTTAATTCAGTCAAGGCCATTTGGGGAAAGCTGTGGTTGAGAGTCATTACAGGTGTCTTTGAATGGATTCAGAAGCATCCAGAATAAACCAATGAACATACTATAGAATAATAGGGTTGGAAACGCCTTGGAGGTCTTCTAGTCCAACTCCCTGCTCAAGCAAGAGACACCACACCATTTCAGACAAATGGCTTTCCAGTCTCTTCTTGAAAACCTCCAGTGATGGCGCACCCACAGCTTCTGGAGTAAAACCATTCTACTGATTAATTGTTCTCATTCTCAGGAAATTCCTCCTTAGTTCTAGGTTGGGTTTCTCTTTAATGATCTTCTACCTGTTGCTTTTTGTCCTGCCTTCAAGTGCTTTGGAGAAGAGGTGGGCTCCAATGGTGGGTTCTGGGTGGTATGGCCCGGTACGAGCGTACCAGTGGCAGTTGGGAGCAGTGGCCACCGTACTGGAACGGTGTTTCCCGCCCATGTTCCTTACCTCTTTTTGAGGGAAAAGGGTCAATTGCGCATGCGCGCACAGCGTAAGGCATCTGCGCGACCTCGCTGAGCAGCTGGGGCATTGCAGGGCAGTGGCATGCGCTTGTGTGTGCAGCATGGGTGCCCGAGGTGGACGTCCGGCCCCATCGCAGCACACCAGTTATGACGGGATCCGTAACCCACCACTGATGGACTCCCTATTCTCTGCAACAGCTCTTCAAGTACCGGAAGACTTCTATTTGAATTGAATGATTCAATGTGATTTTCCAATATGGTTTAAAGATTTGATCACAACTGTTTTGAATCTCGGAGTCAAAGCTTCAACCCTACCTCACTTCATCTGGCTGAATCGTCTTGTAGTGCTGGAAATCTTGCTGTTAAGGGTCACAAAAAGAACACTTGCACAAATGTTTGGGGAACTTTCTCTACTTGCCACCTTGTAGAGTATAGTTAAGGTCTATCTCAATTATTTTATCGCGTAGGGTTCCTTTCCCTTATTACGGTCATTTGCAAAATATGGACACAGTTTTTGAAGAAAAACATCCTTTTGGTTACAAACTAAATGGTAGAGCTATTTTTCCTGGTTCTCACCAATGAGATAAAACTGAACGCCCAAGTGGCGTTTCCCATAATCTTGTGGGAAAGATCACCGTGTTGCCAAAAATCCCTTTTGTCATCAGATGGAAATGGCCACTTCAGCCTGCTCCCAAGCCATTTCAAAAGGTGGATGAGCAGGGATCCAAAAAGGATACAAATCAGAGGTGGTATTCAGATGTTTCTCTCCAGTTTGGGAGAACTAGTAGTAGTAGCTGTGGGAGACTCTGCCCACCTACCCTGATGTAATGCGCGAGCAAAGCGAGTGTGGGCATCAGCCGCTCACATTTGTGAACCAATAGGGAAGGTAAGGGAATCCCACCGCTGATACAAAGATCTGGATCGCGTTCAATTAATTCTAAAATAAGGGTCCAATTTGATCAAGGCCGGAAACAGAATTTTATTATTTATTTCTTAGATTTTTAGACCGCCCCCTCTCCCAGCAAGGGACTCGGGGCGGTGTACAGTCAATGCAAATAAAATACAGTCATAACAATAAAATACATTTAAAATACATTTGGAGGGGGAGATAGACTGTACAAGAAATAAATATATTCTAAAACCCTAAAAACATCCCAATTAAAACCCCAAACCCAATTAAAATAAATCCCCGGGAGGTAAAACTAAGAAAGTGCCAGGCCAGCTGATTGAAATAGGTGAGTCTTTAACTTTTGACGGAAGGAACGGAGGTCGGTGGTAGTTCGAATGTCAGGGGGGAGGTCACAATTTGACCTGATGGTTTCAAAGGTGCTTTTTCAAAAGGCAATCGGACTGGGTTTTTTTTTCCTTGAGGAAGAAGAAGACATTTTTCTCTCACCAAAGAAGCTTCATCAGTTCTAGCACCATTCTGCCAGAACTGATGAAGCTTCTTGAAAGAGAAGGGAAATGTCTTCTTCCTCAAGGAAAAAAAAAATCAAATCCAGTTGCTTTTTGAAAAAGCACCTTTAAGATAAATATGACCTGGATGTGTGAGAATCTCCACAGACTTTTAACACGAGAGGTACTTGTCTAGGTTTCCCCCTCCTCAATAATAGTATTTAAATGTTTCTGTTTTGATATGTCTATCAGTATTGATTGTACTATATTGATAGCAGTTGGGGAAGCAATAAAGAGTCAGAACAAGACTTTGCAACGAATGCTGATACATGGCGTGCTGCAAGTTTTGAACAATCTTTTCTGTACCAGTAAATTTGGACACCCCTTTCATATATCAGAGACTAAAGTTTGGGCCCCAGGGGGTCCAAATGATTGTTGCCTCTGCCCTTTACTGCAAAAGGGCTGTTCATTACAAAGGAAGAAATCTCCAGATATGCTTAAGGCATTAGACTCTAAAGAGGTTTCTGTATTGCAAAGAAGTGGGAAAAATAGGTTAAAGTGCAGAGAAGCTGCTATAATGAAGTTACTAAAGTGAGCAAGTCTGATGAATGTTGACACTGTTATAACAGAACATCACTAGTAGAAATTACATTGCTGGGCCTTCAAACTCTTCAGCTTTCAAGTGCTCTGTCAAATAAGCCCATTAGCAAACTAATATTTAGAGGAGTCCTTTTTAGGATATTTTCTAATTGGGAATTGTGGAAATGAGCTCATGTAATTGAATGTTGTATTTGTAGGCAAGAGATGGCTGGAATAGGGCAGGGAAAATATTTCATCAAAGATCCTTATAAAACAGCCAAAGTGCAGCTAAATCCAAATGTCCCAGTAGGTTTTTTGTCATTGTCCGCCTTTTCCTCTTCCTCTTCCTCTTCCTCTTCCTCTTCCTCTTCTTCTTCTTCTTCTTCTTCTCCTCCTCCTCCTCCTCCTCCTCCTCCTCCTCCTCCTCCCCCTCCTCCTCCCCCTTCTCCTCTTCCCCCTTCTCCTCCTCCCCCTTCTCCTTCTACCCTCCTCCCTTCTCCTTCTCCTTCTTCCAAGCTTTCGTAACATGTAATGTGCAGTAGGAAGTTTGACATTGTTTCAGCATCTGTCTGAACCATGAATATTATCGATTTGTGATTTTATGAATATACAACAAATTAATGGTGGATTTGGAAGGAAAAAAGTTTCACCCTGGGAATCTGATACATTGGGTGTGCTCCGTCCTTTGTGCCGGGGTGCCATCATGCATCATCTGTATAAGGCACACGAAAGCATCATCTGTCTTTGGGGAAATGGTTGTCCACATTCTCAGTGAAAGGTCAATAACTGGTGGGTGTTAATTAATCCAGCTGGGCACACAGCAGCCAAGGTTTAACAATGTCCAACTTTTTAATAATGATGATAGATTTTAAAGACCAGCCTCTGAGCTGTGGAATTCCATCTGTTTCAAGGGCCTGAAGATTAGGCACCGCCATTAAAACTTGGTGTTTCCTTTAAAATGGAAATGTAATACTGCACAGCGATTGCAAAGGCAATCGCTGTGCAGAGTGTGGGGGTGTTTCTCTATTTCGATGGCTTAATGGTTAATCTCCAAAACAGAACACCTCCACAAGAGAATAATCATGGAAGCCATCGAAATAGAGAAACACCCCCACAGCATGAACAAACGTGATGATACCTCCCGCCTACCAAACATCTGGTAACCAGCCCTAGCCAACAAACGACCACCACCCACCACCCAAGCCGTTAAAATACAAAACAACAATGCACACACAACCTGCACCAATCAGCACCAATCTACCAATCATGATACAACCACACAACCAATCATTCCACTTACTGAAACAAAGCCAGCACCCCATCCCCTCCCACCAAGACTTACAGAAAGACGGCAGCTCCGATCACATTTTAAGCCCACAGCTTGAAGATGGCAGGTGTGATCCTGCCGAAACGTTGCAAAGACAATCTCAACCTTACACGGGAAAAGACCCGAATACAACAAAACCAGCATATATCAGTATGGTTAGGAGGGGTCACGCCTTTTGAGCCGGCCTTATGTACGTTTCCTGGCAAAATACATGGGAAAATCCCATTGGGGAAATTTCCACTTAGGGTTAGGTTTAGCTATCCATGAATTTGCAGAGCAAAACAGACATTGCCATTGGATTCGGAGCCTGTTGGTATGGTTCGGAGGGGGCACGCCTTTTGAGCCTGCCTTATGTACATTTCCTGGCAAAATACATGGGAAAATCCCATTGGGGAAAATTCCACTTAGGGTTAGGGTTACCAATCCATGAATTCGCAGAGCAAAACGGATATTGCCATTGGATTCGGAGCCTGTCGGTATGGTTAGGAGGGGTCACGCCTTTTGAGCCGGCCTTATGTACGTTTCCTGGCAAAATATATGGGAAAATCCCATTGGGGAAAATTCCACTTAGGGTTAGGGTTAGCTATCCATGAATTCGCAGAGCAAAACGGATATCGTCATTGGATTCGGAGCCTGTTGGTATGGTTAGGAGGGGTAACACCTTTTGAGCCGGCCTTATGTACGTTTCCTGGCAAAATACATGGGAAAATCCCAATTGGAAAAATTCCACTTAGGGTTAGGGTTACCTTACCATGAATTCGCAGAGCAAAACGGATATTGCCATTGGATTCGGAGCCTGTCGGTACGGTTAGGAGGGGTCACGCCTTTTGAGCCGGCCTTATGTACGTTTCCTGGCAAAATACATGGGAAAATCCCATTGGGGAAAATTCCACTTAGGGTTAGGGTTAGCTATCCATGAATTCGCAGAGCAAAACGGATATCGTCATTGGATTCGGAGCCCGTTGGTATGGTTAGGAGGCAGTGACGTGCGGTGAGGTTTATGGCTGGTGAGGCTGGTGATGTCATCAAATGATCATCATGAAGGGAGGACTGTGACAACTGATCTTTGCAAGCGTGCAAGCAAAATACCCCAGGATCACGGTGGCGGGGACAGCAACTCCTTTTGCTGCGCTGTGGAGAAGAGCCACGCTGTGCTCCTCAGCGCTAGCCTCAGATCAGTGCGAGCCGTGGTCCCCTTCATGTTGGCTCAGGAAGGAGGGGAATGGGACCGCGTGTGCAGGGGAAGGGGACCGTGGCTCGCGCTGATCTGAGGCTAGCGCTGAGGAGCCTCCTGCACACGCAGTCCCATTCCCCTCCTTCCTGAGCCAACATGAAGGGGACCGTGGCTCGTGCTGATCTGAGACTGGTGCTGAGTGGCTTCCTGCACACGCTGTCCCATTCCCCTTCTTCCTGAGCAAACATAAAGGGGACCGCGGCTCGCGCTGCTCTGAGGCTAGCGCTGAGGAGCACAACGTGGCTCTTCTCCGCAGCACAGCGGATGGAGTTGCTGTCCCCACCACCGTGATCCTGGGGTATTTTGCTTGCATGCGTAAGAAAGAGATGAAAGAGAAAAGGGGAGAATTTTTTTTCTCTTTTTTCTTTTCATGATGAGAGCAGTGAGGCTCTGCCTCCCCTGCCTCCCCTGACTGCACGTCACTGTTAGGAGGGGGCACGCCTTTTGAGCCGGCCTTATGTACGTTTCCTGGCAAAATACATGGGAAAATCCCATTGGGGAAAATTCCACTTAGGGTTAGGGTTAGCTATCCATGAATTCGCAGAGCAAAACGGATATCGTCATTGGATTCGGAGCCCGTTGGTATGGTTAGGAGGGGTCACGCCTTTTGAGCCGGCCTTATGTACGTTTCCTGGCAAAATACATGGGAAAATCCCATTGGGGAAAATTCCACAAACCTGTCTTGGCTACAGTTCAGGTAAAAGACAAGGTGTCAAAATCCAAAGGTAAGAGTTGAAAGTCAGCCCAACAGCCAAGAAATGGATTTCTGACAGGTGGAAAGGAATCCAGGTAGGAACAAAGAAAAGTATAGTCAAGATGCAGCATCAACCTTAACTCAACGCAGTTCCTGAATTTGTGCAATGCAGCAGCTAAATTACAGTTAGCTGATTTATGATGGAACAATAATCCAGCTTCCTGAAAGAGTCTGCTGCTAAGACAGGTTGAAGTCAGTCTCAGGTGTTCTGGCTTAGGATAAGAAACTTATGCTTCTTATCCTATTGTGGAAGAAGACCTCCCTTGAAAATTTTCTAGACAGCATGGAGGATTCTTCAGAAGCTCACCATCTTCAGGCTCCACATGGACAACGGCTGGTCTGTCTCTCTTAGCTGGGGCAGGAAATTTGATAATGCCATGCCTATTCTTTGTGTGGTCATCAGGGGGAGCAAATGCATCATTGGTGCAGCTTGGTCAAAACTCATTGTTTACAATTTGTGTGTGTGTATACAATATGAGGTATAAGTATACACATATTTCATGGAAGGCTATTATGGGCATTCCAGTAGACTGATGCTCCCAGTCCAGATACACAGCATTCCTGTGAGTAGAACCTCAAAAGGAACTTTCCAATATCCAGGTCAGGATTAAAGGGCGGCAGATTGGGATATTTAATGTCCAGCATCACACAAAATATAGAGCTTCCTACAGAGGACTTTTGGAGTTCACAGCATCCGAGTTGGCCGGGGACAGTTTGTTTTCCTACAGGGAAATGTCTGTGGGTGGATAGAAGCTATGCTCTAAGCATAGGCAATAGGTTAGAGTGATTCTGAGATTGAGGCACAGTAATGTTGACTATTAAGTGCTGAAGAAGACTCCTGCAAGTCCCTTGGACTGCAAGGCGATCAAACCGGTCAGTCCTAGAGGAGATCAACCCTGACTGCTTTTTAGAAGGCCAGATCCTGAAGAGGAAACTCAAATACTTTGGCCACCTAATGAGAACGAAGGACTCACTGGAGAAGAGCCTCATGCTGGGAAAGATGGAGGGCAAAAGAAAAAGGGGACGACACAGAATGAGGTGGCTGGATGGAGTCACCAAAGCAGTCGGTGTGAGGTTAAATGGACTCCAAAGGATGGTAGAGGAGAGGAAGGCCTGGAGGAACATTGTCCATGGGTTCATGATGGGTCAGATATGACATCGCAACTAACAACAACAACAAACAACAACAACAAAAGTTGACTGCAGGGGCCCTGATTTTAGACCAAAATATTTTTCTGACTAAGGTTGGGAGGGTCGAACTGTATCACAGACTAGCTGTTAACCCGGCATTGTCCATGTATTTTACAACCCTAACCCTTATATTAGACATTCACAAATGTCTGGACCAAATGTAATTTCTAATGTTGGATTTTTCCCCTTACCAGAGGGAGTCCCCTTGGGGAGTACTGTGAAGCCATTACCATGACAACTCCACTGTGCTGTGCAGTAGAGGCCATTTTAAGGCAGCACAGTAGAAGCCATTTTAAGACACAACAGGCTGTAACTTAACAGAACACCCCCTCAGGGGTCTTACCCCCACACTATTTGTTTCCAGAGAGTATGTCATCTGTATACCAAGTTGGTTGAAATAGCTCAAGGTGTTCCAGAGTTATGGTAGAACATACACATAAACAGCCATATATATATATATATATATATATATATATATATATATATATATATATATATATATGTGTGTGTGTGTGTGTGTGTGTGTGTGTGTGTGTGTGTGTGTGTGTGTGTGTATGTATATGTATATGTATATGTATGTATGTATGTATATATGTATGTATGTATGTATATATGCGTGTGTGTGTGTGTGTGTATGTGTATGTGTATATATACATACAGTATATGTTGTGAGGAACAGTCTTGGATCCAGGGTTTCCAGTCAATCACTCAATTAACTGATCACTCCAAGCCATGGTTAGCTTAATCTCGGTTCAACGGATAACCACAATTAGTCAGGTTGTCCCAGTATGCTAAGTCATAAATCATGCTTGGTGTAATGACTAGGTCCCCAACCATACAATACGTCTGCTGTTTTCTCTGGGATCTACCCATGCCCTCTATTAAAGTTCTGAGAGTGGAGAGGCTATCCTCCAAATCTGAAAGGCCTGTCACAAAGATAATGGAACAAATTTGTTTTCTGTTCCTCCAGGGAGTAATAGACAAGATGACAGGTTCAAAGAACATAAAGAAGAAGAAGGAGATTTAGATTTGTTTAAAAGAACAAAATCTTCCTGATGGTGCAAAGCCTTCAGCAGTAGAAAAAACAACAACAGTGGACTCTTTGCCCTAGATGTGAGGCCAAAGCTGCTTTCCCCACCTTCCCCTGCAGCACGATGGATTCGTTGATTTTTGAGAGTCCTTTGTGTTGCATGATTTTATTAGTCCTTGTTGTCCGAAAGATCAAAACAGGAGAACAGTTTAGAGAAGGATGGCTTGCCTAATGTCGCATTTGGTGCACACTGGTAATGAAAAGGATTCTAATCAGGGAATCGGAGAAAGAGGGGAGGGTGGTGGTGGTGGAGCAAAGCAAATTTGGAAAGGCGAGCCCAGAAGGAACAGAAGCAGAAGGTAGCTCAGAGAGCGAGGTTTCTGCTAGGAGAAGCAGACAAATTGTTGCAAGCAATTTGTGTAATTTTCTTATTGTGAATAAGCTGGGTTCAACCAAAAGTTTCCTACAGAGCAAGCAAAAGCTGGACTTGGAGCAATGATTCCTTGCTCTCTTGCAAATCCTCACACTTTTCTTTAGAGGGTTGAACGCATTTATTTCATATCTCTGTCTCTGCCTCTCTCTGCTTCTCTCTCCTGAAAGGTTTTTTTTAATTGTAGGAAATATCAATACTAATTTGGACCTTTAATTGAACAAAAAACAGTAGATGTGAAGTTGATAAATAAAAGGCCTTCTTGCCATCCCTTGGGGGAATCTGCAGCCTGCTCATGATTTCTGAACCATCTCCCATGACTGTTTCTATTTCGACTTGCCTTTTCCGTAACTACATGATTTCTGCTCAACTTCCCCACCTCATATGCACCTATGTTTCTACATTTACTCTCATAAACCTAAACAGTGGGTGCAGTTTGTCTTCATAACTTAGGACATAGAATAAGAGGGTTGGAAGGGACCTTGGAAGTCTTCTAGTCCAATTCCTCAAAAAGGAGATCCTATATACCATTCTGGACAAATGGCTCTCTTTCCCTTCTTGAAAACCTCCAGAGATAAAGGTAAAGGTTCCCCTCACGCATATGTGCTAGTTGTTCCCGACTCTAGAGGGTGGTTCTCATCTCCGTTTAAAAGCTGAAGATCCAGCGCTGTCCAAAGACATCTCCATGGTCATGTGGCTGGCATGACTAAATGCCGAATGTGCATGGAATGCTGTTACCTTCCCACCAAAGGTGGTTCCTATTTTCCCACTTTTTACATACCTTCGAACTACTAGATTAGCAGAATCTGGGACAAGTAATGGGAGCTCACTCCATTACGTGGCGCTAGGGATTTGAACCGCGAAACTGCCAACCTTTCTGATCGAGATCCAGACCCACAATTTCTGGAGGTAAGCCATTACCCCGATGAATTGTTCTCACTATCAGGAAGTTCTAGGTTGGATCTCTCTTTAATGATCTTCCATCCATTACTCCTTGTCCTGCCCTCAGGTGCCTTGGAGAATGGGTTGACTCCCTCTTCTCTGTGACAGTGCCTCAAGTACTGGAAGTCAGGTATCTTTATCGCTCCTAGTCCTCTCTTAATTAGCCTGGACATACCTAGCCAACAGTTTTGAAGGCGGAAGAGAGCTCTACGTCCCAACATCAGATAAAGCGGCAGAACCATCTTCTAGGAGAAGGGAAACTGATTACAAACTTCCACTGCTTTGTGGCTATATCTGCTACTGGAAAAGGCTTCAGGAGGCAAAATCAAGGCAAAATCCAGATTTCTGGAAGCAGTTCGTGACTCTGTACAACTACATTCTGATAACTCCTGTGACGCAGCTGGAACCAATCGTATTGACTCTGCCATTCCATTGGACTATTTCAGCGATGTGGAGAGGGGGGAATCTGCTGCTTGGGTAACAGTCTATCCTCCATATCAATCTACCCAGGCCTTGTGCTGGAGAGGACACTTCAGCTTTGACCTCTTTCCAGAGCATGATACCATAGGATGCCAATGCAATGCAAACCTAGTCCCCTCAATGGTTCATCGTGCGTTTTAGCCTTCAGGCCCTTTGTCATCTTTGTTGCTTTCTCTGAAGTCTTTCCAGGGTCTTTTCTTCGTATCATGGTGTCTGGAAGCCGTTTCTAAGTATGGCCTCATCCGCGCAATGCAGAGTGGTGCTAACTCTTCACGTGAACTTGTTAGAGGCATCCTGGTAGATCTTGGTCTTCAAACTCTCCTTGTTTACAATCACTCCTGCTTGGTTTCATCATGTAGGCTGATTTCGTTGATCCATCAGAGAAAAGAGACTCTGCCGGTAGGCTGGACCAGCTCGGGCTCCTCAATTTATTTTGTATTCAGGCAGATCAAGTACACAATTACTGCAACTCAAGTTATCAACTCTTCCCTTTGAGAGCCATTTTATGGGTCACTTAGGATAAACCTACAGATACAACAGCAATTGCTTGGGTAGGTCCTTTTTTTAACATGCACCGGGAGATGTATGCGGTTCGAACAATGGAGAAGAACACCCTCTACGCTGGGCCTCTCTCAAATGGATAATTCTGGAGATCTCTCTGACAGCCATGCTTTAGATTTTGATTTATGTTCTTCTAAAGCTAAAATCAAAGATTCCATCTAGCGCTATTTTATGGCAGCTGAGATGATGAATGGCGGACTCTTTCAGCCAAACGAACCTGCTGTGTCTTTGCCCTGGATTTTAATTGCTGAAGTAGCCAGTCATTGCTCAGAATTCAATGGTAAGCAGACTTTTTCAAAACTGTGGAGTTGGTTCTTTGGAGGAGAGAGAGAGAGAGAGAGAGAGGGAGGGAGGGAGAGGGCAAAATGGAAACAAGAGTACAGTAACTGGCCTTTAATCATTCATGGGTTAGCTGGGATAACCAGTGAAGAGCATCACCAATGTGGATTATATTAAATTAAGCTTTTAAGTGCAAATTTGCATGCACATTTCATGTTTATAAATGGCCTCTAATACAATATGACATTTATTTCTTTAAGAAGCAGGAACCTTGGTTTGGATAGCTACTTGTCTTATCTTGGCTGCAGTAGTGTTCTCTCTCTCTCTCTCTCCCCCACCCCCAATCCCTCCCTCCCTCTTCTTTGGCCATGACAATAGTTAATACTCCCCTTTTTACTATTGATGTAAATCAGGAAAACAGAATCCCCTCCCTGAACTTACTAAATTTACATATGCAAGCTTAAAACAGTGATTTCTTTAAATGATGAATTGTTTAAATAACATTTTGGGTAGATTTAACAACAGACATAAATATGTTATATTGTACTGCTTACCAATCATTCATTTTGCCTCGTTACTCTATTGACGTAGGAGCTGCGGAGTGATTGGTCCGTCCTTCCTTCCTTCCTTCCTTCCTTCCTTCCTTCCTTCCTTCCTTCCTTCCTTCCTTCCTTCCTTCCTTCTTTCCTTCCTCCCTCCCTCCCTCCCTGCCTGCCTGCCTCTCTCTCCTTCCTTCCTTCCTTCTTCCCTCCCACCCTCCCGCTTTCATCCCACCCACCCTCCCTCCCTCCTTCCTTCATTCCTCCCTCCCTCTCCTCCTTCCCTCCCACCCTCCCTCCCTTGCTCTCTCCCTCCCTCCTTCCTTCCCTTCCTCTCTCCCCCATGTTTTGGTATGTCAAGTGTGCAATTTACCCTTGCTTTCATTTCATTTCATCTCACTGCCATGCTATTTACAAGACCATCCTCCATTTTACATTTCAATCTTTCCTCTTCTTCCCAAACCCCATCACACCCCTCCCCCCCCAAACTGGAAAGCAAAGAAATAAAAAAGTAAATAAAATCAACGTGTGGTGGATCATAAATCTTCAGAGACGTTACTCCGTGATTTCCCCTTAAAATCTATGTAATAAAGATTGTTTTTAAAACTCTTCTCTGCAAAATCAATGATGTAAATTAGAAAAACAAGCAGGCAATAAATTCTTTCACATCCTGTAGTCCTTGCATGAATTTGTAATAATTTTTAATAAAGCATGATTGTAGTTTGTAGCACTGAATAATTTAATCAAATAAAGATGTGGAGGGAATTTCTCTCGTTCACCTAAGAAGTGGAGGGAATGTGGGGGAGAAAGAGAGATTGAAAACAAAAACAAAAAAAAATTCCCACCCTCAAACCAACAACAAGAAGACAACAACTGTCTTTTTCTTGCACATAGACATCTTTGCTACACCACAACTGCCCTCCCAGCACATTGTTTGATGATAGAAACAATGTCCCTTGGACAGAAAAATATGAAGAAGTGAACGAAGCTGCCTTCGGTGAAACTAAGCCTTGGCAGTCATTTATAACAATGACATAGAAGAGAAGTTTCTCTAAATGAGGCATTCCAGTCATTTATCGTAATGATTAATACAAGAAGTATTCATAATAATAAATATAACCGTTTGAGTCAGAGAGAGAGAGAGCAAGGAGCCCTCAATTCTCAGCCAACAGACGAGACGGAAGGGAGAAGAGATTCGGAAGAGCCTCCTGCATCTTAGAAACACCCCCCCCCCACCTCCCCAGTGTTTATTTAAAAATTTAAAAAAAAGAAGAGAAACGTGAAAACTTTCTAAGGAGGGGACAGGGAACCCCTAAGTGGCATCATAATCTGAATTAAAAGTCTCTGGAGTTGTGTGTTAAAAAGGAACGGACCTGTCACTCAAAGGCCACGTTATGAAGGAGAGATGTGGGTTTGTCCACAGTTCCTAACGTTGACGGGTGAGATTCTCACGGTTCCTTCCCACTTCTTGTTTATTTCTTCTCCTGCGTGATTTGCATGGGTTTCAGTGATTAAGCTGTGTCAAGAAGAGATTGGAAAGCATTCCTAGTAGACGCGAGAAGAGATAAAGGAGGGGGAGATTGGAAGAAGGGAAAAAAGAAAGAAAGAAGGAAGGAAAGGAGAGGAGAGGAAGCAGGAAAAAGCATTGTCGTCTGTGAAAATACCAACCGAAAGAGGCGCATATTCTTTTCCTGCTTAGCCTTCCATCATAATATGCTGTCCACAAAGGCTGATGAGAAAAAATTATTTTATATAGGGGAATCAACATAAAAAGTCACTTTATTTGGGGGAAAATGCATTGATGTCAGACCTTGATACAGTTTATGTCTTCTGCCATTTTTTTAGGTAAACATGCTTTACTCTACATGACATTACTAAGTAGGTTAAGTATAGCCATGGGCAATCATCCATCATTACAGAATGTAGCATATTCTATTCTCTGAAAGGTAAAAGTTTTCCACTGTACCAAGATGACATTTAATTTTTCATATCTCCTCGTAGTCCTGGAATGAATTTTGGCAGACCTGATGCAATTTAGCAGCTTGGCAGTTTAAAATTGGGCAATGAATCACACAGATTCACTAGGAACGAGTCCCTGCATAATATTTTCTCTGTGTCAGGAGAGAAAAAGAGGAGAGACTAAAGTTGGTGGCCAGTGGGAATGTTTATGGCATACTTAATGCATACATCTGACCAACATGATGCATTTTTATGATAACATTCCACCGCAGACCCTTATGACAAACTTCATTTTCTTCTATTGAAATACAAAAAAAACAAGAAAAAGGGACTGCAAATTATTATCATTTTTTTAAACAAAATGTTATCCCTGAAGGAAATGCAAACTGCAAGAAGTTCTGAGAATGTACTCTTTCTCTGTGAATATTTCACTTTAAAAAAATATATATCAGAGATTTCTCTTTTGAGGAAACTGGACATTGCATTCCTGTAGAGGTTTGCAGAAGTATTAGTTCCAAATAATCATGACTGGGTATTATTGATCATAGACGACTTTTCCACAACTGTACTACCAAAGTTAACACAGACAAACAATTACAGCAAACCTCCAGAACGAACCTTTTCCACTCTGTTCTGCCAATTTACGTCCTCTTGCAAACGAGCAACAAATAAGAACCAAACAAATATACTTTTTCGAAGCCCAAAGCATCCTTTCGCCCAAACCGATCCCAAAATGACAGCAACATAGAAATCAAATGTATCTGAATTACTTTTAACTCTGGGGACAAGATGTCTTTCTAAAGAAACATCTAAACAATTCACCAATCTAGGAGGATCCTACTGACACGATCGTTTCTTGCAGAACTATTGGGCAACCAGCTCAAGACTGCAGTAGAGTTGATGCCAACATTTACAAAGGAATGGAAGTCCTCTCTCTCTCTCTTTCTCTTTCTCCCTCCTTCCCTCCCCTCCTTCCCTCCCAAGCTTGCTACGAGGAGGCTTGTTTGTAGCGTATTTGGTAAGGGTGAAGAGGTCCAGAGGGCCTTCTATTTGATTTTTGACAAAGTGTACTGTGGATAGAAATCAATAATGTCAGCCACGCTATCTAAGTCACACCACGGTGCTACTGCAAAGCTTCATTCGGGGGCCTAGATGAACCAAACAAGCAAAGAATGGACTGCCAACACTTCTGACACCGATAGTTTATTAAGCTCACAAGGCAGGGAAAGCGATCCTTGCCACACTTCAGATGGCCACCCTTAAAGAACAGTCTTCAGAAACATTTGTCAGGGTCACGGCCATGAAAATTAGTGTTTCTTCTTGTAGAAAGTCCATGATAAATTGACTTATCTATATGCTAAATGATTCTTTGTTGCCCGGTATTAATTTGGTCCAGTGTTTCTCCCCCCCCCCCACTCCCCTGTCTGCATATTTAGTAAAACACATTTGTAGGAAGGGAGCAAGATCCTCGGAGGTGATGCTGAGAGGAGTAACGAGGGGAGGGCAGAAGAGAAAGGATTTTCAAGAACCCTGATAAAACCGGAGAATAGTTCAAAGGGAATGAAACAGTGGTGAAATTCAAACTGTTTTACTACCCGTTCTGTGGGCATGGTTTGGTGGGTGTGGCAAGGTAAGGATAATGCAAAATCTCAATTCCCATCCCACTCCAGGGGAAGGATACTGCAAAATCCCCATTCCCTCCCCACTCCAGGGGAAAGGATATTGCAAAATCTCAATTCTCATCCCACTCCAGGGAAAGGATACTGCAAAATCCCCCTCCCCACTCCAGGGGAAAGGATATTGCAAAATCTCAATTCTCATCCCACTCCAGGGAAAGGATACTGCAAAATCCCCATTCCCTCCCCACTCCAGGGGAAAGGATATTGCAAAATCTCAATTCTCATCCCACTCCAGGGGAAGGATACTGCAAAATCCCCATTCCCTCCCCACTCCTGGGGAAAGGATACTGCAAAATCTCCATTCCCTCTCCAGCCAGAGGTGGTATTTGCCAGTTCTCCAAACTACTCAAAGTTTCTGCTACTGGTTCTCCAGAACCTGTCAGAACCTGCTGAATTTCACCCCTGGAATGATATATATATCACAAGATGTTTAGTTTCTCCCTCTAAAAGCATTCGTGTTTTTTCCCCCTTGCTGGGCTGATGAAGGAATTCAGACAATGGAAACTGTCCCTCTGTTCACTTCCTAGTGAGTAGATGAAACTGAATTTTGTACAGAACCCAGAGTGCAAATCTTGGAAAGATGGAAGAGATCAATTGCACAGGGAAGCAATGCTGGGAGAAAAACATGCATTAGGAAACATGTGCAGGTGGAAAGAGTACATTAGCTGAATGGTACATAGAAGCATGCAAGCATCTTCATGCCAACATTATTAAATTGATGAAAGTGAAATACTAAACAGAATTAAAGATGCCAGAAGATGACTTATATCCCGAGTAATAAATGGAAGTTCTTCCAGTGGAAGTTACTTTCGGTCCTTCAAAGTTCTTAATGGTTTCATTCCAGACCCCATGAGTAAATCCCATTTCATTCAGTGGTGGGTTTCAAAATTTTTTATTACTGGTTCTGTGGGCATGGCTTGGTAGGTGTGGCATGACTTGGTGGGTATGGCAGGGTAAGGATACTGTAAAATCTTCATTCCCTCCCCACTCCAGGGGAAGGATACTACAAAATTCCCATTTCCTCCCAATCAGCTGGGACTCGGGAGGCAGAGAATAGATGGGGGTAGGGCCAGTCAGAGGTGCTATTTACCAGTTCTCCGAACTACTCAAAATTTCTACTACTGGTTCTCCAGAAATGGCCAGAACCTGCTGAATACCACCTCCGATTTCATTGTCCAACAACTCCTGCCGTAGAAAGTTTCTCTTGATGTCAATTGTGAGAATGAAAGTATCTTTCCATTCATGATGTTTGAAGATATTTGGTTATTTTTTAACTTACTTTTTTTTTTGCCTTCTAGCTTCAGATCTTTCAGGCATTCCCTGGGTTCTAGATCACATTCCTGGCTGTTCAGTTTGATACAGTCTTTCTTAAAACTAGATCCAGTGCTGCGTATTCAGTCTAACCGCAAGACAAATAAGAACTATTCATAGATCACACTACATTGTAAAGCAAGATTTGCAAAACACAGTGTGCTTAATCCAGATCAGAGGTGGGTTGCTACCGGTTTGGCACTGATCGGCCGAACCAGTAGTAGCAGTGCACATGTGCAGAAGCTTCTGCACATACACAGAAGCATTGCGAGTGAGCGAGCGAGCGCGCCCAGGAGCCCGCCCAAACCAGTAGTACAAAAATTAGCAACCCACTTCTGATCCAGATTAGTCCCACTGTGATTTAGGGTAATATATGAAGCTAAAATATTTCAGAAAGCTATACTATGCTTGCTGTTCATGTGAATTTATGCATAGTATCAAAGCCATATAAATAGATTCCTTAGGTTTAGGTCAGTGCAATGTGCAAATCCAGGTATTGCAACTAAATATAAAATGTGCAAGTTGACATTTTGGTGAGTTTAACAAATTATTCATTAAATTCTGGATTAGCATGGGATTTATACATTGGGTAAAATATCATATAATTATTTTATATATTACATGGCTCCCAGGATTACATTCCGGGACAGTAAATGCAATATAAATATTTATCTATAGATTGGGGTTGTCAAACTCAATTTCATTGAGGGCCGCATCAGGGTTGTGTTTGACCTTAAAGGGTCAGGGGGATGGGATGGGCCGGGAGCGTGGCTGGAATGGGCGCGACATGGGCCTCGTTTTGGGGGCACCTGTAGTGGCCAAGTGCTAAGAGAGGACTTCCCTGAGACCCTCTCTCACTCTTATTATAATTTTCCTTCCTTCCTTCCTTCCTTCCTTCCTTCCTTCCTTCCTTCCTTCCTTCCTTCCTTCCTTCCTTCCTTCTTCTTTTTACTTCCCTCTTTATTCTCCTTTCTTCCCCTCTTTCCTTATTTTTCCTTCCTTGCTCTCTTCCCATCTTTTTCTTTGTCTTTCCTCTTTCCCTCTCTCCTTTCCTGTCCCTTCTTGCATGCTCAAGTGCAAAAGGGGAAACATTTCTCCTTTCATTTTGTTTTCAGTTTCTTTTGATAGCCCTCTGCCAGCAAAAATAGAGCTGGGGGGGTCGGGAGAGCACCCTGAGCTCCTTTTTCACTGGCAGAGGGCTGCAGGAAGACCCTCCATTTTCGCTGGCAGAGGCACCGCAGGCTGGTGCTTTGTTGTTTCCAGGCTGGCCCCATAGGCTGGATCTAAGCACCCCAATGCCTTGAGTTTGACACCCCTGCTCTAGTTCTATATTGATCTATAGATAAGAATGCTCAGGTTTTACAAATCTTTGGTCTGGCCCTTTTGATAGTTTAGAGCCGAGGTGTCACAGTGGTTAGAGTGCAGTACTGAAGGCTATTTCAGCTGATTGCTAGCTACAGTTCAGCAGTTCAAATCTCACCAGGCTCAAGGTTGACTCAGCTTTCCATCCTTCTGAGGTTGGTAAAATGGGGAACCAGATTGTTGGGGGCAATTGGCTGAGTCTGTAAACAGCTTAGAGAGGGCTTTAAAAGCACTGTGAAACAGTATATATGTTACGGTGAAAGACCGAAATCTGGTGAATGTCGACATTCACCGGTGAAAGACCGAATATTTCATTACATTGTTTTACATTCGGACCTTCACCGGTGAATGTCGACATTCACATAGTCGCTTGGTGTATGTCCGAAAATACCCTTATCCTCTCGACACCCTTACCCTAATCCCCTTACCCTAATACCTCGGCTCCTCGCTTCCTTTTAAGCGTCTTCTTAAGGATCGCAGGTTTTAAAAAAAAAACTCCGCGAATAGAAGACACTTAAAAGGAAGCGAGGAGCCGAGGTATTAGGGTAAGGGGATTAGGGTAAGGGTGTCGAGAGGATAAGGGTATTTTCGGACATACACCAAGCGACTATGTGAATGTCGACATTCACCGGTGAAGGTCCGAATGTAAAACAATGTAATGAAATATTCGGTCTTTCACCGGTGAATGTCAACATTCACCAGATTTCGGTCTTTCACCGTAACATATATAAGTCTACGTGCTATTGCTATTGCCATTAACAAAATATCTGAAGCTAGACAATTTGGTATCTTAATCAAACCATGTTTAGCAGGCTTGGGGCACAGCAGGACGTATAAGCCTAGCTATTGTATGGCTATGTTTTTAAATAGGTTAAGGGAAATTGCTCCTTTCAGTTTGGATTGATCTTGATGACACTTTCTTTAGACAACTATAAACTATACATGTCTAACTCCTCCATTAAGAGAGCACCAACGGCTGCAACTCTAAGGCCAACCCTGATTGCAGTTCCATTTCCTTCTAAACTGTCTGTTCCTGTTTCATTCCAGCCCACATTAATTTAACTGGAAAAATGCTCAGTTCCTTTGTTTCAATGAGTTGTGAGATTCACATTTCACTTGGCATTGCTCAAATTGCCAATCATGCATCTCACATACTATTTGCTGTCAGCTCGGCTTGGATTATCACCTTGAATTTTTTTTTTGGGGGGGGGTTGGGGGTTGGGGAGAACTAGCCAGTGTTTTTGATGATGCAAGGAGTGCTTCCTTCTTCCCACCCACTCCCTACCTTCAACTTCAGAAAAACCATACTCTTCTAATAAAGGATGTAAATGAAACAAAAAAGTGGTGAGAAATGGTTGGAGAAGACCTGCTTGTTAAAGCTGCTTTGTCTGAAGGTGGGAAGAAAGCAAAGGAAGTCAAGAGGTTAACATATTGGCATTCCCCCCACCGTTCCACAGGATAGTGGCGGGTAGCCAAATGTGAAGTAGCTGTCTTCATAAGTGGGCTGTTTGATGCCTAGGTTCTCAGTGTTGTATGGGGTGGAGAAGCTTTGTGCCACAACTCGAGACTTGGCCACTTTCAATGGAGAATCAGTGTGAGGCAACCAGATAGTTAGATTGGCCTGAAGTTGACTTTGATTGAATTTGAGATAGAGTCTTTCTCTCGGCCCAAACTATGCCACATGTTGAATAGAATAGAATAGAATAGAATAACAGAATTGGAAGGGACCATGGAGGTCTTCTACTCCAACCCCCTACTTAGGCAGGTAACCCTACACCACTTCAGACAAATGGTTATCCAATATCTTCTTAAACATCTTCTTAAAAGCTTCCAGTGTTGGAGCATTCACAACTTCTGGAACGAAAGACCACTATACTATTAGTACCAGAGATGGTATTCAGCAGGTTCTGGCCAGTTCTGGAGTACCGGTAGCGGAAATTTTGAGTAGTTCGGAGAACTGGTAAACACCACCTTCGACTGGCCCCGCCCCCATCTATTCTCTGCCTCCCGAGTCCCAGCTGATTGGAGGAAATGGATATTTTGCAGTAACCTTCCCCTGGAGTGGGTTTGGAATCGAGATTTTACAGTATCCTTCTCCGCCATGCCCACCAAGCCACCCCACAGAACCGGTAGTAGATTTTTTTGAATCCCACCACTGATTAGTACTACACTAATTCATCTAAAAATACTGTAAAAGTAAAATCTAAGTAACATAACAAGCTATGTGAAGGGGTATATAAGCCTAAGTGCTATTGTTATTTTGGAGTTCAAGATGGAGATGATAAGCTTGCTGAGACGTTACATGGGTTTATTTAGTCCAACATATACAAGAGGGCCGTCATTGGGAAATGAAAATATCTTCAGGAAATGCTATGCAGAAATCATGCAAAGATATACTTTAATTGGTTTTAAATATGATCCTCTTTTCAAGTGCTTACCCTGGCTGTTATTGATTCTTTGTAATGTCCTGATAATATAAAATTACATCTCAAATCTCCTTACATGTATATCTTATTCCAGCATCTACAGTCAGCCTTTTATGGTGGCACCATCATTTATTACAGCAGTAACTGCACCTTTGTCTGCTGATCTATATAAAGTATTTACTATTTTAAGGGAGTTTATCCCCCCTCTGAAACCGGAATCTCCTCACCAAATCACCTACTGTTCAAATAATCAGATTACTATGTGCACAAAAGATGATCCAGATACATATCTGCAACATAGGGTGAAACCATGAAAAACCTAAGAGTTTCGTCAGTCTTGTAGATCTGAATGGAAGAGATGCTCATTGAATATTTTCCTCCCCCAAAATCCATAGGTGTTGAGTTGTTTTTTGTGGCAGTAGATTCCTGAGCTAGTAAGAGAGAGAGAGAGAGGTTTCCATTCCAGATTGCACATTGGAATACTCCTTTAATCCATTTTTGGGGGGGTTAGTACATTCTTCCTTGCATGAAACACAAATTACCTGAAATTAGAAAACCATCATCAACCTGAAGCTCTGCTCCTGATATGCTTGACAGTTAACTTCCAAAGAGTAAGGCTATTCAATGCCCCATGAAAATGTAACGATCTCCTCCATGGGAATCTCTTCGCTTTTCCAATTTTGTGCAAATACAATTCTAGCCGTCTATAATTATAACATGAACAATCAAATATACATTTTCTTTACTATAAGTTTCTGGTAGAATCCCCAACAGGAATATTTTAGGTTTTAAATCTATATGTTGTCATATCATCTTTTCCAACCACTATTTTAGTCCAGTATTTTTTTTGCTTCTACGCATGTCTACTACGTATGATAGTATGAGCCAAGTGTCTGGTGACATTTCCAACATTTAACTGATTTGTCCTTGAACAACTTCGCCAGTCTTACTGGTAGCAAGTCCCACAGAGGAGAATGTGATTAGGAAAATAATAGAATGTGCAGAAATGAACAAATTAACACTGGCAATTAAAGAGAGAAGAACAAACTGATTATTATATTATATGGGAATCACTTTATCGATGGTTAGAGGATAAATATAAGAATTAGAAGTAAAATTAGCTGCATAAAATGCATCAATAGAAAATTTAATGTTGATTTTATATATGAAAAAGGCAATTGTTTTCCAACTCTTTCTAGAGGACCAAGAGAAGCAAGCTGATTCTAAAGAACTTCTTCTAAAGGCGGGGAATTCTTAGCAATACTTTGACTGTTCCCTCATAGTTTTGAGGGATTTTTCCCACATGAAGTTTCAAGATCACCCATCTCTTAAGAAATCCTCCACTCTTTTTAAAGGTTGGTTTTCTTAAGATACTGATTAACTAAGGGTAGGCAAGAACAGTATTAGATCTGGTAGCTCAACTATAATGTTGTCTTAGAATCAGATAGAGAAAAATGTCCAAATTTTAATATTCCCTTTTTGAGGTGCAGAGGAGAAAAACCTTGGAGAATACAAAACCATTTTTTATGTTATTGTTATCATCATCTCTGTTTTGTTGGATTTGTTCATTAAAATAACTGAAACTTTTTTTATTTACCAATTTACATACCAACTAGTGTGGCATCCTTTGCAAAAACTGTTTCTTGAAGCTTGCATCTTTCTTTTCGAACCAGATGAAACAAAGCTATCTGCTAGCAAAAAAATTCTTCTGGAAGAGATCAGATATTTCAAAATTAAAATTTAAAACTATTTCCTTTCACAACTCGTCCTTTGAAAGGAACAAATAGGTTTATTTTACTCACGAGAAGCAACTTTTGACTCCAAAAAGATTTAAGTTAGTAATCTTTAGTTAAGCCTTCAGAGGACAGTCCATCTGGAGAATGTGTATTAAGGACCCTGGGTTGAATTGCACCAGTCATGTAGGATATTGGACCCACAAGTGTGATGTGGAGCCCTTAAGGATAATTCAAAGTGCCGCATAGCTCTGTGGGCAGGGAAGCTATAAAACTGCTTGTCACAAGCAAGCAAGGCAGAGAGCTACATTTGGTCTGAAGAACCAAGCTGCGTTAGAATCAGCTATCAAGCCTTAATGAAAGTGTTAATTAGGATATTACAGAATTTATAGCCAAAATATCCTCTCTGCTAGACATTCCCATTGCTGCACATTTAATTAACTGTTTTGTCATTCAAAAGCCCAGAGAACATTGTGGGTGAACTCTTAGTAAGTAGAGGTCTCTAAACAGCAAGCAAACAACTCTCCATATTTTCTATTCAAGCAGACTTTTTAGCTTTGATTTTTCTTTCAGAGCAGACAGGCAAGGAACATGTGATTATCAGCTGGTTATAGGAATAAGCACACATTTAATCTACATAATCATCAATCTTCCTTTATGTAAAAGTGATTAGCAAATAGGGTTTTTAAGCAACTGTTTAGTTTACACATTGGCATCCTAGATTAACTTATTTCTAAAACACTTGATTTTTATCACGCTGCTTAATGATTTGTCCCATGATTTATTGGGTAATATGATGAATCATGTTAGATTTATTGTTTATCCTATAAATAGTGCAACAAATCATTAAACAGTGATAAAACCCAGCGGTTTCATGACAGCGTCCACCTATGGCGTCTTCTTTCGTACCACGGGGGGCTACTGCTGTGTGGTGGGTTTAATTGTTCTTTGCTTCCCTCTCATTTTCTCTCTCCTCCTTTTTTATGACATTAGATGAGAGGGAATCTCCATTTTTAATTAAATGGGTCTGGAAAATAATGCTGAAGTCACAATCTGAGATTTCAGCCATATTTATTTTATATCGTCTCATACATAAAAGATCAAACTTTTGCTAGGTGTTAAAACCAAATGCCTACAATACATGCAATACTCCTCATGATAAAGTCATTACATGGAATAATAATCCTTCATTTTAGAGCTACCTCCTTCCCTCCTCTTCCTCTTCCTTGTCCATTCCAAAAAGGAGATTGACAAAAATGTCGGTTAAGTTGACCCAACATCATTAGTTGAAGAGAAAACTTCTTTAGGTGTTTGATTAATCAAGCAGAGTTGCGTTGCATTGTTATTCTCAACAACTGTATGGAAAGTTAAAGAGACACGTCCTTCGACATACAGATTTTTATGACGTCAGATTGGCCCAAGGTAAAGCTATAGTTTAAGTATCTGAAAGGTTCCCAGTTTTGCAAATTTTGGGTTTTTCTCCATCTCCTATTTTTATTAATGGGAATTCGAGTAGCTAAACGTCTAAACTACTACTGTGTAGTTTGGGGCACATTTCTCCAAGCCTCTGCATTTTTATTTGCAATTTTGCAAATCCTTTTTCATAATGTAATACATCTTAGAAAGTGATTTTTACGATGTGTGTTTTTGGAGACTTTTCACTAATGAGGATTTTTCTGAAATGGTGCTTTGCATTGCACATTTTAGAAAAGTAAACATTTCTAATGGCATCTAGTTTTGAAAATGCAAAATTGTTTTCTTAGGTGAATTTGAGGATAAGCCACTCAATGCAACTGGCTCCCTAATGTTTCTGTTGCTAGTGCCTGTGGAGCTTCTCAATCATTAGGTCATAGTTGTCCCAAAGATGCTTTTTCCAAAAGGCATCTGGAATTTCTTGGCTTTGTTTCCTTAATGCATTTCTTTTCTCATCCTTCAGTTCTGAAGAAGCTTCTTGTGTGCGAAGAGAATGTTTTCAAAGGAAAAATCAAGGGAGTCCAGTTGCTTTTGGAAAAAAAACATCTTTGGGACATTCTGTTGCTAGTGATGTCAATTTGGAAGAACTAAATGTCAGGCCTGCAGCCATCTTTTTCTTTTGGATCTTTGGCCTGCCACACTTTCTATTATTCTACTATGCATTTTCTATTGTGGGAAAATGGGAGGTGGGATTGTACGGAGTTAGATGCTATGTAGTCATAACAACATTCTTTCTAGAAAGCCAAGGTCATTCTTTGTCTTTGCGCCTCTGCACCTAACTGGAACTGGATGGGTGGAATTGCCAGCATGGCAGTGGAAGATTGGACCATGTGGTGCACTTTTGGGTGTGGGGGCAAGATCATGAACTTTCAATTGGGTTTTCCCAGATGGGCCAACATGGCTCTCTTAATAAATTGGAACTTTGAGGAATGCTTTGCCTCAGACTCTGATTTAATTTTGGATGCTATTTGGAACCCTGACACTAAATAGGCCACTGGACTTCCTTCTTATCAAAGAGCCTGCTGCTGTGTCCCAGCGTTGGAGCTCTCGCCTCACAAACAGGAGGTTGTGAGTTCGATCCTAGGTGGAGGCAGATGTAGGGTCTCCTGCTGGGGCAGGGGGTTGGACTAGATGATCCTTCCAACTATTAATCTGTTATTAATCTGTTAATAGAAATCCAATAAAGTTAAGTTAATATTCCTTCCCTTAATCCTGCCTACACAAAGCAACGTCCATAGACTATCTACACAAAGATCCAAAATTGCACATTCAGAAAAACACCTGTTGCCATCCATATCCAATAAAAATCAAATCAACATTGGTTTGACTTGCCTGATGTCCCTCTAGTTCTTTGAATCAAACCTACCTTGATATTATCAGCATTCCTTTCAAAGGGTAGGCATTATATGCCAAGGATTTAAAGCAATGCTTAACATTACCATGACAAACCAGAGAAGATTTCCTACCAAATGGCTTCCTTGCTTGGCCAGTCCACTCCCCAGAAGCATCACATGCAGGAAGAGGAGAAGATCAACCCAGCAAGACCAAGAGGGCGATGATTTCATCCTGTGGAGCGGTTTTCCCATTTCTGCTTTTGTTTCCAACCCTGCCAAAGAAAGCTGTATTCAAAATCGATAATTTATGTTTATGCTAAAGATGTCATTTCTCTCCCTGACTTGGGATGATTAACTGACTCCTCTCCATAAATTAGAGAGGGAAAAGGATAGGTATTAGATAAACTGGTAACAAAAACAGAATAATTTCATTAAATTAAAGAGATCTCTCATGTTGCAGCATGAGATGGATGGCAAAAAAGTACGTCTAAGGAGTCGGATAGACTTACCAGACAGAGCGATGAAATTTTAGCAGATGCTCATTGACGCATATTTTATTTTTCACTTCAAAGATGTATAGAATAGCAGGCTTTTATTTATTTTTCCCAACTAATTTTTCAAACAAATCTCAGAAGATATTTCAAGTAATCACTAATATTTTTTTTTTTTTGCTCATTTTCCTCTTCGAGCAGTAAATAAAAGTCACTTTCCACAGCCCTAATGTTAAGCAGTATTTTTATCTGGCTGTTCTTATGCTGTTCTTGGAAACATCTTTGCGTTAGATTGTCACTGATGCTTTCCAGAAATGTTTTTGCCTTTCCAGTACAACCTATAGAGCTGGGATTTTCTGATGGTGCCTCATTCATGAACAAGCCAATGTCAGGTTCCAAGTCATGCACCCATTGAAAGCAGAACTCCGAGGCAGGTAGATTCCTCAAAGAATAATTTATTCGATAGATCATATTGGCACAGCTGGTGAAAACTGACTCTGAAATTTCCCATGGTTTTCACCTATTTAAACAATGAAAATTCCCCCTTTCCCCCCAGTTATCAGTCACATTGTCCAATAGAGGGGTTAGCCGGTTGCTTGGTTACTCTACTCCTCCTCTTTCCAGCCACCTGTTGAAATGACCTTGGTTCTGACAGGAAAACTTTCTGTTTTGACTACAAAACCCCAGCCATCTATATTCCCCTTCCTTGTTTTGTGGCAACCCTGAAGCCGTAAAGATGGCCTCATCCATGACCGCTTCAGTGTTGAAGGGCAAGGCTGATTCTGCTTAACTTTCAAGGTTAGCCAAAGTGAGCTAACAAATGAACATCTGCTTTCAATCTTAATTTGTAAGAGTCTGTTTGATCAAAGAACTTTTTTTAATAGAGCAGAGAATTTGCGATGAAATTCCAGGGCTAGAGGGAAGGTATTCCTGCAGCTCTATCATTTTAAATTGGCTAGAATATGGGTGAGTTTTGCAATTGTACAATATCTTTAATTGTCATTTTTTTTTAGTGGTCTACAGTCTCCCTAAGGGACGTGGTTCGAATCCCTAGTGCCGCGTAATGGAGTGAGCTTGTCCCAGCTTCTGCCCAACCTAGCAGTTTGAAAGCATGTAAAAATGCAAACAGAAAAATAGGACCCACCTTTAGTGGGAAGGTAACAGCATTCCGTGCACCTTCAGTGTTTAGTCATGCCAGCCACAAAACCGCGGAGACATCTTTGGAAGGCGCTGGCTCTTCGGCTTTGAAACGGAGATGAGCACCGCCCCCTAGAACAACTAGCACATATTTGCGAGGGGAACCTTTACCTTTACCTTACAGTCTCCCTGGCTGCTAATGAAGTCATATAAAACCTAAGGAGGAAATTTCATCCAGAGCCTTTTCAGAATAGAAAATGTGGGCCGATTACAAGGTAGTAGAGCAGCCAAAAAGATGCATATTAGAAAGCAGGAATGCCAACAGCAGCCTCCTCTATTATCTCCCACAATAAATGGGAAAATTCTAGTAAGAGACTGAGAAATTGCTAAGTGGATTTTGGCAAAAGGTAAGGCCTTACCAATTTTTCTTCTAGGTTTCATTAACAAAGACCTGGACAGGGAATTTCTCCTTTCAGAAGATGCCCTTTGGATTAGTGAGAGAAGTTATTAGGACCATGGCTTTTTAGCAGGCTTCCCCCAGCCCAAAGCTCTTGGAGAGATATCAAGTGAAGGGTTTATGAAATTAGCTGGGTAGAAGGACCTTTCATTCTGGCACCCTTGTCTAGGATGTGGGAAATTAACTCTTGCTCTTGAAAAATACACATGCATCAGGATTGGCCAGTGTGTGGCAGAAGCGTGCAAGAGCAAATGCAGGAGTTAGGCTTTTTACCAGCCCTACCATTTCTTTTGTAACTACCCCATTATTTGCACTAGAATATAGGGATTCTGATATATTCATAGAGAACAGCTTTATACAAAGAATGGCTGAAATAAGGGCTGGAACAAACTGCTGAAGTTAGCAGTGGAGGTCAATGATATAAATCAATTCAAAGAGTACCCTGCCTACTTCCTCCCCTTTTCCTTCCTTCTCCCTTCCCTCCCACCTCTCTATCTTTTTCTCTATTTCCTCTCTCCTCCCTTCTTTTCTCCCTCCCTTCTCTCTATCCTTCTCTCTATTTCCTTTCTTCCTCCCTCCCTCCTTCCCTAACTTATTTCTTCCCTCCCTCCTCTCTATCCTTCTTTCCCCTTTCCTTCCCTTTTTCCTCTCCCCCCTCTCTTTCTCTCTATTTCCTTCTTCCCTTCTTTTCTCCCTCCCTCCTCTCTATCCTTCTCTCTATTTCCTCCCTTCCATCCTTCCTTCCCTCTCTCTGCCTCCCTTTTCCCTTTTTTCCTTCCTTCCTTGCAAATTGGATAAGAATGAATCTTTAGCTGAAATTCCCAAAGATGAAAGACACAGATGTTTTCCTTGGAGTCACAAAATATGTTTTTTTTTGTAGTCCATTGATTTCTCTTTGGGCTGTAACACTTCGGTATGTTTTCTTGGGCTGAGGTCCATGGGTGCCACATCTATCCATCTTTTTCTCCATGTTTTTCCCTCTCTCTTAATACTGTGCCAAAAATCTGCCTTCCAGTTCCCTTAAATTCCACTTTTTGCAATGTGTCCGGATTGTTTTCTGCCTATCCTCCCCTGCTTTGCCTTCTTGCTGTGTAAACAGAGACCCTTTTTGTCATCGAAAAGCAGCACAAAACTTTCACTCGATGAAAAGCCTGGGAAGGAAGCCCATTGATCCTGAAATGCTGGTCGTTGGTGAGGGGTTGAAGAGGGGAGCCCAATTACACAACCCTTTGCTTGGTTAATGAATGGCCGCAGTTCCCCATCATGGTGAGCCAACATTTTAGCCATCCTAAAGAACCCTTCAAAGGACTCCACAGGTTTATCATTGAAAAACAGAAGAGAAGAGACCTGTGTCAGCCGCCAGCTGTTGTTTTGTCCTCTCTTCTTATGAAAGTAGCACCTCGGCGGCTGCTCTGCCTTTCTTCTCATTGTTACCTGCATGGCTGTTGGTATTTACTGTCTTTTAACACCCAGCAGAGAAAATGGAACCGGGGCGGTTACTTGGCCTTACAGAAAGGCAGTAGCTGATGAGAGGATCTATTTCCCATAGGCTTCTGAGCTGGCGACTGAAAATGTCTTGTAACTCTATTAGGAAAGACCTGTTGTGATCAATACAACGAACAGGGCCAGAAAAGCAGCTCTCAGAGTGGGAAGAAATTGGCATGTTCCTGGGAAATGGTACTCAAGGGAGGTAATCTTTTCCAGGCAGAGCCTTGCCTTCCAGATCCAGTCCTTTGTTTGCACAACTAGGCTGCTAACGGAGGAAGGGAAGCAGTGTGTGATGCGAGAGTCAGACAGATCTCCAGACTTATTCATCCAAAGAAGCCATGCTGCATGCTTGGCTTAAGTACCATATTTTTCTGAGTATAAGATGCACTTTCCCTCCTAAAAGAGGGTGAAAATTTGGGTGCATCTTATACACCGAATGTAGCCCAGCCCAGCCTTTGGCCTCTGCCTCCCAGCAATTTGCCTCCTTGCAGCGAACAGCGAACAGCCTGTTTCAGTTTCAGCTTCAGCACAGCCTGATTAGCACAAAGAGCTGGTTGTCAGTTGGATCAGCCTCCCGACCACCAGCTGTTTCAGGCTGCAGGGATTGCCATTGCCTATTGCAGCCTCCGCTTGCCCCATTTTCGGCCTCCACATCCCATTTTTGGGTTCTGCGCATCCTATTCTCGGTTTCCGCGTGCCCCATTTTCCACCCATTCTGATCCTTGCCGCCCGGAACGGGTGGAAAACGGGGCGCGCGGAGGCAGCAATAGGCTATGGCAATCCCTGCAGCCTGAAACAGCTGATGGTTGGGAGGCCATCCATCTCCCTCACTTCAGTTTTTTTTCAGATGCATTGAATTACAGCTTCCACAATTCCTAGTCAGTGTAGCTGAAAGGAAGTAGGTAAAAGTTGTCACTGAACCCATCTAAGGGACACCAACCAGAAGATGAAGGCACCTGTATAAGGTAAGAGGGAGGGAAGGAGAGCCTTTTAGTGAACAAATGCAAGGAGAGAGAGAGTTTTCACTACAGGCTTGAAAGGACAAAAGAAATTGTTTTCTTTAAAGAGAGACGTACTCTTGACGGGTAACGTGTTAAACAAATTAGTTAATTTTTGTGAGTGATTTATGAGTGGAAGCTTCAAAATGCCCCATGTATTATTATTATTTTTTGGTGTTTTTTTTCCCCCCAAAGAGGCCAACAAATTCTGTAGAATTTGGCAATATGTCCTCAGCGTGGCTGGGCCCCCTCCATGTACCCAGCCCTCATTAGGGTGATGATTTGAAATCTTTGAAGAAGCTTCAGAAATGATGAAGCCAATGTGGAGGAATGTTGCACAAATGACATTATGAGGCAGCCAAAACCCGAAGGGGAAGCACGGCGGAGCACTTCTCTTTTGAAAAAGAAAGCTACCCCAGAGGCACAATTACAGGCGGTAGATTTATGGAGTGGCAATGGAAAAAGAGTATATGGAATCTCTACCCTCTTTCTCCAGCTCTGGACAGCCGAAAGCGAGTGAAAGAAAGAGACCCTCCTCCCTTCTCTCTCTCTTTCTCTCTGTCTCTCTCTCTGTCTCTCTCTCTCTCTCTCTCTACACACACACACACGCACTTTAAAACAGCAAGGCAAAACTTTCCATGCGCTCACAAGCATGGGGTATTAATTTATGTCACTGTGATTAATAACAGTTGCTATTCAACAATAGATGCTGATAAACTAGCATGTTTCTAATTGCATGCACAAAGCTATATCTAAATGGAAGGGGGGAAGGGGTTGGGAGAAGGGAGAGTGAGAGAGTGAAATAATTCCCTGCTACTCTTTTTACTCTTCTCGAATGGGGTATATGGCTTCCACCATGCCTCCAATTTCTAAGGTCTACCTTTTTACTAGGGGTTCTTTCAGAGATGTCAGGTGACTCCGAGGAGCCCAATTCTCTCCTTTGGAAGTGATTTGGGGTTTGCCCCCTTTTTCTTTTATTCGCTGGCATTTAGTTCTGTGGTGAAGAAGCTGCTGAAATGATTGACTGCTAGGTGAGGGATTTAGGATCATATTTGGCTAGGAGTGGTCAACCTTAACAGCTTTCCTCAGCAAGGTTGTTATTGTTTTTTCCTGTCCAAAATTTATCCTTTGGGGTCTAAAAATACAGGAAAGTGAATCATAGCAGGCAGGATGTTATACTCTTCAAGCTTAAGGTAAAAGTAAGGTTCCCCTTGCACATATGTGCTAGTCGTTCCTGACTCTAGGGGGTGCTGCTCATCTCCATTTCAAAGCCGAAGAACCAGCACTGTCCGAAGACGTCTCCGTGGTCATGTGGCCGGCATGACTAAATGCCGAAGGCGCATGGAACGCTGTTACCTTCCCACCAAAGGTGCTCCCTATTTTTCTACTTGCATTTTTTACGTGCTTTCAAACTGCTAGGTTGGCAGAAGCTGGGACAAGTAATGGGAGCTCACTCCATTACACTGCTCTAGGGATTTGAACCGCTAAACTGCCAACCTGTCTGATCGACAAGCTCAGCGTCTTAGCCACTAAGCCCCTGCATCCCATCCTCACTTAAATTTTCAAAATCACAAAGACGTCTTGATGGTTATGTGGCTGGCATGACTAAACGCCAAAGGTGCACGGAACGCTGTTACCTTCCCACCAAAGGTGGTAAAAAGTCGGGTAAAATGAGGACCCAGATTGTTGGGGGCAATATGCTGACTCTGTAAACCTCTTAGGGAGGGCTGTAAAGCGGTATATAAGTCTAAGTGCTATTGCTACTGAGTGTCTATTGATTCATAATCTAACCATAATCTAACCACTCTAGGAGCACGGTGGCTTGTGTGGTTAGGACACTGGGTTGGAGGTTGGCAAGTCTAGGCTTGAGCCTAGAGTGCAATCGTGGAATGGGTTAAGCTCCCATCCTTTGCTTCAGCTCCTGCCAGGGACCTGAAAGGAGCTCCCATCTGGGCATCCCTCAAGCACAGGTGATGTCACCGGATAATCCTTTCAACCTGGAAGTGCCTCGCGCTTCTGATACGAGTGTGATGCTACCATAGGTTTTGTATCCAACAATATACCAAACTATATTCTTCTTCATCAAAAAGAAAAAAATAGTTATGAAAGAAGGTTAATTTTTCTAACCACATGCTTGTAAGTATGGACAGCAAAGTTAGCCCAACCAAAATACAGTCAATGCTTCTTGGCACAGATCTTTAAGTTACAGTATCCTTTTCAACGGAAAGGAACAAATAGGGCAGGTTGCGAAACAGCTGACTTGAAAGGCTTATTGGGGTACAGGACATGACCAGACCATCTGCCTGGTCTGCCCCAGTGTCACGGGTCCATGGGTCCTTTTTTCATCGTTCCCACATTTGAACAGAGGTCCAAGATGATACACGAGTTGAATTTCTATGTGACACATGCTTTGACTCAAAGTCCCAGCCAGATCCCAGAACTCAGATGTCTAAATAATTGAATGTAGGTATTTTTCCATTTAGAAGAAAGAGTGACTTCACAAACCATACTGTGAAAATCTGTGGCTTGCTTCATTCATTGTGCCTTATGTCAACCAATTTAAACAAAGCACGGCTTACTGAATTATATAAACACGATCTAAGCCACCTTCCATTAAGTTGTTATAAACCTGTGAGTTCACTGGGGCAATATCAATCTTGGTTAAGACAGTTGTTGTTTCTTATCTCCCCATGGGCTGTGGGAGGGGATAGAGAAAGGCAGGATAGGATCAAATGAAAGTGCGTGAGTCATGACATTACAGTGCAAACTCTACCCCTTTGTATCCGTGTCATGACATTTTACTAAAAACTCAGGATTCCGCTGATTCTGAATTTTATGGGGAATGCCATTGGGAAGGAAGGAAGGCGTCATGGTTGTGAACAATGAACCAAAATGAATCAAATGAACCCAAAGCTTCTAGGGTAGTGGCAGTGATGGTTCATCTCAACAGTTTTGCTTTAAGCAAAACATCTCTTCAAAGCTCTTTCCCTAAGCAATTACCTCTGCTTCTGTTGACTAAATGAAACAGATTAACAGAGTTGGAAGGGAGCTTGTAGGTCATCTAGTCCAACCCCACGCCCAAGCTACGCCATTTTTGACAGATGGTGGTTCAATCTCTTCTTGAAAACTTCCAGTGATGAAGCTCCCACAACTTCTTAAGGCAACTTCTGTTCCATGGATTGATTGTTCTCACTGTCAGAAAACATCTCCTTATTTCTAGGTTGACTCTCTCCTTGGTCAGTTTCCATCCATTCTTCCTTGTCTGGCCTTCAGGTGCTTTGGAAAATAGCTTGACCCCCTCCTCTCTGTGGCAGTCCTTCAAATATTGGAAGACTGCTATCATGTCTTCCCTGGTTGTTTTCTTCACCACACTAGCCATGCCCAGTTCCTGCAACTGTTCATCGTATGTTTTAGTCCCCTAATCAACCTGGTTACTCTTGTCTGCATGCTTTCTAGAGTCTCAACATCTTTTTTATAGTGTGGTGACTGGATGCAGTATTCTAGGTGTGGTCTTACTAAGGCTTTATAGAGTGGTATTAGTACCTCACTTGATCTTGATTGTATCTCTTTGTTAATGCAATTTAGGATTGCGTTGGCTTTTTTGGCTGCCGCCACACACGGTTGGCTCATATTTAAACTGCCACATCCCTTTTCATTGCTTCTGAACCTCCAACCAAGACAAAACTTCTTCTGCTGTGATGCATCAGAACCTGTGCAGAAAGTCTTCCAAGACTTCACTTTCGTACTGGAAAGATCCGAAAGTGGTTTATGCCCATGGTAGGTAGATGCACAGAAGTCTCTTTAGACTGCTAGATGTGCCAGATAAGTCCCAGAAGCACCAGGGAGCACCTCGGTGAAATAAATTGTGTCTTCACTGCACCTTGTCAAAATGAATTGTGTCTCCTTTGTGATGTGGAGCACTTCATTGAAGTGAAGCCTTGGTGCTCCAGAGACACTGATGGGCGACCTCTCTGAAAATATTCATTCCTTCTCAGTCAGTGGCTGAGAGATTCTGAATGGCACATTTTCTAAAAGGTCTGAGTGACTTAATATGTCAGGTGTGATCGGAAGGTAATGTCAGGCCCAAATATATATCTTACCTTTCTCCTTTTACCACTTCTCATTCCATTTGATGAAAAAGGATGCAACCTTAATGTTTCTTCCAAAGGTGAAGATATTTCCCTAAAGTTCTTGGGAGTTAAGAGTAATATTCTTGCCCTTTTTTTGGCGGGGAAAACTGCAAGGTCTGTGGCAGCCCAGCATTATATTAGACACGTTGCAAGATTTGTTTGATGTGGGATGTTGTCTTCTGTGCCAACAGCCTCCTAGGATAGAGGTCAGAAGGACAGAAGTCTGCCTTGACTTGGCAGGATGACCACAGATGTCTGACCATCTTTTGAAAGAAGAGAAGCAATAAGAGCTCTTTAAGAAGATGGGTTCAATCTTCCAGTGGTTCAAATTACACTGTAAAAAAAGCTCAACAGACTTCTTTCCACGCCAAGCAAAAATGTGGTTAAATCTTGGCCAACAAAAGAGTCCTATATTCAAAACTCCAGATTTGTTGTTGTTGTTAGTTGCGAAGTCATGTCCAACCCATCACGACCCCATGGACAATGTTCCTCCAGGCCTTCCTCTCCTCTACCATCCTCCAGAGTCCAGTTAAGCTCATGCCTACTGCTTCATTGACTCCATCCAGCGACCTCATTCTCTGCCATCCCCTTCTTCTTTTGCCCTCAGTCTTTCCCAGCATCAGGCTCTTCTCCAGTGAGTCCTTCCTTCTCATCAGGTGGTCAAAGTATTTGAGTTTCATCTTCAGGATCTGGCCTTCTAAAGAGCAGTTAGAGTTGATCTCCTCTAGGACTGACTGGTTTGATCGCCTTGCAGGCATCTCTCCAGCACCCTAGTTCAAAGGCCTCCATTCTTTGGCGCTCAACCTTTCTTATGGTCCAACCTTCACAGCCACACATTGCAACTGGAAAAACCATAGCCCTGACTATATGCACTTGTGTTGGCAGGGTGATGCTTCTGCTTTTTAGTCTGCTGTCTAGATTTGCCATAGCTTTCCTCCTCAGGAGCAAGCATCTTTTAATTTCTTGGCTGCAGTCCCCATCTGCAGTGGTTCCTATCTATGGTGAAAAAAGATCGGCAGACACTCTTCCACCCCAAGCAAAAATGTGGTTAAGTCCTGGCCAACAAAAAAGTTCTATATTCAAAATTCCAGATTAGAAACTAAAAGAGGAGAAAGGAAATTTCCACTTGAAGGTCTTCATATCTCATGGGTGACCTGATGGGAGAATTAGACAAAAATGGTCTGAAGGAAAGTGAGAATGTTCTGGTGTATAAGTCCTGTATAGTCAGGGGGAAAATGCTTCTTTGATTGTAATGGGTCAAAAACCTGAAAGGACCCAGATAGGAGATGAATAGAAACTATGGCACCGTAACATCCTTTTAAAATTGAAATCTCTTGCTTCCTTGCTGTACTTGCTAAATAGGTTGCTGCATAATCATAGTCAAGCCACTGCTTTTTAAATGCTTCCTTGGGAGACTTCCAATATTGTTCTATAAGTTATTCATCTCACAACTGGAGATTCCTCAGTTGGAGAAAGCTTCTTTGCTCTCAGAAGTAGATCAGCAAGTCACTTCAAGGATCCTTGAGCTTGAGAGAGATCCAAAGTCACCTCCTCTTAACGCAGGAAATTTGGGGAGTGAACCTGCCACCCAGCTCATGGCTTTGATTTTGGATGTGCAGTTGGACAAAGAGTTTTTTTAAAAAGTCTATAGGAAGCGGAACTTTTCGTGAATACAGATTTACTTAGGAAGAAGAAGTTTGCAAAAGATTGTATAATAACTTCCAGCCAAATTTTGGAGGAAGGCCTCAAGTTTAAAAACCTTTGGTTTCCAATTGGAAAAATCCGCTTTCTGGTCCTCAGTTAGCCTTGGATGTTGCCTTGTTGGTTTGACTGAGCTTTACTTTGGATTTGCTTCAGCCAGATAACATCTGGGCCTAAAGCATGACACGGTATAGAAATCATGCAAGAATCCAGAGCCATTGGCTTTTCTGTTAGGCAAAAAAAAAAAGCAATCAAAAACCAAAACAACCTTCATCCAAACTTAACTGGAAGAAGTCCACAGAAGTGTTTGTTGTTTCTGTTGTTGTTGTTGCTCTGGTGTGTGTGTGTGTGTGTGTGTGTGTGTGTGTGTGTGTGTGAGAGAGAGAGAGAGAGAGAGAGAGAGAGAGAGAGAGAGAGAGAGAGAGAGAGAGAGAGAGAGAGAGAGAGAGAGAGAGAGAGAGAGAGAGAGAGAGATGTGTCAGGGCATGCCAGCAGATTCGGACAGTGAGGAGTTTGGGGAGGAACATGGGCCAGTCCTGGAGTCTGGGGAAGGCTCTGATGAAGTCTCTTTGTTGGAGGCAGAGAGTGGGTCAGAGCCGTATGCCAGTTATCAGCTGCCTTCAGAGTCAGACATCAGTGAGGCAGACCAACAGCTGGAGACTGTTCCCAGTGAGTGCATGTGCAGAGTTGCCAGACGAAGGGAACAGCTAAACAACAGGGGTCGATTGGGAGTAAGGCCATAGGTGGACAACGAATCACCCCTCCCAGAGGAAATAAAAGAAGAGTGAAAGTGGAGTGTAGTTTGCAGGCGACAATTCGCTTAATTGGTTCGCGACTCTCCAAGTTTTGCAGATATTGGCCTCCAAGCCAGATAAGGTCTTTGACTGTAAATCCTCCCTGAAAGACTTTGCTGGGTGTGAATGAGCAGAATTCACAGTAAATTAATAAAAGGGGTTTTTGTTGGGACAAGGAATTTGTTTCATGCTCTTGGGAAGCCTAGGTCAGAACAATATGCATTTCCGAATATCTCTATCAAAGACTGAATTATGAAACAATCTCCCCTGCAGTCTCTGTTTCTGGTAGCTCTACCTATAGCATGTCTACATATCATGAAATCTTGCAGAGGTGATGTGCCATACGCTAAAATGTGGTATTGTGCTTTCTTTTTATTTGTGTTGAGGAATGCTGTGGAGAAATCGGAACAGATATGGGTAATTTTCTTCTAAAAAGTCACCCCATGTATGAGAGGATTGCATTGTCTAAAAGCAGTGTTGCTAAGTGTTAGAGAAGAACTTAACTGTGTTGTTTTCCTGACGATGTCACTCTAAATTTCAGTCTCAAAATTGAGCAGGTAATATCTCTGATTCTTACCAGGTAAAATTCTGGAAATGTTCAAATTTGATTCTTGACATTTTCCTGTCAGGCACCCTTTCAGAAACCTTCTTCTATAATTCCTACCTCATTCCCTCTGCACAATCAAGTTTAAAAATTATTTAATGTCATCTTTAAGAATGATCAGGCATATTCAAAGTCGGATTAAATTCAGCATAAACAAGTCTAAGGCCTTATCCATTGACTTCTGTATGAATGAAAACAGTAACAGCAATTCTTGATTCTTTTATTTTGTTGTTAGTTACGAAGTTGTGTCCAACCCATCACGACCCCATGGACAACGTTCCTCCAGGCCTTCCTGTCCTCTACCATCCCCCGGAGTCCATTTAAGCTCATGCCTACTACTTCAGTGACTCCATCCAGCCACCTCATTCTCTGTCGTCCCCTTCTTCTTTTGTCCTCAATCTTTCCCAGCATCAGGCTCTTCTCCAGTGAGTCCTTCCTTCTCATCAGGTGGCCAAAGTATTTGAGTTTCATCTTCAGGATCTGGCCTTCTAAGAGCAGACAGGGTTGATCTTCTCTAGGATTGACCGATTTGATCACCTTGCACTCCAAGGGACTCGCAGGAGTCTTCTCCAGCACCAGAGTTCAAAGGCCTCCATTCTTTGGCGCTCAGCCTTCCTTATGGTCCAACTTTCACAGCCATCCATTGCAACTGGGAAAATCATTGCCTTGACTAGACACACTTTTGTTGGCAGGGTGATGTCTCTGTTTTTTAGTATGCTGTCTTATATTTGCCATAGCTTTCCTCCCCAGGAGCAAGCATCCTTTCATTTCTATTCTTTAGACTTTCTTTAACAGCTTTTGCCCTTGAGCATGGATGTGTATTTCTCAGTTTGGAAGGTAGCGCCATTACATTTAGTGTCATTAAATTGGTGTGTAAATACAAGCATCCTAGAAAAGCATATAAAAGTCTCTTTCCTTTTCATCGTGACACATGTTATCTTTTTCTTCCAGGGATGGATGTAAGAAAACACCTTGGGAAATAAAAGTGTGCATGCAAGAACATCTAGGGTGATTTTTAAATTTTATTTTAGCGTGTGTTTATATAATTGTGCTAGTAGAGGCATGGGAATGTAAAGCTTCATCTCATGATTTGCAGGTAGCACCAAGTACCTCTGCTGGTCAAAGCAAGAGATGCACTGGAAGGATCCTATCCTTGAGACCTGCATATTTTTCTCATGGTGGGAAGGGGGGGGGTGGAGGAGAAGAAAGACCTGCATTCTCAATGCACCTACACCTCTGAAAGTGAATTAGCCAACACAGATTTGATAAAGCTTATAAACCCTCTGGAGCAGTTTATGACAGTTTGCTGGCTGGGGTTTTGTCTTCTGCCAGTTACTTCTTGATAGTGGCACTCTTTATTTATGCTTCAGTACCATGTTATCCTCTGGGCTTCAAACAGAAGGGACCTGTCGGCAAGCGTTTTGGATATTGTGTTAGAAAACCCAACCAGAGCAAAGCGCATGCAACATTGCCCAAGATCCTTTTTCAGTCAGTTTTGCTTCCCTTGTAAAATAATGTCCTCCTTTCTCCCCCCACCCAGCACCCACACCCTCATCCCATTGCAACACCCTTAGTGCTATATACACCAAGCATAGCTTGAGGTGATGTATGGTATCTGTATGCTTCCTCAAGAGAGTGGCACTTACTGTTGGAAGAATCCTGGAGAAACCAGAATAGACCCATTAGAATATTGGTGTGTTTTAAACAGCAGGGGTTAAATTGATAAAAGCAATGGAATACAACTTTTCTTTACCTTCACTGCTGTATTTCATACCAGCTCATCCAGGGACTGTCATATTTACTGCCAGGAATATGATCTTGAGTTAGACCAGCTGTTTAACAAAGCTGTGCTTTAGAACTTTATACCATGCAAAGCATGGGAATAGGTAAGCAGGTAAATAGGTAAATCAGAAATCTCGCAGTCCCAGAATCCTTGAAAACCAGGGATCCCTTCTGGAAGGTTAATTGTTAACAGAGCCTAAGGAGTTAACTGTTGAATCCATGCGGGGTATTAACTATATTTGATTTTCTCTAAATATAAACTGAATTAAATTTAGTTTGTGTCTTAGTCCAATCCACTGTTTCCTGGGGTCCGTTTTTCCGCAGCAGGTCTAGAGTTTACAGCCTGGAAAAAGTTGTGTATCTCTAATTGATATTTTTAAATATAGTTCATAATATTACAGGTTTTTTTTCTTTTAGGTACACTGAGAGCATCTGCACCAAAGACAAATTCCTTGTGTGTCCAATCACACTTGGCCAATAAAGAATTCTATTCTATTTTATTCTTGGAGATTGTGGTTTTAATAACAGTAACTTGATCACCTTGTGCTTCATGTTTCTTATTTCGTGTCTTCTCCAGGCTGGTCTCATGGAAGCCCACTTGCATTTTGGTGACTACGTCTTCATGCTGAAGATGTTCATTGCGTGGTCTAATGGATTGCTTTGGATTCCCTGCGAAATACATACTTTCCAGCCCAGCATCCAAACAAAACCAAATCAGCTTTGACTCGGCAAAATGTCGATGAATTCTTCAGAGTAAATCAGCTCTGTCAGGCTGATGTGAAGCCGTCACCTTTTTGTGACATAATATAATATGAAATGATATTGAACAACATGCGTTTGGCACTAAATTGTTAGCGGGTTTTAGTTTTGACAGCAGCAAGTTTATTGCTTTAATCCCAAGGTCTTTTAACCCTGTTTGACATAAATTGAGGTTGGCTTTTGCGGAGTGGGTGGGTGTGGGGGCGGGGGAAGGGAAGCCTCCATTTTGCTCTCTCTCCCCCTTTACCTAAAACTGCTTTTAACAATTTATGCTCATACATCAGGCACTCATTTTGAATGACAAAATGAAGGAGGGGGAGGGGGAGAGGGAGAAATCTATTAGAATAGAATGAAAAAAAGGGTCAGCTTGGGTTAAGCAATCTACGTCTGTCTCAGCAGGCACCTCACTTCTATTACTCTGGGTGGCTACACATTCTAGATTGTAGGAATGCATTCCTAGAACCCGATGCAGGTCAAGCATAAGTTGGCTACTCCTGATTGTATTCTGGAGACTGTCACTCCAATGAGGTTATCTTGGAGAAAGCTTTCAAAGCTTGCTATTATGGAAAAACACAGAACTCAAACTCTCGAATCCACTTCACGCTGGATTATTTATGCTACATTAGCTTCCTAATGTAGCTGGCCTGTTTCACCTAAACGGTTCCTGAACTAGAAATACTGCATTGAGGCTAGCTCAATGTGCAGTAGGGTTACTTTCCACTCCAAATAAGTTTCTCTGCATAATGAGACATGTGGGAAGGGGAGGGGAGGGGAGGAGAGGGGAAGGGAGAGGAGTGTTCTGACCTAGGCTTCCCCAAAACACGAAGCCGACACCTCGTCCTGATAAAACCCCTTTTATTTAGTTTAAAGTCAATTCCCCTCCAGCAAAGTCCCAGCCAACAGTCTTTTAAGAGATTTCACAACTACAAACCTTTATCAGGCTTGGAGAGCTGCCAGGCCGATATCTTCCAAACTCCACATTGGCAAGAAGTCAGGAAAAGGTCTTCACCCTAATGAATTGAACTAATTGTCTCCTGCAAACTCCCCTTTCGCTCCTCTTTATTCCCTATGGGAGGGGCCATTCACCGTCCACCTGTGGCTTTACTCCTGAGTCGATCCCCGTTCCTTAGCTGTCCCCTTCTCCTGGCAGCTCTGCACATGAAATAGTTGCAACTTAAAAACCACAAGGAACAGCATCAGATTGTGGGCTGAATCAACCTTTCTAAAGGAAAGAAGCTTGTCCATTCTTAGAGGAATAACTGCAAAGGTTTTGGAGTTACATTTTGATGTTTTTAAGGCATCTGAGTGCTTGTAACTCAAGTGTTTTGGCCAGAATTAGATGTCAGATCACATTTGCTGCAGGCAAAAAGCTGCCTACACTCCCTCCAGAAAGTCACTCACAGAAAGCCATTTCTGGTGATGAAATTACATTGTTTGGTTTCTCTTCCCAAACTGGAGTTTGAAAAGAAATGAAAGCAGGTTTGGCAATCTAGGACGTGTCTTTTTAGCAGTGCTCTGAACTGTCAAATGCTTATGGTGAGAGTTCTTTTGAGAGAGATCATGCTTTGCTTGTGAAGAAAAAGGAACAGTGTAGTCCAGTTCCACTTAGGAACTGGAATTCATCTAAATGCAGTTCAGTCTGTACTGTCATAGAAGAGTTCAAGGAGCACAATGACTGCCTTGTACAGCTGAAGCCCAATGTGGAAAATGGCAGATATTTTTTTCCTAGCTAATCCTGGACAATGGCACCTAGGATAGCAGAATAACAGAGCTGGAAGGGACCTTGGAGGTCTCCTAGTCCAACCTAGTTTTTCTAGACCTGCTCAAGCAGGAAACTCTACCATTTCAGTCAAATGGTTGTCCAATCTCTTCTTAAAAACTTCCAGTATTGGAGCATTTACTGGAGGCAAGTTGTTCCACTGCTTAAATGTTCTCACTGTCAAGAAATTTCTCCTGAGTTCTAGGTCGTTTCTCTCTTTGTTCAGTTTCCATCCATTGCTTCTTGTTCTGTCTTCTGTGCTTTGGAAAATAAGTTGACCTCTTCTTTTTTTGTGGCAACCCCTTAGATATTGGACCATTGCTATCATGTCATTCTTAGACATACTTTTCATTAAATTAAATTAGACATATACAATTCCTGCAAACTTTATATGTTTTAGCCTCTAGTCTTCTTCTTTTGCTCTTGCCTGCACTCTTTCTAGAGTCCTTCTAGGGCCAAAACTGAATGCAGTATTTCAATTGTGGTCTTTCAGGCATTATAAAGTGTTATTAATACTTCATTTGATCTTGATTCTATCCCTGTATATAGCCTGGGTCTGCATTAACAGAGGGATAGCCTAATGTATTATTGGACATTAATACAATTGAGCGAGTCCAGAGGTATTTCACGAGAAGAGTCCTCCACTCCTCTGCTCACAATAGAATCCCTTATGCCACCAGGCTCAAAACTTTGGGCTGGGACAACCTGGAACTACGCCGCCTATGGTCTGACATAAACATAGTACACAAAATTGTCTGCTACAATGTCCTACCTGTCAACAATTACTTCAGCTTCAATCTCAATAATACACGGGCAAACAATAGATACAAACTCAAGATAAATTGCTCCAAACTCGATTGCAGAAAATATGACTTCAGCAACAGAGTGGTCAATGCCTGGAATGCTCTACCTGACTTTGTTGTTACATCCTCAAATCTTCACAGCTTCAACCTCAAACTGTCTACCATGGATCTCATCCCATTCCTAAAAGATCCGTAAAGGGGGCGTGCATAAGCGCACCAGCGTGCCTACCGTCCCTGTCCTACTGTCCCCATTTATTTGTACTCATTTCCTTTGTTCATGTTCATGTTTATACTTATACCTGTTATCTTGTACATGTTCGAAAAAATAAATATAATGAATAAAATGAATAAATAAAATAAATAAAATAAATAAAATAAATAAAATAAATAAAATAAATAAAATAAATAAAATAAATAAAGTAAATAAAATGAATAAAATGAATAAAATGATATAATAAATATAATGAATAAAATGAATAAAATAATATAATAAATAAAATAATAAATAAAATAAATAAAATAATAAATAAAATAAATAAAATAATAAATAAAATAATAAATAAAATAATAAATAAAATAATAAATAAAATAAATAAAATAATAAATAAAATAAATAAAATAACTCAAGAACCTGTGCCTTCTGAAATGAACCCAATATCTTGAGCAAGACCATTTCTATTTGGCACAGAGGAAAGTTTCTTAAGGAAAAAAAAAGATTACACAGTTCCATAGTCCTTTGGACAAAGGTAAAGGAACTCTTTGCCTGCCAAAAACTTTGTCCCATTCCTGCTAAAAGCTAATTACACTTAATGATTTAATCGTCCTTCACAGAGTGTTTAGATACAATATCCAGCTCAAACTTCTATTTCAGGGAAGCCTCTTAAAAAAAACAGAAAGGAAAAGGCTCCCATCCAATTCCGTTGGATGACATGATGAAAATTGATGTGTCAAAAAGGACAGAATGCACACAAGTCATTGGTGTGACAAATGGAATTGTTATGTTGGTGTATTTATTTTCAGCAGGTATAATTCCAAAGAGAGAGAGGAAGAGAGGGAAAGAGAGACAGAGAGAGAGAGTGGGAAGGGGAGGCGGACTTCACTTTTATAGGCAGGTAATAATAACAGATATTAACTTTGACTATTCATCCATGCGCCAGGAGACTCTCAACTGATGTTTAACAGAGGGTACCCTAATTACTTCAGTTTTGTGCCGTTCTCTCCTCTCCCTTTGACACGTTGTGTAAGTCTCTAGGATGAGCAAACCTGGCCAGCCCCACAAATGTGTTCCAGTAAACACTGATGCCAGGTTGTCACCTAAAGAAAGAAGCTGGGCCCTTCCCCATCTGAATGGCATGCCTTCACCAGGTGCTTTTTCCCTGACAAGCCTTCCACCATCATCGGCCTCTGGCAGAAATCATGGGACCCCAGAGTCTCTAAGCATCATTCTGATCTCTGAAGCATTTAATAGAGCCACGGCATAGCTTTCAATGCAGCCCTGCCTTCCTGTAACTCCTGCTGGCGTGAATTCCACAAACATTTCCAAATCCTGACAGGATAGAACTTGGGGAATTCAGAAAGAGGGAGATGCGTATGAATTGAGATCTTGTCCGAGGCATTAGAGAGCAGCGTTCACTTTTGGATGATCGGTAGCCGAGACAAGGTCTACTTTCTCTGTGAGTTACCGTTCCTTCGCTTCTCAATTAACTTTGTTTATCAAAAGCTTAATCGAACTTTGAACAGGGAAGTGGGAACATTTCCATCTCTGTACATCCCCCCCCCCCAACTCCAGTTCATGACCTCCTTAAAGGGCCAGTAGTTACCTTTTCAGGAAGTAAAACCTCTTTTTAATTTTCATAAACAGAAATGGAGGATATGAGAGAAATAAGAGGATTATTTGCTAACTCCTTTAGATTGTTTTCTTGCCTTTCTGAGTCTATTTGGAACAACTGTACTGTCTGGATATACTAATCCGTTGCATCTAAAGCAAGTAAAGGGGTGATAAATATTTTCAATCTGGTTGTGCAAAGAAGTGTTTTATTTAAGGAAAGATGATGATTAGTCCTAATTAGTTGTTTTTGTATCAGCTTTTTATCCAGTAACCTGTTTGTTCCGTTTTTTATATGAAGCTTCTTTTGAAAGCTGAGCTAGCATTGTTCTTGAATATATATTTCTCTGAAATATACATTTGCATTCTGAAATATCCACTTAGCTCTGCTTTAACTTAAAATATGTGCTTTAGGGTCGATGTTTATGAATAGTGATCTGTGTTGCAAAATATGTAGAATTGTCACTGTCTTATATTTTCCAGCCAAATTTCTTTCTTGGCTTTATTTAGATTCAAGCCTCCTTGGATTTATATCAAACTAAGATAACCCGGCGTTGCCCGGGTATTTATTTATAAAGGGGAAAATGTCCGGACCAAAACGTAATTTCTAATGTTGGATTTTCGCCCTTATCAGTGGGAGCCCCCTTGTGGAGTACTGTAAAGCCGTTACCATGGCAACTCCACTGCGCTGTACAGTAGAAGCCATTTTAAGGCACAACAGGCTGTATCTTAACAGAACACACACCCTGAGGGGTTTTAGGGGTGTCTTACCCCCACAGTATTTGCTTCCAGAGAGTAAGTCATCTGTGTACCAAGTTTGGTTGAAGTTGCTCAAGGCGTTCCAGAGTTATGCTGGAACACACACACAGAGAGCTTTACCAGACCCTATTCTATCCAGAGACTTTCAGGCATTTAATGTATGCCTGATGGTCATCTAATTGCAGATATTCATTAGTCTAAAAGTTGATCAGCACAGAGATTGAGATGCTTACAATCATCAGTAACTGGCTTGAAATAAACATTTCAACTAGGAATTGCAACAGAGCAGACTGGGAAATACCTTAGCATTTTAAGAAGCATTTTGACAAAACGTTTGTGGCTATGACTGCTTTTAACTTTTCAAAACACTCCCTGTCATTGAGAGGCTTCATCTCTAGATGGATAGTCACCCACTGAGAGAATAGGATGCTAGACCAAGGAAATCTCTTGGGTGATCCAGCACAAAATATTTTATATTCAATACACCCCCCCCCCCCAAGTAAATCTGACATGCGGATCAGCCTCAAGGGAGAACCTCATGGGATCAGGAGTCAGAACCTGATGATGAGAATACCTTTGGATGTCAGCAACTATCAAACTCACAAACAGGATCCAAGTTAAGGGATTGTGGGAATTGTTGTTCCAAACACCTGGAAGGCATCAGCTTGGCTATCTACGGTGGACATACAACATGTCTCTTTATGTAACATTAACAAGGGTATGGCTTCACACTTTGGGATAGTCTTTATTCATATTTATTGAACTAACCATCACCAGTTGGGTTCATGGGTTGGTAAGAAAAAGTAAGGTCACCCTTTGAGTTGATGCTCCTTAGTCATTGCCGATTTTCATTTTCAAATTTTCATTTCATGCTGTATCATTGTTCAGAAGTACCCTATATCTGTTTGTGAACCTAGGAGTCCCTTTCAAGCTATGTTTGCAGCTGATTATGAAGAAAAAGTGTGTGGGAAGCTTTGCAGAATGTGTGTGTGTGTGTGTGTATGCATATGTGTGTCTGTATATGTATATATACACACACATATCTGTTAATTAAGAGACACGTTCACTTTCACAGATTATGTTTCCTAGTTGGACAATGAAACACTTGCAAGAAAAACAACCCAGATCAGTTAGCATCTAGAACTCCACATCTTTTTCATTCTCTTTTTGAGATTAAAGAAAAAGGGGGGGAAAATAAGGAAACCTTTAGAAATCTGTTTCGTCTTAGCCTTCAATACACCTTTGGCTAAATTGAACCTTTTTATAGATACGTTAAAAAATAAAAATAAAAGTGATATAGTATAGCAAATGTTTTGGCTTAGTGGAGATGTGTGTGTGTGTACCAGTATTTTATGTATGAGAATGCCGGGAAGCCTGGCATTAAAACCAATCTTTTCTTTTCACTTAAGCCCTTTTTATAGGGCAGGAAAGAAAAGGCAATGTTTTGCTACGAAAGCACCTTCCCCCATCTGGAAAAAAATGGCTTTTTGGACTCTATTGTGGCTCATTGTCTAAAAATAGGATGAAGACAAATTGTTATCATTTGCGAAAGCCCATGGCAATAATGATAAATGAACATTTTTTTTTTTTACCCTCTGAAGTCATTGCTTAAGGCTTTCTCCGGGATCAACAATGTTAAACTGCTAAACTTGCCTCATCTGCATTTGCAGAAGGTTTACAAATGGCTTTGTAAACAATTTTAGCCAGAGCGTTAATCTCTCTTCCACAAGTAGAGCTTGCATGATCTATGATTGATTTGCAATTTAAAATGACACTGAAACCCCAAAACAGATATGAGAGAAACTTTCAATGAATAATGCTTTGGTTGACAAGAAAAGATAAGGCACATCTTTCATCTGATAGTGGGCTGTTTTTGATAAATATTGTTCATAATGGAGAATCTTGAAACCATTAATGTGTGGATAGAACATTACTAGTTTCTGACTGGAAGCTCTAAGCCCGTTTTCCTCGGCGGGAGCACTAAGTCCGGGAGCGCCTTCAACCATGTATCTTGCTTAAAAATATACAGATGCCATCCAGCAATTCTTCTCCTCACTCCATTAATTGGCTCTTTCCGGTTCAAATCTGCACATGTGAGAGGCAAAAAACGGTATAAATGCTGCTTTATTATGGTATGGATTCAGCAGTATTGATACAAGAGAAAAGAGGTTCTTGCAAAGGGGAGGTTTGCAGGATGGTTTTGAAGAAAAGTACGATTATCACAGAGAATAGAATAGAGAATAGAATAGAGAAGAATAGAGTAGAGTAGAATAGAGTAGAATAGAGTAGAATAGAGTAGAATAGAGTAGAATAGAGTAGAATAGAGTAGAATAGAATAGAATAGAATAGAGAAATGGAATGGAATGGAATAGAATAGAATTCTTTATTGACCAAGTGTAATTGGACACACAAGGAATTTGTCTTTGGTGCATATGCTCTCAGTGTACATAAAGAAAAATAAAATAGAATACATTCATGAAGAATCATAAGATACAACACTTAGTGATAGTCATAGGATACTAAATAAGCAATCAAATCATACTAGGAAACAAATAAAACAATATAAATTGTAAAGATACAAGCAACATGGTTATAGTCATAAGTGGGAAGAGATAGATACTAGGAAGGATGAGAAGAATAACAGTAGATACTTGGACAGTGTTGTGGGAATTAGTTGTTTAGCAGAGTGATGTCATCCAGGGGAAAAATTGTCCTTGTGTCTAGTTGTTCTGGTGTGCAGAGCCCTATAGCATCATTTTGAGGACAGAAATTGAAACAATTTATGTCCAGGATGTGAGGGGTCTGTAGATATTTTCTCAGCCCTCTTTTTGACTCGTGCAGTCTACAGGTCCTCAATGGAAGGCAGGTTGGTAGCAATCGTTTTTTCTGCAGTTCTAATTATCCGTTGAAGACTGCACAGGTAGTTCTGGACATATGACCACAATGGAGCCCAACATTTCAGTTGCTTAGCGAGTCAAGTGTTAAATGAATTTTGCCTGATGTTACGACCGCTCTTGCCACAGTTGTTAAGTGAATCACTGCAGTTGTTAAATTAATAACCCAGGTTGTTAAGTGAATCTGGCTTCCCCTTTGAGTTGGCTTGTCTTAAGGTCGCAAAAGGTGATCACATGACCCTGGGATAATGCAACCATCATAAATATGAGACAGTTGACAAGCATCTGAATTTTGATCATGTGACCATGGGGATGCTGCAATGGTTGTTAAATGTGAAAAAAAGCTCACGGGTCTCTTTTTTTCAATCTCATCGTAACTTTGAACAGTCGCTAAAGTCGAGTGTTGTAAGTCAAGTGGCTTTGGACAGAAAATTTGGGGTTTTCTGGAAAGACAGCAAAAGAATTATTTGTTTGAAGAATGCATTATTTCATTTTTACTTCCAGGAGTTATGATAGAGTGTTTCACCTAGTATGTCTAAATAATTTGACTAGATTTTTTTGTTTTGTTTTGAATACTATGCACTTTGACGTGCGTGAGCGAGGATGCAAGCTTTGTTTGTTACTAGAGAAAAAAAATTAATGGGTTGTTATTTTAAGTTAATTTTCACATCCTTTCCCAAAAGGACACTGTTTTTTTTAGGGACAAGGTACAGATCAAGATGATAATGAGGCTATTATTTACTACTATGCAATAGTGTAATAAGAACAAAACTCTGCCCATTTTTCTCTAAAAAAAGGTAAATAAATCTTTGCACAACTCCCCACCTCTGTTTAAGATTACCTTAATTGTGGTTTATTTAATCTATCAAAGAACATGAGAAAAAGCTTACCAGTTGTTCTGAACCTTCAACTTACCACACATGTTAGTTACAGAATGGGAGGCTAACATACAATACAATACAATACAATACAATAGCAGAGTTGGAAGGGACCTTGGAGGTCTTCTAGTCCAACCCCCTGCCTAGGCAGGAAACCCTATACCATTTCAGACAAATGGCTATCCAACATCTTCTTATAGACTTCCAGTGTTGGAGCATTCACAACTTCTGGAGGCAAGCTGTTCCATTGATTAATTGTTCTGTCAGGAAGTTTCTCCTCCGTTCTAAGTTGCTACTCTCCTTGATTAGCTTCCACCCATTGCTTCTTGTTTGTTTATGATTGTTTATGCTTCAGTGTCCAATGTTAACAAAGCTCAGAAGATATTGTCACCTTACTTTTGTGCTGTTACCAAGTATAAGGTAAGTTAAGGTTCCCTTTGCACATATGTGCTAGTCGTTCCTGACTCTATGGGGCGGTGCTCATCTCCATTTCAAAGTCGAAGAGCCAGCACTATCTGAAGATAGTCTCCATGGTCATGTAGCTGGCATGATGAATGGCCCACGTGGAAATTCCTGGGAGAGGCAGGGTGGGAGGGGAGGAGCAGGGTGGGCGTGGCCAGCCAGGGGTGGCAATTAGAGGTTCGCCAAACTGAGCAGAATCCTAGCTAGAGGATCGGCCAAACCCTTGCAAATTTCCAGCAGCCCATCTCTGGGTATTTTCAACCATCCAGATCATGGTTGTCCCAAAGGTGCTTTTTTCAAAAAGGCAACTGGACTTTCTTGGTTTTTTTTCCCTTTGAAAACGGGTCCTCCCTATCCATTGATGTAAACGGATGCTGTAAATTCTGCTTGGAGGAGACATCATGCCATTTTTCTCTTTGGCAAAAGCCAACTATACTATCCACAGATTTGCAAAGTAGTGCCGATCACTACTACAGTTAACGCTGCTGAAGGAAGCTGTCTTCAGGGTTCTTCTCTCTCCACTGTGTTCTGACCGAGGCTTCCCAAGACCATGAAGCAAGCTCCTTGTCCCGTCGAAAAACCCTTTTATTAATTTACTGTGAATTCTGCTCATTCACATCCAGCAAAGTCTTTCAAGGGAGGATTTCCAGTCATTGACCTTCTCTGGCTTGGAGAGCTGCCAGGCCGATCTTGGCAAAACTTGGCACGGCGTCTCCGAGAGTCATGAACCAATTAAGCAAACTAACTGTCTCCTGCAAACTCCACTCCCCTTTCATTCTTCTTTTATTTCCTCTGGGAGGGGCCATTCATCGTCCATCTGTGGCCTTACTCCCAAGTCGACCCCTGTTCTTTAGCCATTCGTCTGGCAACTCTGCGCATGCACCCACTAGGAACAGGCTCCAGCTGTCCATCTGCCTCACTGATGTCTGACTCTGAAGGCAGCTGATAACTGGCATACGGATCTGTCCCCCTCTCTGCCTCTGACACAGAGCCCTCATCGGAGCCTTCCCTAGACTCCAGGACTGGCCCATTTTCCTCCCCAACCTCATCACTGTCCAAATCTGCTGCCAACTCTGCTGGCAGGCCACAACACATTGTCTACCCCAAACTACAAAGAGAAGAGAAAGACCGTTGCATTGATTGGTCAGTCACAGTGCTTGTTCCCCATAGTCCACGACAAGAATGTCCTACCTTTTGTCGCAGCAGAAAAAGGCTTGGTATTTATCAGGGTTCAGAGCTAGTTCAGTCTCACATTTGACAAATTATTTGTGGAATTGTGGTATTCACAGTCACTTAAATAAGAATCTGTCAACACAAGGCTATGCTTTGTTGCAAAAGGTCTCCCAGATTTCTATTTCTCTTTGTCCCCTCCCCTCTCAAGCACTGAAAGAATGATGGATTGGTGGTAATGCAAATTCACTAGCATTTTATATGCCAGTACCTTCTCTATGGATAGGAAACACCCTCGGTATCATCATGTAAAATGTCTTGACTGTAAAAGTCTTGCTCAGTGCTGGAAGCTGTTTTTTTTTTTAATGGTGCGCTGGAAGGAAGGAGGTGGAATTCAAATATTTCCCTCACGTCTTTTTTTGCTTTGTCAGAGCAGGTGCACATTCAAGATTTTTCTTCTTCTTCTTTTTTTGCTCCCAGACTAACTGGGGCATATGCTTATCTGTTCTTGGTAATTAAAGCAACTTGATAAATAACATTATTGGGTTTTATGGCAAGTTAAAAGTTAATGCTGCTTAACAGGATATTAAATACAGATAGCTCAAACAGCAGAATAAATAAATAAATAAAATAAAACGAATGTTGTCACTTTGGAAACAACTTCTGCATTTTAAGTAGCACTAGCACTTAGACTCATATACCTCTTCATAGTGCCTTTACAGCCCTCTCTAAGCAGTTTACAGAGTCAGCATATTGCCCCCAACAGTCTGGGTCCTCATTTTACTGACCTCGGAAGGATGGGAGGCTGAGTCAATGGTTTGAACTCCAGACTGTGGGCAGAGTCAGCCTGCAATACTGCATTCTAACCATTGTACCACCAAGGAAGGAAGGGAGGGAGGGAGGGAGGGAGGAAGGAAGGAAGGAAGGAAGGAAGGAAGGAAGGAAGGAAGGAAGGAAGGAAGGAAGGAAGGGCAATAGCACTTAGACTTATATACCACTTCTATACCACTTCACAGTGTTTTTACATCTCTCTCTCTAAGCGGTTTACAGAGTCAGCATAGCAAACTATAGCTAGCAAAAATAGCACCAACAACCTGATACCCAAATTTCATAACTATATCTTCAGAGCATGCAAATAGGATCATAAAACGAGACAGGACAAAATGTTTTGTATTCTATACACAAAGTGATGATAATCCTTCTAACTCCATCCTAAAAAAAAGTTTATACTTTGCACTGTATCTCATCTATTCCCATTCTGCACAGAGCGTATAGATCACTGCTAATTTTGGGACTATCCCTAGCTGTCTATATTGTGATATTCCCACCCCCCCTACATAGTTTCAGAATTTATTGTGGAAGGCTACAGAAATCTTAACATTTGGAGAATTTCTAAAAGAACTGGAAGCTTTAACTACTCCATCAAAGTTTGTAAACTATATTATGGTACAATTAGGCACCCTTGATTTTTTTTTAAAGATAGAAATCCATTTGTTTAGCAAAGAAAGAAATAGATCCCAGAATTTGCACGGAGTTGATAACACATGTGATAATGTAATGTTTTGAAATATCCGGCTAATTATTTCTAATAGTTTCATGATAATATATGTACAGAATCTTTCTCTTGGATGGATTCCTGCTTAGAAGATCAAAACACATTTCTCTTTGGCATCCTTTCCATTTTCACAGAATTACTCCAGTTACCCAGATCTCTTGCCAAGGTGTTTGCGGAACATATTTTGACAGCTTTCTCTCTAAAATTATGACTATTCGTTTTTGGAAAGGGTACCAAATTGCAAATGTGATACTTGTTGGATTCCTTTCAGCAGCAATTGCAAGTATATAAAATGATGGGGATTTTTCTTGTGGTACTTTCATGTGATATCTACTTTAAATCAGAGGTGTCCGATCTTGGCAACTTTAATACTTGTGGACTTCAACTCTCAGAATTGGCTGGCTGGGGAATTCTGGGAATTGAAGTTCACAGGTCTTACAGTTGCCAAGGGTGGACACTCCTGATTTAAATTTTCTATTAGCATATTTCCTGGGTCAGCAGAGCTATTGCTCTGCTGATGGTGAGGCTTCTTTTGGATAAGATTCCATCTTAATTTTTAATTTATTTTCTTTATGGTAACGGCCTAATGTAAAATGCAGCAAAACTCACTTAATTACGATCATGCTTAGAAACAGAAATTTTGAGCTTGATTGTGATTGTAAGATGAACGCTACCTGTATGTTTGAAAGTTGGACCATAAGGAAGGCTGAGCGCCAAAGAATTGAGGCCTTTGAACTCTGGTGCTGGAGAAGACTCCTGCGAGTCCCTTGGACTGCAAGGGGATCAAACCGGTCAATCTTAGAGGAGATCAATCCTGACTGTTCTTTAGAAGGCCTGAAGATGAAACTCAAATCCTTTGACCACCTAATGAGAAGGAAGGAGTCACTGGAGAAGAGCCTGATGCTGGGAAAGATTGAGGGCAAAAGAAGAAGGGGATGACAGAGAATGAGGTGGCTGGATGGAGTCACCGAAGCAGTCGGTGTGAGCTTAAATGGACTTTGGGGGATAGTAGAGGACAGGAAGGCCTGGAGGAACATTATCCATGGGGTTGTGATGGATCAGAAATGACTTCACAACTAACAACAACAACCATCAAGCCTTCAGATATTCAAGAGAACATCTGAAGGCCTGATGACAAAAATAACATCTTATATACAGCTAGTCCAATCAGCTCCTGAAAAATTCACCTTATTTCACTTACCTGTGGAGGAAGGTTGGCTGAGGTTACCAGTAGTTTTCTGTGTTTAGTATACAGTTGTATCGAGAAATGTTTTTCATGTGAAGCGATCATCGCTAGAGCATTAACAGAAGAAAATATGTGTGTCTCCAACATGCTACAGAAGGAGGAATGAGCATGAGCTAACTGTGGGGTTAATATTTTATGTTTTGAAAAGAGGGAGTGGGGGGGGTGTAGCCCTATGTTTTTAGTTTGTGTGCTTACACTGATTCATTTACAGGTGTTGCTCTTAGTCCATCTCTGAAAGAATGGGGAAGAGCTCTAGTTTAGGAAAAAATATAAACCAATAGAGGGAACTGTTCCATTTCTATCTTTGAAAGAAAAAAAAAAGATGTGATCTCTCTCTCTCTGTGTGTTTTAAAGATTTTCACTTTAATTATGCAGCACGAAAACATTGACATTAAACTGAATTTGCAACGGAAACTGCTCTTGTTAATTAACTGTTAAATTTATTGTGGCACTGTGCTACACACACTTTTGATATTTTTGTGAAATGCTCTAGGAGAACTTGTTTACAGGACAGCAAAGGATGTGCCATGAAATGGAGGCGTTGAATAGAGAGGCAGCCTTTATCCCCCTCTTTAGCCTCTGGAACTCCTTCCCACTTGAACTGCTGAATTGCTGAAAATCAATGGCACAGTTGCCATAATGTATATTAAGTTTAAGGTGCTTCCTGAACCACCCCTACAGTGGTAGCTTGGTACTCATTGTTAGTTAGTTGCAGGAAGTGTGATGAGTACCAAAAACTAGGAGTACCAAACATTTTCCCCCATAAGGAATAATGTAGTGAGTCACAAGGCAGCTGACACAGACAAGTTCTAGATTGTGCATTGAATACCAAACAAATGATGTGTATTGGGACAACATGTTCACATCAAAATGCATTGAATACCAATTTTTCAAAGCGGCCGAGCACCAATGTGCCACTGTATTTTCCACAAATGGTTATAACTATTCATTCAGCAGTCATTTGAAGTTACAAAGGAACTGTATTGAAATTGTCCCTGTCTTGGTAATCTCCAGATAGTATGTAGGACTACAGTGTTCAAAATTCTTGTCCACCATTGTCACAGGTTGGGTAGCAGGTTTAGGAAATTTGAATTCAGGAGAAAGTATTACATATTTTTTCTTTCTATACATATTGGTATTATTTTTATCCCTCAGCAAGTAGTTATTTCTTTGGAGTAAGAACATTTGAAAATAAACAAAAATGAAAGATGTCACAAGTCTTATGATGTCATTGCCCAGAATTGCTTTGTGTGAGATGAGCATGCATAGAAAAACGATTAATAAATAAAAGTTAATGGTAAAGATTTCCCTCACACATGCGTGTTAGTTGTTCCAGACTCTAGGGGGCAGTGCTCATCTCCATTTCAAAGCCAAAGAGCCAGCGCTGTCCGAAGACGTCTCCGTGGTCATGTGGCCGGCATGACTAAATGCAGAAGGGGCATGGAACACTGTTATCTTCCCACCAAAGGTGGTTCCTATTTTTCTATTTGCATTTTTACATGCTTTCGAACAGCTAGGGTGGCAGAAACTGGGACAAGTAATAGGAGCTCACTCCATTATGCAGTGCTAGGGATTCAAACCACCAATCTGCTGACCTTTCTGATCAGCAAGCTCAATGTCTTAGCCACTGAGCCACTGCATCTTTTTGATTAATAAATACAATTGCACAAATAAGATAAATTAGGTACTGTACATTTATATCATTTACATCAGGAACCAACTGATGAAATCAGGATATTATTAATCAGAATTACATCTGCATCATGCTGTGACTTCATTATAGTTTCTACCGGAACCTATGGAATTACTCCTTTAGAAAACATTGGATGATATAAAACTTACCATAAAAGTTAACTGTAAAGTTAATTCTTCCTTAAGCAGCCTAGTTGCCTGTATAGAAATCTTTCTGTGATCGTTACTCAAAAATGGGTAACTTCATTCAGTCTTTCTTTGATTTAACTTAGAGAGATGAATATTTTTAGAATTTATGAGCGTGTGAAACAGGGGATTACAAATGAAACTATTAAACAGTGCTAATGACTACAGCAATATATTACTAAGATTTCCCCCCTTCTCATAAATTATAGAGGAAAACATTCTATTTAAAATTAAATGCCCCCAAAAGTTACAGATGCCAAATAAGTATACAAACATTAAAATATTTTGCCCTAGTAGCTAGCTTAAAGTATTGCCATATTTTCAGTAAGGAGAAAAATATTTCTTTTTCTGAATGACTTAGTGGAAGACATATATTCAGATTTAAAGTTAAAATCACTGTTTCGTTGCAGGCTTTTGACTTAGGGAAGTGAAAAGTTAACTCTAGATATTCTTCATTCTGTAAATGCATCATGATTGTGATATTAGGTTCTCCTATCTAAGGGATTTGTCTGCCACCAGAATCCTTAACTTCAAACAGATTGTCAGGTATAATCAAGGAGTTTGATTGCAATGCTTTCTTAAACTTCCAATTTCATTGTTGCAATGAATTATACATGGGGCCGCCATTGATGTCTTTTCAAAGCTTGCCCATGCAATGCTGCCAAACGTTTGGTTGATAGGCACTCAGGTCATCCATATCATGTTAATTTAGAAATAACTTCATCAGTTCCTCATTCCCAGTCTCACTCCCATCTTCTAAACATGTTCCTTCAATAAAAATGAGGGCCATGATCAAATCAAGTCCCATCACAACTTGTTCGTTGACATAGTCAATGATAAAAATCCACTAAAAGAGGGCTACATTTTGCTGGTTCCTACTATTTATCATCCATTAAAAAAATGCTTGTGTCATAATATGTTAAGTTGGATTGAGATGAGTTTAAACACTTTGCATTATCTAGGGACATCTGGAGTAGATAGATGATCTCTTCTATTAGATACCATGAACATTTCACTTAAAGAAAACTGGCCTCCTCCCATCGTTAAAAATTGCACCAAGTTTTCCCAGACTACTGCCTTCCTTCCATATGGGTTGGGATTTCGGTAGCCATGATGAGTAGGACCTCTGGGAGATGTAGTTCCACCACAACCAGAAAATGACAGCGAGTCTCCTTAGATTTGTGATCATAGTACATCTGGAGGGAACAAACATAGGAAGATGGTATTTCATAATGACTCTGTGAGTGTATTTGTATGCACATTGGCTTATGAGAGAAATTCTTATTCCCCCCCTCTTTCCTTACCTTAAAAGAGTAATGCTGAAGTATCCTGAGGTAAATGAATAGGTTACGTTTTCTGCTTTTAATAATGAGGTGGATGTTAGCAACAAGCCTCCTGTCATTGGCTGGCCTGTGACATAAAAGTAAAAAGAAATGTATGCGCTTATTTTCTCACAGGCCACAAAGGTGTTGAGCTTCACATATGCTGTGCAGTGCTCACTCATTTTTATGGCTTAAAGTAAACAAGGGAGCCCTTTGTCATAAATCTGGCATTCAGACCGTCTTGAATGCCCTTGGTTAAAGCTTCGAATGATGTGCTGAACAGGTTTCATTTCTTTGCTGCATGTCTAGGGTAAGGTGAGGGATATTTTATTTATATAAATAACACGTTTAACATGTACATTATAGCTTGACAGGCAAAATAATAAAGACTGGTTTGGGGAATGTCTGATCCCAGCTGACGTGTTTTGAACCTCTCAGACCAATGCGCAGATTGCAACTGTGTTATCCATGGTCTATTTCAGTTGTTCCGGTTCGTGTGAAAAAATAGAGAGAGAATGTCTTTTTACAAATGCATATTGTGAAATTAAATTTGGGACCAGACTGTATAGGAATCCCAAGGACTTGGAACTTTACTTTTCTCTCTGTCTCTCTTACCCACCTCCCAAACTGGAAGCTGGAGATATTTTATAAAATATATATATATATATATATGCTGAGGAAGAGAGAGAGAAAAAAGAAATAAAAGCAGAAGAATTCTTTGGAGAGAAAAGTAATGTTTTGTCCTTTTGTTTCACAATATTGTCCCTGATTGAACAATATTGCCAAATAAAAATAGTTTTGTTATCTGCTGATTTCGCCCCCTCCCCATTTCCATCTCTACCAGATAGCAAACTGGAGAAATAATATTCTAAATCCGTTGGAATCTGAATGTAATGTTTGTAGCTGTTTAGTGCAGAGACTCAACTTGTTTTTTTCCCCCACCGAATTACTACTCCTTTGAGTTAAAATGGCCATCGAGGACCATTCATCAAGATGAAAGCGTTAATTGCATAAATATCTGATTTGCTGATTTTTCATGTTTGCTATCTGGGAGCATAAAGATTACAGAGTTGAATACTGACCTTTTTCATGTTTAGGCCTGCATGTTTTTTCCATCAGTCAAAAATAATTCTTATGCCTTGTTGCTGAAAATGAGTAGAATTTGCATCTCTGTAAAAGAAAAAAAAGGAAACCAAATGCAAATACTTTGATCTTAGGAAAAAAGGGGGGGGCAGGGGAATGCAAGCAACATTTTTGCAGTTTGCACTCCAGGTATTCAGAGTGTTTGACATGCGATGCATTAATAATCCTTACCAGAACCCTACAAAATTGTTATGCTCAGTTGTAAATCAGATGGAGAACAGAGGTTGAAGGGCTTTTTTTCCCCTTCGTTCAAATTTTTCTTCTTTGGATTCTGAACTTCTGTGAGAAAAGTAGCATGGGAAACTGTTTTGTGTCACAAGTCAGTTTCCCCATTTATTGCTTCTCGGTGATAATTTTTATTATGTATTACAATTATTTCTGTTGTACCAACTGATCGTACGAGGCTGGTTTATTTTGTCTGTCTGTCTGCCTGCCTATCTGTCTGCCTGTCTGTCTCCTCCTCCACAACAATTCTACTGAGCAGGTTGTATTATGGGTTACTGCTGACTACCTGTATAGTAGACCATTTATGACTACAGGTGGGACTAAAATTTCCATTGATAAGCAAGACTAATGGTTAAGGGAGTCTGACTTTTAGACCTTTTCTGCCATGGTTGTTAAGCAAATCACTGCAATGGTCAAGTAAATCACTTGGTCATTGAGTGAATCCAGCTTACCCCATTGACTTTGCAATCAAGTTTGGAGCTCCTTACTTTGAGTTTGTATTTATTGTTTGCCTGTGTATTATTGCGGTTGAAGTTGAAGTAGTCATCGACAGGTGGGACATTGTAGCAGACAATTTTGTGTACTAAGCTTAGGTCAGACCGTAGGTGGCATAGTTCTAGGTTGTCCAGGTTCAAAATTTCAAGTTTAGTGGCATTGGGTATTCTACTGCGAGCAGAGGAGTGGAGTACTCTTCTTGTGAAATATCTCTGGACTCACTCAATCGTATTAATGTCCGATATACAGTGTGGATTCCAGGCAGATGAGCTGTATTCGAGAATTGGTCTGGCAAAGGTTTTGTATGCCCTGGTTTGCAGTACAATGTTACCGGAGAAGAAGCTTTTCAAAATTAGGTTAACAACTCTTCATGCCTTTTTGGCAATGCTGTTACAGTGAGCTCTGGGGCTTAGATCGTTTGAGATGAGTACTCTTGGGTCCTTGACAGAGTGAGGGTCATCTATGAGGTTGTATTCATCCGGCTTGTATTTGGTGTTCTGATCTTCCCTGTAGGCATATTCATTTTTTCTCGCCCTCAATTACTTTCTACCATATTCCGTTCTATTTAGAAGTTACGAAAGTGCAGTACACGCTTAAACACATCCCAGCTTATTTTTTTTTGTAGATGGGAACACAAAGGAACAACAGTTCACATTTCCTTTCCATCCTATTTGGACACGTATGGTTATCCTCATTTTTATATCTGGAAGTTTGTGGCTCGAGATTTGACAGCTTTTCTTGGAATATTTCTAACTTCTTTTTATTCAACGTTCCAGATGCAAATACTTTGAAGGGAAATAAGTTCTTATCCCCGTGAGGATTTACACTTGGAGCCTTCAACATCCCTCCTTGAACAGAAAAACGGATAGACTATAATGAAGTAGTTCATGGTGCAATTAAAATGATGTAGTAAAAAAAAAAGCAACATGATACGCTGAATTGGAATAACCAAAGTTGATTATAAAGGACGTCAAAATTAAATGCTTGATAGAACCGACATAACAAATTCAAGATGGCCATTTCACATCGGAGACAGGATATGTTGTCAATTTGCTGATGTTTTCCAGACAAATTCATTGATAGATGTAACTTTTTTTTATCGTCTTTCTTTAATTTCTTGCAGGCCCTCACTAGTTTTTCTCAGTTAATAGGTTTGTGGATAATTTAAAGAGAAAACTGTTCTATTTCATCATAAAAGATTTGTCTGTTTATTTTGAGTGCATAAATCAGGTGGACAAGCCAACACACTTGGACTTGTTTTTTAAGGCGTTTGTTGACAACAACAGAACAAGTGATCACAGAGTCCGCCAACAAGTGTGGACATCAATTATTTTTTAATTGTATAGGAGTACAGTACACTAATTAAAACTAGTATATCTTTGCAATGCCAACGGCAAAATTAATTATTAATTTTTATTAATATTCAAAAGCAGCACAAGGAATACATTAAAAGATTTTGTGGTTGGGGTGAGGTTTTTTTTTTTTTAAAGATTTTTTTTAGCAAGGGGGAAGAAAAGAGCTAATCTGAATAGGTAAAAAAATATGTCATTGCAGGGATTCCTAAGCGAAAAGAATCTTTCCTCCTTCTTACGGTTGAAGGCTTGGCTTCAATTATTTGATTGTATTTCCACGTCTCGTTATTACTGTTTGAGTGGTGCAGTTTATGCCAAAATATTTTACTAAGCAATTGTGGATATGTTTAAACCTAAAACAAACCGATGCTTTGACTTCTTTCTCATTCCAAATTGCGCAGTGCAAGATGGATTACATATCTGCCAGTTCGGTCCCTAATAGATGCTATGAGTGGCAACGTTTTAGAACATTATTTTGTTGGGAGATTGAACAGAGATATCATTTCCTTCTCCTTTTGTAATATTGCAAGTTGGGGTGAAACTGATTTGGAAGCATGTGGTTGCCATTATGGGAAACAAAAGAGTAACTGAAACTATGAAACTTTGAAAAGAAAGATAATTCTAAAAGTCTGTCTAGTGTCTTCCTTCCTTCCTTCCTTCCTTCCTTCCTTCCTTCCTTCCTTCCTTCCTTCCTTCCTTCCTTCCTTCCTTCCTTCCTTCCTTCATTCCCTTCTCTTCCCTTCCTCTCTTTTCCCTCTACTCTTCTATCCCCTTCCTTCACTCCTTCCCTCTCTTCCTTCCCTATACTCTTCTTTCTCCTTCCTTCCTTCCCTTCCGTTCTCTTCCATTCCTCTATTTTCCCTCTACTCTTCTATCCCCTTCCTCATTCCCTCCCTCTCTTCCTTCCCTGTATTCTTCTCTCTCCTTCCTTCCTTCCCTTCCCTCTCTCTCTTCTTCCCCCTCTCTTTTCCTTCTACTCTTCTCTCTCCTTCCTTCCTTCCTTCCCAAGATTTTTTTTTACATTTTCTTCTTCTGATACCTGCATGCACTCTTATACACTTGTAGCAGTGGCAGACCTTAAGAAGAGAATGATTTTTCTTTGCAGCACTTCCTAGAATGATTATGTGATTACACAACATCATTTGGCAGTAACTCTACTTAAAAGCAGACAGTAAAACTGATCACTTTAAATGTACATTGACCCACACACTTTCTAAAGAATGATGAATGAGTATGCTTGTGTAAACATGTGTACATGTGTGTGTGTGTGTGTGTGTGTGTGTGTGTGTGCAAATTCATTTCTATATTCATAATAGCACTAGTAACCTTTTGAACACAGATTGGTTATTATAATAGAAAAATAATTTACACAGGTGACTTTTGAGCCAGGATTCTGGTATGATTTTCTTTGGGTAGAACAACAGCTTGCATTTGATAGGAATTCTTGTTGCGTTCTGAGGTGCGAAGATCAAAACTGATCTCTACATATGCTGGTACATGACAGCTTTTGCAGTTGCTTCTGGTGGCAATAGGAACTGTTACTATTCTGTGTATCACCTTTGCACTCTTACGAAGCTTTGAGAAAATACAACATGCAATTCCATTGATTGACTGCCTAGCTTGTAAACAAATGGTAACTTTCTCACTTCCACCCAATATTCAACAGAAAGAGGTCATTGATAATGTTGCAGGATCCAATCTGGGTTGGTTACCAGGACCGGAGGTTTTGTCTTTCGAGCTTTCGGACTCCTGCTGCAGCCCATTTTTGGGGAACTTCTTTCTAGCCAACTTCTCTAAACTAAGTTTACCAATGTAGGCTCTAAAACGAGACTTGGAGCATCAGAGATACTAAACTTCTTGTTTTCAGAATCCTCGAATTCTTCTCCTGTTTGAATTAAAATCAAGCCAGATCTCTGAGAAAGTTCTGCTTTGACACGCCATACCTAAGAAAATGTATCTCTGCTGTAGGTATTTTCTTCCCCAACAACCATTCAGAGGAGACTCGCAAGATGGTAGTCCAGGGTCATTAGAAAGGTTCATCTCAAATTAGAGCTCAAGAGGACATTGTGTCAATAATTGTCAGATTTTACCCAATAGATTGTTCTCAATATTTTTTTTTAATGTGCAAATGCAAACACAGTCCAAAGCAAGCTACTGTCTGGTGACAATACGGAGAGGAATTGTTTTTCCTTCCTATCTCAAACACTTCATCAGACTGATGCATACTATCACCGAGTCACTTTTGAGCAGCAAATTGGTGCCCTTTGTATTTGCAAATGTAGGTGCCATTAATTATGTCATTTAAATGTGAGTAAAAAAGGAGAGGAATATGGAAACTGTGTTGTCTTTCGGGAAGAATTTTTGTAGTTTTTTTTAAAAAAAATTGCATTATTGTTAAGAGCTTAACATTTTGTTTCATTATGTTAGGAATAAATAGTGAGAAGAGTATAGATATCTAAGACTGTTTTTCAACCTGCATTCAAAAGTATTTGTTGATCTGTAGGTCTCACTTAAAAGCACTTCTATAATTATTATATTGTGGTTTTTATTTTGTTTGGCAACCAGTGAAAAATATACCAAGTTGCTTTTTTTTTTCTCAAGAGGCAACTGGACTTTCTGTTGTTTTTCTTTGAAGATGTTTCACTTCTCATCCAAGAAGCATCTTCAGTTCTGACTGGATGGTGGGGAATGGAAGTCAGATGAAAAAGATGATGAGAAAGAATTAAGAAATTATTTCCAAGGAGAAGAGAATATAGCTGAAAATCCAAGGTTCTTAAATTTACAAATTGGCTGAGAAATATGCTTGAACGTTCTTTCATCCATCTTCTGTCTTTTGGAGTGGAGAGTCTATAACAAATCTAATTAATCACTACCATCATCTGCAACCTCTCTGGCTTCCAATTGTTTTATTAAATCCCCAGGGGAAAAATGTTTGATGGATTCAAACACATCAAACAGATTTTGAGAAGAGATGGGGCAACCATTTGTATGAAATGGTATATGGTTTCCTGGGGATTGGATTGGAAGATCTCCAAGGTCCCTTCCAACTCTGTTATGCTATTCTAAAAACCTAAGATTCAATGATATTAAAATTTTACTAATGTCTATTTGGATTAGAGACTTTTCCCCCAATCATCTCTCAAGGTGCTTCATTGCTCTCAGTTGACATGTACACTGAGGGGTTTGCACAGTAGGATATGTCAACTGAGTTGGTCATCTCTATGTTCCATAGGACGATCAACGTTTCAACAGGGAATACCTGTTCATACTATGCAGAAAAAAAATCCTCCAGTCCTCTGGATTTTGGCTTCTTTTCTGGAAACCATCATTCTAATACAGTGTTTCTAGCACACAGTTTGTTAGACGAGGGATTCTGAGAGTTGAAGTCTACACACCTTCACGTTGAGAGACACTGCTCTATGAGGTCTCCACCTCTTCAGAACGATTAGTTGTTGTGAGACTGAAACTCAGCAGAATGTAGTGACAAAGGATCTTTAGTCCAGTAGTCCCCAAACAGTTTGCTGGCTGGGGAATTCTGGGAGTTGAAGTCCACAAGTCTTAAAAGTTGCCAAGTTTGAAGATTCCTGCTTTAGTTCTGTGTCCTCCTGCTCAGTTAAGAACAACAGATCCTGTTAAATGTATTTGGGGATGATCAAGCTGGGAATGTTCTGATGTTCCAGCACAGATGATGCAATTGCACAGAAGTCTACTCTATATAGGAGGTGTATAACCCTCCTATATACACTACTCTATATAGGAGGTGTATACATCTGGTATAAAGTGTTAAAACATGTCATGACGTTACTGGACACTCCCAACCCTGGCCTTTTGTAGTTCTACAAAATGATTGCCATTGTGATCAAAGGTGGTATTCAGTCAGTTCTGACAGGTTCTGGAGAACCGGTAGCAGAAATTTTGAGTAGTTTGGAGAAGCGGCAAATAGGCTGGTCCTGCCCCCGCTGCCTCCCAGCTGATTTTCTTTTGTTGCCCTGAGCAGGAGAACTGAGCTGGAAAGCAGGTTAGTGAGGTGGGGAGAGAATGGGGATTTTGCAGTATCCTTCCCCTGCCACCCCCACCAAGTCACACCCACCAACTCACGCCATGCCTGCCAAGCCACGCTCACAGAACCGGTAGTAAAAAAAATCGAATCCCACCACTGATTGGGATACATGTTTTTTTTACTTACTTCCCTCTTCAGACACAATATGAGGATTTGCAGGGAGGGGCTTTTTTTGTGTTCAGTTATACCCGACCAAAATTACGGCTAAAATATAACAATAGCATTTGGACATATATTGCTTCACAGTGCTTCACGGCCCTCACTAAGAGTTAGCCTTTTACCCCAAACAATCTGGCTCCTCATTTTACTGACCTCAAAAGGATGGAAGGTTGAGTCAACCTTGAGCTGGTCAGGGTCGAACTCCTGGCAGTGGGCAGAGTTAGCCTGTAATTCTGCCTTCTAACCACTGTATCACCCTGGCTCCTTCTACAATATATCCAGTTCATGAATCTCTCTTGTTCTTCTTTGTTCTGAGATGTCCTTCTCCGCTGTAAAGAATGAAAAGGCCCCACCATATTAGCAAGTGAACATTTAAATTTAATCTACCCACTGTTCTATTCACACGGCTTTTTAACACAGCATGCAAAATCAAAAACCAGACACATTTCTCCGTGATGGGTGTGTTGTACCCCACGGGCCAGTGGTGTTCGGTTTACGAATCACAGCTAAATCCAGTTAGCTGTGCTTTATTCCCCAAGCCATGTAGTTTAGCATGCTGTGTAAATCTGGCAGAGATTTCAAAGTAACAACGTCAGGAAATCAAGGCTGCTTCAGGTTTGTTCCTAAAGTCATTTCTAGATATTTTCATTTGCAAAAGGGCAGAATAATACTTCCTCCCTTCTCCAGTATTTTTTAAAATGAAACGTACAGTTGGTGAGAAAAATAGATTACCAAAGGAGAAGATGTATTCTGTTGGGAACAAGGAAAATATACATTCTTGCCATGTTTAGAAATAGCTTAGCTGACTTTCCAAATCAAGCCTCGTTGTTGCTTTTTTTCCCTCCCATGAAAACTAATTTTTATTGTCACCCGAGCTGATTCTTTTTGCACTTCTGCTGCTATTTAGCCCCTGTATCAATTCTTAAACCCAAATCTGACAAAAAAAAAACCTTTCCAAAAAAAAAAACACACACACACAAAAAAACAAAAAAAGGTAATGACACTTAACTGCACTATTTCAAAAGGTTTTTAAGTGGGAAAAGGTATTTAGTATTTTTAATAAGCATCTTCAATACTATTGAGTTGGTTTCTTTGTTCATATCACAAGATTAATTATGCTGTCAAACACTCCCAAGGCCTGCTTAACAAAGATTCAGTGATATAATGGTTTCCCTCGTGTTACTTTTTTTTTTCTGCATAGCAATCACAATCAAAATTAGACAATTTAAAACCCTTTCACAAGCCGGAAGTTCTGAAGAGCCTTTTAATCAACAAAAGTAATTTTGCAAACAACTAGATGCAGCGTTTTTTCATATTAACTAACTTGGGTATTGCGTGTGTGTGTGTGTGTGTGTATGTGCGCGTGTGTGTGTTTAAAAAGGCCTCCCATATGCTACATTCCAGCCTCTCAATTGTTAGAAATGAGTCATTCAGATTTATAAGAATGAAAAAGGAGGATATGGGGAAGGCCTGTCCTTATTTGTTTGCAAAAATTCTTTTCAAACCACCAACATCTTTTTACTTGTGACTATGCTGAGCTGTCCATAGTAGCCCACGATGAGATGGGTTGCATGTAAATTTAATAAATAATAATAACAGCAACGCCCAGGTCCTTGGGAAGGACTCGATAGACAGACAAAAATGCCAAATCCAGTCAACATCTTGCTGACTAGGTGATGGACCAGAACCAGGGGTGGGTTCCTGCCAGTTCTAACCTCCTCTATAGAAGAGGTTCCACAAATCTACAGTGCTGTTTAGAACCGGTTCCAGCTCCCTCCCCCCACCCGTCCGCACATCATCAAGATGAAGAGTGAGAGGAGGAATTCTGGGAGTTGAAGTCCACAAGTCTTAAAGCTGTCAAGTTTGAACACCCCTGGGATTTTTTTTAAAGGGTTAGGGGTGCAAGGGTCTTGTAACTTGACAGCTTTAAGACTTGCACGCTTCAAATGCCAGAGTTCCTGAGCCAACATTTTGGTTGCTAAGCAAGAGCGTTGTTAAGCGAGTTTCACCACATTTTACAAGTTGGCCACGCCTGTTATATTCCCTGTTCTTCCTCGACTTACGACCGGGGATTCCCTTGCTGAAGGCTAGCTGAATATAACAACGCCCACCCAGTCACATGGCTGGCAAGCCACTCCTACCTGGTCACATGGCCAGCAAGCCACTCCCACAAAGCAGGCCACACCTACAGAAGAGGTTCTAAAAAAATTTGAAAGCCACCACTGACCAGAACACTGACACCCAAATCAAATCAAATCAAATTGCATAAAGGTGGAGCTTTGGGTGCTCCATTACTGAAAGGTTTTAAGAAGAGACTTGTATGGAGCAGTATATGTTTCCTTCTTGAGTAGGGAGTCGGAGTAGAAGACCTCTTTGTCTGATATTCTGTTGTTCCAGTCCAACCCCCTACACAAGTAGGAAATCCTATACCATAGGCAAACCTATGGTACATATGCTACAGGTGGCACATGGAGCTCTCTCTGTAGGCATGTGAGCCATTGCCCCAGCTCACCTCCATTGCACATGCGTGCACGCCTCCCACCAGTCATCTGATTTTTGGGTCTCTGCCACGCATGCGTGTGGAGCGGGGGGGGGGTGCATGACCCATTTTTTGTCCCAGGAAGCTTCAGGGAAGCCTGCTAAGCCCAAAACGGGTCATGGGAGGATCATGCACGCGTGCGCAGGAGGTGGGATGGGTCACAGGGGAGTTGTGCATGCATTGGGTGTGGGTATGCACACGCATGCTGTCATGGATGCGCACATGCTTTTGGCATGCGACGGCAAAAAAATTAGCCATCCCTGTCCTATACCATTTCAGACAAATGGTTGTCCCAACAGCCAAGCTTGATGTCATAGAATAAATAACATCTTTCTGGAAGGGATTCAGTGTGTCCTTTTCAACATTAGCATTTGATGTTTGCAAACAGTATCTGAAGAATGGTCTGTAGCAATGTTTTCATATCTCCCTCAGTCAGGCTTGCTGATTGCCTATCAGTATCATACAGAGGGATACGGGGGCTCAGGGGCTAAGACGCTGAGCTTGTTGATCAGAAAGGTCAGCAGTTCGAATCCCTAGCGTCGTGGAACGTTACTTGTCCCAGCTTCTGCCAACCTAGTAGTTCGAAAGCATGAAAAATGCAAGTAGAAAAATAGGGACCACCTTTGGTGGGAAGGTAACAGCGTTCCATGCACCTTCAGCATTTAGTCATGCCGGCCACATGACCACGGAGACGTCTTTGGACAGTGCTGGCTCTTTGGCTTTGAAATGGGAATGAGCACCGCCCCCTAAATTTGGGAACGACTGGCACATATGTGCAAAGGGAACCTTTACCTTATCATACAAGTCCACAAGAGATTGTTTCTAAATTTAAATTTATTGCTGTTCACTGATTGGTCCTGGTTATCGATTAAATGAAGGTAAATGTTCTTCAAGAGATAGTCTTGGCTGAACTGTAAAGAAACCAGTTAGGACTTGGGTAATGTTTGGGTGAGAGTCCATTAGAGAATTCCAAGGATTTTGACTAGATCAGGAAGGAGATAGCCCTGGAAGAGAGCAATGACAAATTACTAACATATTGCCAAGAAAATGATATGGGCTGTCAATGAAATCACTTGAGTATAGTTCAATTGAAGACTTTAATCCAGTGGAAATATTGTTCTGTTTGTTTCCTTTGGTTTATTTTTATTCTATTTAATTGGTTGCTTGATTCTGGCATAGAGTTGTTTTTCTTATCTTATGTTTCTGAGAAGAGTTTTATTCACACTTTGATACAGTGCTCCAGAATTCTTTCTGTGACATTGGAATCAGCCATCTAATTATCTGTTGGACTCCTGACAATATAAAGTAAGGAAGTACAGAAAAATAGTGCAGGGAATGTACATATGAAAGAGTTATAAAGAAAATCTCAGTATTTGTTGTGTTAGAATAGGGCTAAGTATTATGAGGTGCCAGGTGCCAGTAGATTCAAACTTTAGAGAGAAAGGCAGGTGGAGATGTTGCTTCTTCTTCCCAGCCTAACCTACTTTCCAGAATTATCATCAGTTCATTTCAAGTCCTTTCATAGAACAAAATGAATCAAAGCAATATTTTTGTGCATTAGAATAGACTACAAATGCATTGAACCAACAAATAGATCTAAGGGGGGACAGGCAGATTGGCAGATAATGTGCCTAGGTTGATCTATGCACACACACACACACACACACACACACACACACACAGAGAGAGAGAGAAAGAGGAATAATGATCATAGTTTAAAGAGAAATGGAATGTATCAGAAGAAGAATGCATTTCTTTTTGTGATTGCTTATTTTTTTCGTAATTAAGACTAGGTGACCTTGGGGCCTACCCCTGCATTCAAGATGCATCTTTCTGGAAAGGGTGACTTCAAGATCTGTCTGCTTTAGAGTTCAGGTCCCAGAGGTGCTTTTTCCAAAGGCAACTGGACTTTGGTTTGAAAGACAGGTCAAACTGTCCATCTATATTAAGGGTCTCTCTCAACAGATATGACACCACCTATCTCCTGTTTATAACACAATCCTTTCAACAGTTCCAAGAAGGTTCCATAGTTATTTGCATGATTCAGGTGCCCCTGAGAACACCTCCTAGAGGCCTCAACGACTCTCAGAATGAGTGCCAACAACCAGATGACTGCAAGGAATATAACTTATTTCACCCTCCTCCATTCAGTCAGAACTGAAGAAGCTTCTTGGATGAGAAGCGAAATGTCTTCAAGGAAAAACAAAGTCCAGTTGCCTTTAGAAAAAGCACCTTTGGGACAGCCTGGATGACTGAGAATCTCCATAGACATCTAGAGTTCAAATATAATGAAATAATGATTTTTCTTTCCAATGCAAGTTTGTCCTCTGACACATTAGTTGCCTCACATGCTGGGCCTTTTTTAAAAAAAAAAAATGGGAGGGACCAAAAAGTATCTACAGAGTCCTCTTTCCCTGGACTGGACTTCTGTTCAACAGCAGCATCCTTTGATATCCTACTAGCCCTAGAAGTGACTGCAGGACGCTAGGGAGCCATGGAAGTGAGTGGAGTAACAACTCCTGTCAAAAAGAAATAACAGGGTCAGAAGATGTAGTTAATGAAGTTATAGCAAGTGGGGTAAAGCACCAATCAAAAGAGGCAACAATCTGTAAATGAGGATATAATTAGCAGGAAGGGGTGAAATTAACATGCTTTGGTGCAAACTCTAGGAAAGCCCGTAATGAAGGAAATGAGTAGGTATTGAGGAAGATTCCAAAAGATAAGAGCAAACATTTTACAACAAAGACTACCTAATTAGCGGGCGAGAGAGGAGTGAATATTCTTTAATTAGAAGAAAATATCTGATTGAAAGATACTAAGTGCCTTTTTTTTTTAAAGAGGAGAGGAGAGTAATGAGCTTTAGCCCTAGAGTCTTTATTCCATGCTAAGAATCAGAACTGCAGCTTTGGGCTTTTTTCCCCCACCCTCTTCATCCTGTCTTCTTTCCTCTGGTACATGATCAGTGCCTCTGATAGCAGCATTGTAGCCACACCACATCCCATAACTACACCAGGCAATTAAATGAAACCTAATCTCTGAAGCCATCGCGTTGTATGATTTCCCTGGATTTACTACACATTGCTAAAGTAAACAATACAACTGAGCCAGAGATGGTATTCCATTTTCTTCACTACTGGTTTGGGAGCGCATGGCACATCTGGCCATGCACAGAACCGTCTGCACATGCGCAGAAGGTTCTTGATGACATCAAGGTGAGTGGGTGGAGCCTCGCACTGCCGCCACTACCGCTTCGCTTGAACTGATGCAAACCAGCAGCATTCCCATTCTGAACTGGGCGTCCTTTCAACTGCAGGCAGCCATTTGTAAATGTATAAAGATGAAACAGAATGATGGGGAGGTATAATTCAGGATGTCCATAGATTCTAGATCCAGGATTGTTCCTCATGATGGAACAATCTCTCTGTCTCTCTCTCTCTCTCTCTCTGTCTCTCTCTGTCTCTCTGTCTCTCTGTCTTTCTCTCTCTCTCTCTGAGGAAACTTTCTCCAATGGAAATATTTTTTTAAGAATCACAAGTGAAATCTAGATTTCACAGTAGTGGCAGCTAGGCTTCTGTTAAAATATGTTTTCAATTATCTTCTCATTTCTTTCTCTCCCTCTCTCTTTTTGAGAGAGAGATACTATGGAAAAAATATGTGTGGATGGAGAAGATTTTGATTAAGGCCTAAAGTCAACAAAACAGTCAATTATTTTCAACATTATAGAATGCGAAAAGGGGAAGAAGACCTTCTTCAAGTGGCAGAGAAATCATAAATTGTGCAACATAATGTGTGTTTGTACACATTCGCACACACACACACTTATTATTTACTGGTAAATGTGTTGAAAGGTTTAATGTTCTCCTGGTTATCGTTTTATTATAATAGCAAAAGCCGGACTCGAACAAACTACAAATGTCTCACTTTTATAGACATCTATATAATATTTCCTTCTTTCTCTCCCAAAACAGTGCTGAAATATTGATTATCATTACTCTCCCTCCCTCTCTCTCCGTTTGGGAGGGGTGGGGTAGGAGACGATGCTCTGGTTATTTAATTGTCATAATTAGCAATCTACCTCATCTTCCCAATCTTAAAAAGCTTCTGTCAATTTTCCTGGATATTTATAGATTAATTTTAATATATAATTTAATTTATTGCTGCATACCTTTTGGCTTGTCGGTAACATTAAAATACTTATGGTACAGAATATTTTAATTAAAACTATTTATCAAAAGAGGGCCAGGTAGCCAGTGCCTTCCGTTTTCAGTAGGGGGTGCTGGCAATGAAAGCAAGCAAAATAATGGGTCAATTAAAAGAACACACATATACACACACAAAGAATCTAAAGAAAGATTCTTCAGCAATCTGTTTTTTTTAAAAAAAATACATATATTGAGAGAGAGAGAGAGAATATGGAAGCTTTCTTTCTTTTTTTCTTTTTGTCCTTCTAACAAATGAAATTATGCATTTCATTTTTACTTACCGACTTTAGTGTTCATAGTAATGCCAGTAAAATGCACAGGATAATAAACATGTTTAGATTTCAGACCGGAAACAGCACTAAAATTAAGTGCTTTATTATAGCCCTAACAGTAAATCATATCGGTATGAAGAGCTATCTTTTTTTTTTCCTTTCCATGATAGGTTTCTTAATTTTTTTCTACTTTTGATTTTTTAAAAAAAATAAAAAATCCCAGAATTGAGAGCCAAAAGCCTTAATTTTCTATTCTTGAAATAGATCTGATACAGAGTTTTGATATTCCGTTCTAGATCTTTGCAAAGCAACCGCTATATGTGCTTAATAACAATTAATAAATCAATGTTGTTGGGTATTTCTGTCTGTAATTAATTTGCCTTGATTCTTTTGTGAAATATATAGAAAGCTTAGCTTAGCTTTAGAGATTCTGCTACTTATTAGCCACTCCCCAACCCCCAATATTCACACTGCCAAAGAAGAGAATTAGCTGACAGCTTAATTCTTCAGCTAGTATGCAAATATTCTGGCAATAATTCGCCACTGCTTCTGAATATAAGTTCAGGAACATTTCATTATACCATTAATAATAATTCTTCTCTTTCAGTTTCTCCTCCTCCTCATGCCTTAATTCTCTATTTCTGTCACAAAACAGATGGCTTAACCTTAATGTATGCTGAATTCGTGGCAAGTGTTTGCCTGAGTCCTATTCAATTAGCATGGAGATTATTGCAATGCGGTACAATATTACAATAATTATTTATGTTAATCTGCAGATTAGAGGGGCCGATAACACCAGGCACACAATAAATTACTTTTGTGCCGAATAACCTCCCAAATTGCTCAGGGAAGCATAAAAAGGTCACTCTGTCTACATATCGTGACTGCCACAGAAAGCTGCTTTGAAGGCTAGTAAGGAAAGGCGCAGAAGTGGAAGGAGAGAGAGGACACCCAAAATGGTGTATGGAGGAGAGAGGAAAGGAGAGAAGGATGAAATCTCAAAGCTGCCTGAGACAAAGTGCATTTGGACCAAGGGAAGCCTGGATGATGCTCTTTGGAGATTTCAACATCCCGCAAGGGGTGGTTTAAGAAGCCAGCAGAAGGGAGTTTTATAGTGCAGAATGTCTTCTTTGCCATTTGAATGTCATTCCTTCCCCTCTACACCTAAAATTAATCACTTAGATTATATCGAGAGGTGAAGATGTCAGCAGGCCTTCATCAAGTCAAAACAGAGTGGCAATTCTACAAGAGGTGAGGTGATCTTTGAGGGGCCACCCAACTAAGGGGTGTTTCTGACTTCCAGATTTTGTTGAAGGCCCTGGAAATTGGTGACTCGCAGATCTGAGCCCCTTTGCTTGATCTTGACTCTTTTAAACAAAGACAATCAGGAGACATGCAGTTTCCCAGCATGTTCTGGGGATGTGAAAAGGAGCCATAAGCAATTGTCTTAGGTGTTGTGGTTGTTGTTGTTTGAAATAAGTTCCATGTTTCCCCGAAAATAAGACAGAGTCTAATTTTCTTTTGACCCCTGAAATAAGCACTTGGCCTTATTTTCAGGGAGATCTTATTATTTTTGAGGTGCAGGAGGCAGTGAGTGTGGTCACCTCATGGCTGCTGCTGTGTTGCAATATTTTCGGGGAGGGCTTATTTTTGGGAGAGGGCTTATTTTAGCACATGCACTCAAAAGCTCGATTCGGCTTATTATCCAGGGAGGTCTTATTTTCAGGAAAACAGAGTTGTTATTATTGTTGAAAAGAAGTTACTGTTGATGAGATGCTTTATTGCTAAAAAAAATTAAAGCCTAAGGAAAGGGGGGGGGGGAAATCACTGTCGATCAATGCTCCGAAGAGGGGGTTAATGCAAAACAAGTAAGTTCAAAGTTCAATTTCAAATCATTTTCTGGAATTAGTCCCATGACATGATGTTTGATAAAGAGTTTTATGGGCATCTCTCGTTGCTTCCCTGCCCTCCCCCAACAAGGTCATCCTTAGAAATGGCATATGGTTAGTCAAAGAAACAGGAAAATTGGCAAAAGGAAATTAACACAGCTTCAAGAACAGGCGGCTTGTAGATTCTCTCCTGGTTTGCAGCATCCATGCTGAGCAAGAAACAGGAAAAAAATGCCATGAAAGAAAATGGACTGTGCCATCTCAGAAGGTGGAGAATACATTTTTAAATATTTCTCTTGAGACTGAATGAAGGCAAATATTAAATAATAATATGCATTTTCTATGCAGAACAGAATATTTTAACAATGAAAGAGAAGAAATAGTTTGTCTCATTCCAAAGTTACAAGCTTCTGTCTCTGGGATATTCGAACCAGTGTTATTCGTATATCTCCTTTACTGCAAACCTTATTTTGCTCATGGCTTTTCTAAGTTCATGAGCTTACTCCCGGGTAAAATATTCTTAAAATTGTATACTTAGCGAGGTCCACAATAAAACATTTACAGCCATCTCTTCATGTGTGACTTCTGTTTATACTCTACCAACCTGCCTGTGTTCCACTAGGTAACTCATCAGTGGAACTGTTTGGAGAATGCTGTACACCTCAAGAGTCTATTGTCTACCATCAATTGCCAAGGAGCTGGAAAAGTAGTAAACTAAAGATGGCATGTGTCATTCTGTTGAACAAAACAGCATGCTCAATGCTGTAACTTTGTCAGAATGCTGAAACTTCCTCTCTGCATCTAATAGTTTATTATTAAATAAAGAAGCAGCAGCAGCCTCATCTCTCCAGCTTTAAGACTGAAGCTTGTATGTGATCTTGTCCTCATCATAGAGAAATATTGAAGATGCCAGGAGAATTTGGCTTTGAATTAATAGAAGATGCTTGGCTTTTATGATATAGCTCTGCCTGAATGGAAGATGTGATAGTTTCCACCCCCTGCACTCACTTGATCAGAAGTCCAAAATTCTGCATACTGATACCACCTATGGTCTTGGTAAAACCCTGGGGAAAAAAAGGAAGGATTCTTTTTATGCATATAGAAAGCTCTCCATCCACTGGAAGAAGATTCTCTCTCCCATAGATATTGATTTACACCTGCACTGAGAATCAAGATGCCTTTGACTCTTTCACATTTTTTAGAAAAATTGGAATGGTTTTTCCATTAGCAGAAGAACTAGGAAGTGGGCTATTCCATAAAAGAAGGATGGGGATCTTCACTCCCTTGGCTGAATATTACCTGTTGGATTCCAGACTTCTTCTCATTCTCTGCAGCTGAAGCTCTTATTTTATTTATTTATTTAGTTAGTTAGTTTGTCAAACATGTACGAGATAACAGATATAAGTATAAACATGGTCATGGGTACGAATAAATGGAGACAATAGGACAGGGATGGTAGGCACACTGGTGCACTTATGCATGCCCCCCCTCATGGATCTCTTAAGAATGGGGTGAGGTCCACGATAGGCAGTTTAAGATTGAAGCTGTGAGGATTTGAGGCTGTAACAACTGAGTCAGGTAGAGCATTCTAGGCGTTGACCACTCTGTTGCTGAAGTTGTATTTTCTGCAATCGAGTTTGGAGTGGTTTACCTTGAGTTTGTATCTATTGTTTGCCTGTAGATTATTGTGGTTGAAGCTGAAGTAGTCTTTGACAGGTAGGATGTTGACTTGCTTCTAGCTGCTAAAAAAAGGGAAATAAACAATGCCTTACATTTTCTAAGATTTTCTTCCCCATTGAAGAGGGGAGTGTGACATTAATTTTGCAAGTCTGAAAGTACATATCTCTCCCTGTTTCCTTCATATTCTGAAAAGCTAGAGAGGATTCCTTCTGGACTTCTTTCTCTGTCCATTACTCAATTATGGGCTTTACCCTCTCTTATGTGAGAGTGCCTTAGGTAGCATCTATGGTCTTTCTCAGGGTCCATTACAATGGTTTTGGAAAACATTTAAACTAATCCAAAAATAGGATATGGTAAGGGGACACAAAGGCTTATATACCAATGTTTAAGTAAGGGAAAGAGTAAATAAACCTTTGAGGCAGGGGTGAAATTCAGCAGGTTCTGACAGGTTCTGGGGAACAGGCAGCAGAAATTTTGAGTAGTTCAGAGAACCGGCAAATGCCACTTCTGGGTGGCCCCAGGAGAAGGGTGGGAATGGTGATTTTGCAGTATCCTTTCCCTGCCATGCCCACCAAGTCACGCCCACAGACCTGGTAGTAAAAAAAATTGAATTTCACCACTGCTTTGAGGCCAAAACCATCCCAGTTCCAGCAACACCTGTCAGGTACAAATAAAGAGGAGAATTCATTGAGTTCAAAACACAGAAAGTTTATGATGTATGTATGTATGTATGTATGTATGTATGTATGTATGTATGTATTCAACTAATGGTCAAATATAAATTGATGCTACATAAGGGTCAACAGAATTCATGGAGGCAGGACCTGAGTCTCTTGTGGCTGCACAACGACTCCAAACTGATGACATATTTAACTCCATCTTCCAGCTCAGCCCGTTCTTCTCCTACAACACCCTTATCAAGGAGCAAAAAGATTAGCCAAAGTAGGGGAGTTTGCAGTAAGAGATAAAAAGCTGCCATCCTTGGGTACTTATTGGAGTAAATCCTGTCGTATTTAAGGGGAGTTATACTAAGAAAATGGCCCTGTAAACGATGGTGTTCTTTTAGTTTACTCAAAGGAATGCTTTCCTATGACATTCCAAAGGCCAAAAAGTTTTGTAAAAATAAGCTAGAATAAATGTTTAATAAGACCTATTATTATCCCTTGAATCATAGCAAGTCATTCATAAACACTATTAAATCCTAATAATTATAGTTGTAGCTGTGGGGTTACTACCTTTATAGCTTTTACACAGGTTTTATTTAGAGCTCCAATGGGGACAAGCATACAATTTCTGGAAAGGACTACCAGTAACATTTTTATTCCAAACAGTATTATGTTACATTAAACCTCTCTTCCTGAAAAACAAAAACAGAACTGGAGAGTGAATGCTAGTAATGTGGCTGATAATGGAGGAGCCTTTCGTTTAGGGCAGGGGTCGGCAACCCACGGCTCTGGAGCCGCAAGTGGCTCTTTCATCCCTCTGCTGTGGCTCCCTGTCGACGGTTGGCTCCACAATTGATAGAGCTTTCGGTTAGGACAGGTAGACAAAAAAAGATGCCGGGCTAGGAGGAGACTCTATGGTGGAGGAACTGGGCTTCTGGTCGGCTCCGGAATTGTGTATAAGCACAAGTGAGGTTGCTTCAATCTGTGGAGATGAAATCAGGGAGGTTCACCTGTAACCATCATTCAAATGAGGAGAAGCATCTGTAACAGATTTATAATGATTTTATAATAGGCTGTAAAGCTCTTACTTCTTACTGTTTGGGAGACAACGTGGTTGTGTTTGAATTAACACAAACTGAAAGGGAGTAAAATGTTCCTCCCTCCCTCCCTTCCTCCGTCCTTACTGGTGCTTGAGGGTCCCAAGCCATAAAGGGCTTTATAGGTAACACAATTGAACTAAGAAACAAATTGGTATTCAGTGCAACTCACAAAGTACGGGTGTTTCAGGGGCAAATGAGGCATGTCTGTCAGATCTTATGCCACTGCGTTCTAAACCAAGTAAAGGTTCTGGTCTTCAAGGTCAGCCCCAGGTAGAGCATATTGTCGTAGTCAAGCCATAAAGTGATTAATGCATGAATGACTGGCTGAAAGTCCTCCTGATCTAGGAAAGAATGTAATTGGCATACCGGATTATGCCATGCAAAGACCTTCTTTATTTTTACTGCTAGTAGAGATAGATAGTAGAAGCTGTCCTACTATTTTATTATTCTACTATTAACTCAGTAGAAGAGTTTGGAGAAATCTCCTGCTTCAGAAACCAGTATAGGCAGCAAGAGAGTGAAAACAATTTAATTTCAAGAGAAAAATTGTACAGCAAGGAAGGGATATCTAAGAAATTATTTTGGAAGATGGCCATTGGAAGATAAGAGAGGTGGTATTCAGCAGGTTCTGACCATTTCTGGAGAACTGGTAGTGGAAATTTTGAGTAGTTCAGAGAACCGGCAAATACCACCTTTGACTGACTCCGCCCCCATCTATTTTCTGCTTCCCGAGTCCCAGATGATCGGAAGGAAATGGGGATTATGCAGTAACCTTCCCCTGGAATGGGGAGGGGAGATTTTACAGTATCTTTCCCTTGCCATGCCCACCAAGCCACACCCACCAAGCCATGCCCACCAAGCCACACCCACAGAACTGGTAGTAAAAAAAATTGAATCCCACCACTAGAAGATACATAACAGGAAACTAGGACATAAGAAAAAAAATTTATGTGGCCATACCCAATTTCTTCATATGTTTTTGTCTCCAGGCCTTTAATCATATATTAATTGCTCTTCTTTGCACTTTTTCCAAAGTCTCAACATCTTTTGACCAAAACGGGATGCAGTATTCCAAGTGTGGACTTACCAGGGCTTTAAAAATTCTTATGTTATGAAGTTGTGAATCCTCCAACACTGGAGGTATTTAAGAAGAGATTGGACGACCTTTTGTCTGAAATACTATAGGGTTTCCTGCTTGAGCAGGGGGTTGGACTAGAAGACCTCCAAGGTCCCTTCCAGCTGTCAGGGTTCCAACAGATGCCCTATGTTATTCTGTTAAGTACATTCAAGGTGGTGCACTATTAACATTCTAGAGAATGTCTCTAAGGACTGTAAGAATCCTCTCTTTGAAGGCATCTTGTATTTTAAGGGCTGATCAGTCTAAATTCAGTCCACCTTGGCCAGTACTAACACCGCTAGCAAGCCACATTGATCACAGGGTATAATTTCCCCCTTGATGGTATTTTTGCCTTTCTGTGTAAATTCTACCAATCATTTCTACCTTTGTATCTATACATATAAATGAGTATGTGCCTGTTTTCTACATTTCTGATATTTATTGGCAATGAATAAATAGCCAATCTGGGCGTTGATATTTGGAATGTAGCATTTCTGCTTAGCACAGCAAACAGGCATTTGTTCTCTGCTAAATAATGCAGCGCGACTTGCTTAACTTCCCAAATCGTTTTCATCTCTTTCTGCTCTCCAAGATTATGGGATGATTTGCATGTTAAGTTCGTCTCTTTGCATTTCTTTTCTTGTCCTTTCCTTTCATTCTCCGTGCCCCTCGTTTTGTAGCCGAGATCCAAATGAATGGAATGAGTAATATTTGGCTTTCAAAGAGTCTAGGGTTTTTACAAGTGACACATCCATATTCGTCAAGAGTTCCTTGTTCTCCTTACTGTTCTCCTGAATATAATCAGAATCATCTGAAGGCTTTTGTTCTCAGCAAACCTCTTCTCAATGCCAGAATAGGTGTTAAGGCGTTTTTTAAAAAAGTGAAATGTAAGATTATTTTTTTAAAAAAGAGAGTAAAACTGAGGTAAAAAGAGGTGTATGCTTAAAAGGTGAGACAGGATTCCAGCAAAAGACAGGAAGATATCTTCAGAGCAGAGGAGACTATTCCTGCCTAGAAACTCCTGTGGATTTCCTTTTGCTGTCAAAGGGACTTCTATTTTTTCTACTTCTTTGTTCAGATGCTTTAGAAGTCTTTTTTTTTTAATGGCGATTGTGAGTTTTGCTTTATGGCGGTTGGGCAGAAGCGCTTTTATTTATTTTTTTGGGTCACATGTCTCTCCATCGTTCTCGGTCAATCGAATAATGACATCCTCTGTTAAGATGTTTCATTTAATAACTGGAACAATAAAGCGTATAATAGGCCAGAACACACAGCTGTAGTTGATTGAAACAGGCTAGCTCCTGTTTGAGGCAATTTCTGTTTCTCTGTGTCATATAATATATGCGGACATATACACAATGTTTTATGTATGTATGAATGTATGTGTGAAGTCCTTGACTTGCAACCGGTCTTAGGTCCTCGACCTATGACCAGCCGCAAGTCCTCGACTTACAGTACCTCAGTGACTCCAAGTTAAACTACCTCAGTGACTCCGACACCTATGTTCGACCTAGTCTTCAATGGTATGATTGATTGATTGATTTTGTCATGTTTATGAAGTGTATGCCAACCTAGCAGTTCGAAAGCATGTAATAATGCGAGTAGAAAAATAGGAACCACCTTTGGTGGGAAGGTTAACAACATTCTGTGTGCCTTTGGCATTTAGTCATGCTGGCCACATGACCACAGAGACGTCTTCGGACAGCGCTGGCTCTGCGGCTTTGAAACGGAGAGGAGCAGCACCCCCTAGAGTCGGGAATGACTAGCACATATGTGTGAGGGGAACCTTTACCTTTATGCAGTGTGTACTGGAAGTGGTGACCTTTTGTGAGCTGTATGCAATGAAATTTCACTTTAATGTATGCCAATTAGTGTAGATTGAAAGCGACAATGAATTTATTCTAAGTCTAATCTACGTTATGATTGTTTCCTGTGGGTGTAAAGAGTTTTCCCCTCCCTTTTCCCGCCTTTTTCTTCTGTGCGCTCCGTAGGCTGTTCTGTGGTTTACCTGACGGTTTTACCTCAGGATGTTAGTGAGAGTTCCTGACTCTCTCGTTTTACATTTATACGTGTAAAATATATTTATTTATATAAAACTAAAAGTGCGTGTCAGCATCTCTGACTTCATTTGGATACCTGCTGTGCAAATTCCCTGACATCTTCGTTTGTAGGCGATTGAAAGAAGATGCAGAAATCTGGAAATAGAACCGCAGATCTCCTGCCTTTCTTTGTACAAACACCTCCATTTAGTAAAGGTCCCTGAAAGAACCTCTCATTCATGTGAAAAATTCCATCCAATTTTTCTTCTTTGAATGCAACAGAAAAGCCATTTCCTGCTCAGCAGATTGATGGAGGATTGAAATAAAAACACAGAAGTACTATTCATTCCCGGAATATTTCCCCTTCTAGCTCAGTCTGACTAGCAATGGCTCCCCAAGGCAACTTGTTATTCAGAAATTGACCAGATTTGTTTTCCTACCAGGCCTATAACACTCCCAAACTGCATTCCTTATGTTCACTGACACCAGTTTCTTGTCCATCTGGCTAAGATTCTTAAACCTCTATAATTATTTTCTCTTTTTTCTTATTGCCCACAGCTTGCCTTCTTCTAAATATAGGGGCCTCCAAGCTTGGTATCACTCGAGATGCGACCTCAGAAAATTATTAATGGAATTTCTTTTCAACCAGGACTGAACGCCAAGGGTTCTGTTTGTAAGAGGAGAGATTTTTTTTAAATATATATATATTTTAGGGAAAGGGATAAATTGTAAGATGAAATGGATTTGTTAGATTAACAAATGAAATAATATAATTATTTCTGGTAGCAATTAATAAACATTTCTGATTAGGCTTGAGTGATGAAGTTTGATTATTGATAAGGGAAGTGAGGAAGAGAACTTTTTTTAAAATGGAAATACTAGAGAAGGTTACTGAAGTTATGTATACTTGTCTTGACTGCAAGATGCTCAATAGAGTCAATAAAAGTGATTATTGGGAAAAAAATTGTGGACACAGGGCCATCTCAACTATGAAGTGGTTAAGCAATGGAAAAGCTGGGTGATATAAAAAGACAGGATATTCTTAACTATTTATTTTGATAATGTGTTTGTACTAATAGGAACAAAATGACTAAATCTCTTTACATTGTTGGGAACTTTGTACTTTTACAAAGTACTTCGGCTTGTTGCTTTACCTATCTCTTCTCCTTCCACTTCTCCTCCCCCTTCTCTTTCCTTTCATCATCCCCTCCCTTCTTCTTCCCCCTGCCCCTCTACCTTCCCTTTGCTCCCCTTCCTCTTCCCCTTCCCTTCCCTTCCCCTTCCCCTTCCCTTCCCTTCCCTTCCCTTCCCTTCCCCTTCAGTTCCAAGTGTAACTAAAAGCCTTCATCAAAATTTTAAGAGCTCCAGAGCTTTTAGTTGTTGCTTATACTGATTTATTGACATTGACATACCCTGCAAATATGAGCCTTGATGAACAGGGTAGTAATAGACTAGAAGGCGGAGGAGGAGAATGCAGCAGCAGTGGTGGGATGGAAGTTAAAACACACACGCAGATGCACACACGCACACACACACACCGCACACACAAACTCCAAAGTATATAGTAGGTGCCACATAAGGAGAAACTGCCCACTGATTACAACTCACTAATTTGTTATGCACTCTGGCAAATCAGCAGTGATTCATATGACAAATATGGAGAAAAAATTAACAGCTGTCATGTTGTGATGTGTTAATTTCCTGACATTCCCTGCACTGAAGCCAATTACTGATTTAAGGGCACAGAGAGGGAGAGAGAGAAGGAGAATGTATGTCCTGTTCAGGCTTCTAATTAGGATTCTTCAAGACGAAAAGGATGAAGCAAAAGAGCTGGGAAATAGATGAACAAGAGGAATAAGGCAGGTAGCCAGAGAATGCAATTGTATTCTCTCTCTGCTTCCTTCCTTCTCAAAGCTTCTGATTAAATTGCTCAGATGTGTTTAAGTAGAGGTTTCTGAAACATTTATTTACTTTTATTCAGGATTCTGTATTCCCATCTTTTGTGTCCTAACTGGGACGTTCGTCTGAGCCTAGAGTTTCCATTACACTTGGAAGCCACAGGTCTGAATGCAATTGGATAATCATACCTGAATTTAGGCCATTCATCATGGAGCTTCAGACAAAACTGAACCAGGCACCTCAACAACTTCCAGGGCTTCTAAAGTGATGAGCCTTTACAATTTCGGGGGTTTTCTCTTAACTGGAAGGACTCGATCTGGCAACCTCACTTGATACAAACCGTCCACAATCCCAAGAGCGGATCTATCAAAGTCAAGGAAACGGTTGGTGAAGACTGCTTATTGCACAATGGCCTGCCAGACTTGGAGGTAGAGGTGAAATTAATTTGCCCTACAATATTTGAGAAAAAGATGACACTGCACTTTTCCTTTACTCTTGCAGTTAGCAGGTTAAATTATCACATATCCTAATTAGGATCAAACTGTCCAAGGCTGACTGCAGTGCATTGGGCCAATTTGTTCCCATTGAAAGCCATATTGTGGATTTATTTTGCATCTCTGTCGCCACAGTCATGGTAAAATAATGCATCACACTCCGTTATCGTTCATTCTTAACTTTTAACGTCTACCGGCCAGGCATATCTTACTTGCACATGGTGTGAAATTAGCCTCTGGAGCATTTTTATGAGTTGGATCCTATGCCCATTAATTGTATGAATCTGTTATATCAGTGTGATGAATATACTAGGGATGGGTGGGGAGGAAGACAGGCTAAAGAGATCGGAGAATAAGACTTCTCTCGATGGGGACGAATGAAAGTGTTTTAGAGAACATGGGCCCACGAATACAGAACCTGCCCTAAACTCTTTAAAACAGCCACCTTGTTTCCCAGAATCATGCAATTGCATTCTGTGCATGCTTTGTGATGCTGAGGAATGATAAGGTTGCTTTAAAGAGTGAGTCCATGCATTTGCCAGTGCACATGCACCACTTCATAATTCATTTGTAACCTATTTTTCTTTCCCCTGCAGAAGAAAATCCAATTCTGGTAGCGTTATTACGCAAAAAATAAATAAAAAATAAATAAACCCTCCCCCAAATTAATTATAAAGTTGCAAAAGAAAGTAGCATGAAAACAAATTATGTGGTAATGAAACAAAGAACCTTCTGATAGGGATGCAACATGGTTAATAAACACAAAACTCTCCAATACCATTTCTCATCCTCAGCTAATATTCTAAAAGATATTATATTTATTGTTTAGGTATACAGTGCCATTCAGGGGAGAAAATCTATTAATAAACTTACAGAAGCCAGGATAAAAATTGGATTCCACCCATTTGCATACTTGTTGAATTACAGAGTTAGCCGGGACCAACGCACTAAGCATGCCTACCATCTCTGTCCTACTGTCCCCATTTATTTGTACTCATTTCCTTTGTTCATGTCCATCTTTATACTTCTACCTGTTATCTTGTACATGCTTGACAAACTAAATCAATCAATCAATCAATAAAAATAAATAAAATCCAGTGGGCTCACCTGTTGAGCCCCACAAACTTTAGCTACACCCTGCCCCATTTTACAGCCCATTTTTTTAGTTGCAAAGAGCTCAATTTTATTTATCCTTATTTACGCACTGTAAATTAGAAATAAACATTCTGCCCTATGCTGTAGTGTGTGTGTGTGTGTGTGTGTGTGTGTGTGACTTTGACCATTAACATTCCCAATAGAGTAATAAATAAAAAGTAATCTAAAAAGACAGAAATAAGAATAGCATTTCTTTTCTATTTAATGGCAAATCTTGCATTGCCAAAAGCTTATGTATTGCTACGCCTCTTGATAAAACTTAGGAGTTCTACGTCAATCACAACCAGTCTTTAAACGGATCCAATGAAATGCCCACATAAGTCAAAATCATTCTTTTCAAATATTGTACATCACTTTTTAAATCTTTTTTTTAAAAGTAAACACCAGGGTTTTTCCTCTCCTCCCCTATGATCCTCCAAAGGCAGGGTTTGCCTAGTGCATTACAACTCCGTGGCACAGTTGCTTGAGAAGAGGGGGCAAAATATGTAATTTTCTTCTTTCTCATATATTGGAGCTGACTCATCTTCATAAGCTGCTGTAGGGGGCAGGATAAGGAGGACAGCCATAGATTACTACATGCAGGATTTATAAAATGAGAAGGAAGAAATATGCCACATTTAAAAGAGCAATAGAACATGTTTCCCCCCTCCACCCTCTCCTTTTTTTAAAAATAAAAAAAATCCCTTTTGCTGATGGCTTGAACTCCTGCAGGTGGATCTATAATATCACAGCCTGCATTAAAGGCAATTAAAAAGATCACCCTTGTCGCTGTATTTCACCTTTTCCCCATATTTTTACTTCCTCGCCAGGATGAATAAATTAATCCCATTAATGCATAATTAAGTTTTCAGCCAGGAGAGGAGGGGAAAGCTTAACCCAAACCAATTATTCCTCTGTTGCCACTGCTTCCCTTTGGATCATGTGATTTTATTTTTTTTCCCACCTGACCAGGTGACTGGGTGGCTTTGCACAAGAGTAGAGAGGAAGGCCGGGTAGGGAGACCAAAACATGCAGATTAATTTTATTCTTTAACCTTCCTAATGGGTCTGCTTGCTTGCATCGTGCTGCCGACAGCAGATCATCGCTTGATTTATTGTACTGACCGTTGCCTGCATCTCTCAGGCTAATGACACATACACTAAAGTCATTGATTTGTATGAATAGCCTCCGCTCTCCATTTATCACAATTTAATGTAAGAGTTTGCAATGCATAAAATAAAAAAAAGAAAACCACATGGGAAGCATGGACCCAAGGGCCTGGCCGCTTAGCAGTTATGAATCATTTGCTGCCTTGTAATATATAGACTGTTCTTTTCCTGAAAAATGCCCTATAAGGTCATACTTCTTGAGAGAACATCTCAACAATTAAACCCCAATGTAGACATTTTAAGATAAAACATATAGGGAGTACAAGGGAACAGAAGCTTCCTTTGTGCCCTCTCTCTGTCTCTTTCATCCTTTTCACGTACAGTGCCAAGCCAATTTCATCCCCCAGGTGTAGGCAAAGCGATATCTCTGCTGACTTTGCTTAGGTCTTTGTCGCTTGTATAAGTTATAATTTTGGCCCTTAAACTTTATTGATTTGCCTTTGAACCCAGCAATGCTCTAATAAGGATAAGTCTCCTAGGAGTTGGCCAATCGCCTTCTCCCTGAAGATCATTTACTTAAGATTAGATCTTCTACACCGATACGCACAAAAGAAAACAAAACAGAAGTCACTGGCAATTATTTGGTAGAAATACCAAAGTACCATCATCAGTAAGAATGATACAGATCTCTAATCGCTATAAGGCCCCTTCTTGTGTCGACTTCTTTGGAGGTGGCGTTGGTCAATCAGCATTTATTTCCCCTGAATATATAAGAGTTTCAAAAAATAAGAACTTGGTTTACATTAACAGCTATCTCTCCCTTCTTTTAAGAACTCTACCCGTTGTCTGTGACTTATGAACACAACTGAGCCCCAAATTCCTAGCCTAAGCTAAGCAAGATAGTTAAGTGGGTTTAGCCCCATTTTATGATCTTTCTTGCCACTGTTTTTAAATAAATCTGGCTTCCCCCGTTGACTTTGTTTGTCAGAAATTTGCACAAAATGATCTCATGATCCTGCGATATTGCATCCAAATTTTGATCATATGATGCTGCAAGAGTCTTAAGTGTGAAAAATGGCCATAAGTCACTTTTTTCAGTGCTGTTTGTAGTCATGAAGTAATTTGCTCCAGCAGCTGAAATTCTATTAGTTTCATTCCTAGCATCTCCAAATTCCCAGCATCTCCAAATAGTAGAAGTGTTCTAAGTAAATTTTGAAATCAAATCTTCCCATTGATGTATCGGACTCTTCTAAGGAGTAGGAATTGGAGCTCTGAGTCTTGACTTGATTGATGATCTCCACATAGCTGAGAGCCCATTTGTGTCCACCGCTCGATTTCTTTTTTCAGATGTCTAACTGAACATGCAAATGCAGGGAGGCAGATAAATGTCCTTTGTGCATCTGGAAAGCACGTCATCTGCAAGATTTTGGAATTCAGGAATCGCTGGTAGTTAGATGCAAACACCATAGCAATGGAATATATTAAACATGATTTACATAAGGTGCACATCATTACTCAGCACAAAATTGCCCTACGTTGAATCGTAGATACTCATCAGGGGAAACCATGGACTGGGATGGCTTTCAGAATAGACCGTTGAAGATCTAGATGAAATTAAGCAAAGAACAGATTTTTTTGCTCCTGAGTATAAACTGCTTACTTCTCATTTAGAAAGTGGCTTAAGGCACTTTTGTCATTTAAGCAATCTATGTAATAGCAAGATTGTTGGGTTTCTTTTTACAGCAGTCCTAAAACCATACCGCTAATTTTTAAAAATCTAATATAATTAGCTTGCAGTTGTGTAGAATAGAAAATATACTAGATGTGAAATCTTTAATCAAATTGAGACATAGTGACTGACAACTGTCAACTAGGTTGCACTATTTTTGAGTTCTGTCTTTCTAATTTCCTACAAAATCATATTATAGGCTAAAAACAAAACAAAACAAAATAGCAAAACTATCATAACATCAACATGACCTTGGAAATATCCGTTAATATATGGTGGGAAGCAGAGATTAAAAATTGGTGCTGTTGAACAACTGATCTTTAAACAGTACAATAATAAACATCTGTAATACAGAAGAAACATTTGTCTGAAACCAAATACAGATGAAAAGTGTTGGTACATGCAGATAATTTGTCACTGGTCCTTTAGGTCAGATGTAATTCTTGGAATTACTTCTGTCTGGTAATCATTTCACGTTACAGTGGCACAGACTTTCAGGACAGAAGTAAATATTTTCATTCAAACTCAATTGCTTCCAAAATAGCTTATTTTGCATCACCTTCTTTCTTCTCAATTAACATGCTTCCACTCCTAAAATAGTTTTTCACTTCATGCCTATCCTGGAGTTTGGAAACCTGCATTATTAAATCTTGTCTCTGAATTGGAGCTGTGGCATTACAATATCTCTACTCCTGGTTGGGAGTTCAACTCCCAGAATTCCCCAGCCTTCAGATTTTCTATGTATAACCAAGTTCATCATCTGATTTCTGGAGGTCAACCATTTATGAAGAAGAATCTTAAAAATAAAACAGAAATCTCAGCTGGGGTCAAGTTAGGAATATCTGTGTAGAGATTAGTGTCATTGTGTTGGGGAAGGTACATTTCAACCATCAGCCTTGTTCAGTTTTATGGCAGATTTGTATTGAAGTTAAGGCTCCTTTTCAAGTCTTGGGATAGAACCTGTGTTGTTTAGGCTACTTGGAAATGACAGGCCACAGCATTCAAAATAAAATGTCTAGCTGCAAAGTATAATCTGTCCTCTGAGATGTCATACAGGTACACACTCAAGCAAATCTTAAAAATGAGCAGAGTGAAACCCTGCATCAAAGTTGTAGCTCAAATGCTTGGCTACATCAAGCTCTTGGCGATTTGTCACTCGTCTAACATCACAAGAAATCTAGTAGATTGAAAGGACCAGGTGTTTTCTGCAATTGTGTTGGGGTGGAGGCATAACAAGAAATCACACAATGCGTATTGTTTGGAGAAGAGTCTTGTTCTCATCATTGGTGGTCTCTGGGGTGAAACTGCCTTGATAGGCTCTCTAAACAGAAAGAAAATACCAGAGGGTTTAAATTTGTGTTAATTAGTGGAGACACTATTTTTAAAAAGAAAGAATCCAATTATATGCCCAGTAAAGTGAGCATTTTATCGCCATTATAATTATTTTGTCATTATTTATAAATGCTTCATTCCTGACTTCTCAAAATAGTACTGCCACTATTCATTTTCTTAGCACAAAGACGTTGAGTGGGAGACTTCTTATTTTATTTAAAAGTGGAGAAGCTGTATGGTTGAGGGCAGCCCACCTGAAGTGCAATCTTACTACCCAAGCTCAGCTATTTTGGAAAACCAACAAGGTTGTGAAGTTTGGGTTTTCCATTTGAGAGTTGGTACAATTTGACAGTCAAAATTTAGATTAATAGCTGAGGTGCTGATGTAGAAAGCCGCCATGAACTGAATTTGGCTATTGGTCCATCTAATAAAAATTATGTCTCACTCTTGGACTCTCCTAGGGATAACGTACAAGAAAAATGTACACCACTGAGCTACAACCCTCCCTTGCTCCCCCCCCCCAAAATAATGCAGACAAAGAATTACACTGAACCAGTAAATGAGCAAAATGGTGCTTTATCAACAATAAATAAGCATCAATTGAACTGGTTGTGTTTTGCATCTTCCCGCAGATCTGGAAAATCTGGAGTTTTTCAAAGTAGAAAATGTAGAAGGAACATCATGATCATCTTGTCAGAATTCTGCAGTCCATATGTATCCAGAACAAGGCCATTAATCTAGAAACATGTTGAGATCCAAATGATCAAGGAAGAGTTATTAAGGGTTTATGTACTATAAACAGTCTCTCTCACCCCTTTGTCTTCTTCCAGTTAATGTCATTGTGGTTGTTATTTTAGTGTTCTGGAGCAAGTAACAAAACTTGAATATTTTACTGTAGCATTTATTTGGTCCATAAAAATGAAATGGGATTCCTCACCATTGTCCGGGTCTGAGGACTTCCCCAGAGAGCAATTATACCCAGTCCTTATCTTGACTACAGGCATTAAGAGAGGAATCAAGTAATCGCATTTGTAGAATAACATTTATTTGAGACAGAATAACAGAGTTGGGAGGAACCTTGGAGGTCTTCTAGTCCAACCCCCTGCTCAGGCATCCTGTCCCATTTCAGACAAATGGCTGTTCAGGTTCTTCTTAAAAGCCTCCAGTGATGGAGCACCCACAACTTCTGGAGGCAAGCTGTTCCATTGACTATAAAAGACTAATTGTTCTCACTGTCAATTCCCACCCCCCCACACACACTTTAGTTCTAGGTTGATTCTCTCCTTGCTTAGTTTTCATCCATTGTTTCTTTTCCTGCCTTCTGAGACTTTGGAGAATAGGTTGACCCCTTTTCTTTAGATATTGGAACACTGCTATCTATACTACCTCTAGCAGAAGATGATGTAACAATCAAAACAGCAGCTGGAAGAGTCAAAAAGTTGTTGAACAGGATTAATTCATTGGCACATTAATTAAATAATGTAATGGCTTTGTCTGATCAAAACACAATAAAGGGGGACAGCCTGTGTTGAGAAGATATTGTAGGAAGACCTTTTAGTTGGCTTTACCCCAAAATTAAGAGAGACATGGTAGCAATTTCAGATGAATACATTTTATTGATGATCATACAAGCCAACTGAGAAAACCGTGCCTTTTAATAAAACCACTAAGTTAAACATTTTAAATTGCTGCAAATTATGCTGAAGGGGGGGGGGCTCAGGGGCCCCCAGAAAAAGCTTTGGCAGTTGCTTCTCAACATCCTCCCTAGTGAGAGACGAGGCTCTCATGAACAATTTGCTATACAAATCAAAAGCAACCTTGAGAAAGGAGACATACTGACAATTAAATTAGATTAGATTACCTATTGTAATTTAGAAGGATCAACGTTAAGTATCAGATTTTTGGATAGTTAAATGGAAAGATCATAGTGGGGGAAGTTACCACTCAGATTAGATTATTTAGAGGAATAAAGAATTATTAGAAATTGTAGCATTTGGTGAAAGGCTCCGATGAATGTACGTTCCCCTCCCTTTTCTTGACATCTAGAATACATTAAAGGAATGAACCCCAAAATGACCACAGACTGATTGTGCAAATCAGTTATTTAGGATTTTGCGGATGTCTTTCATAATATTCATAGCCTTCAACTCCCTGCAAATTTTCAGCAAGTCATTAAAATTCCTAAGCTCTGTAATTAGGCCTCTCTTGAAAGCCATGGGGGTAGTTTCTATATATTAGCAGTGTATAAGCCTCTCTGGGGAAGTGAAAGGGCAGGCATGCTAGTATTCCTCTTTTGTGTTGCAGAGTTTTGTTCTTTGCTCTCCTATGCTTAGCCTAACGACTCTGGGAGACCTGGAGAAGGTAGGAACACAATTATCAAAGACCTTTGAATAATCATTTGATCGTTTTTGCTACTTCAGAGCGAAGACAGGGCAGCTGCTTTCGGTTGCAAAGTTCCTCCCGCTCTTCATCGGAGGTGATCTCGGCATTACATCGCAGGGATATTTCTTCTGGCATTCACACACTTTTCTGCTCCAGTTCTGCAGTTCATTCACTCAAAGGGGCATGAGGGTTTTGCTTATTTTATTTATTTGATTTGTCAATAGTTTACAAGATAATGAGTATAAGAATAAACATGAGTATGAATGAAATGGAGACGAATAAATGGGGACAGTAGGACAGGGGCGGTAGGCATGCTGGTGTGTTTATGTGCACCCCTTACAGACCTCTTAGGAATGGGGTGAAGTCCACAGTAGACAGTTTAAGGTTAAAGTTGTGGGGATTTGAAAATGTAACAACAGAGTCAGGTAGAGCACTCCAGGCATTGACCACTCTATTGCTGAAGTTGTATTTTCTGCAAAATATATGAGAAAAGTAATCATTCTTTTTGAATGATTTTGAATATACACATACTGCAATTTGGGAACTCTGCCATTTGGGCCACAGTGTGGACTGTTGCATATGCATGCCAAAAGGGAAAACAACATGAGACCTGTTAGAATGGGTTTCAATAAAGGAGAACATTTGTAGCTCAGGGAGGGGTCCTTGGTGCTCTCAGAAGTTGGTTGTTTTCCTGCAGATGTTTTATTACTAGGTAACATCATCAGGGCTAGTAAGGAGTAGGGTTTGCTCTCAGTTTATATTCTAGTAGCTTGTCCTGGGATGGTCTTAAAGGCTCTTTGGTGGGGCTGCTTACTGTTGGCCTGTTTGGCAGTTTCTTTATTGTGTTATTGTTGACTTGATCATTAGTCTGATGTTAATCTTGAGTTAATTCATGCTCATTTCGGTTCTGATGGCTGGTAGGGAGTTATTTTCCTGATTTCTATGTCCCAAAGGTGCTTTTTCAAAAGACAACTAGACTTTGTGTTTCCTTCGTGTTTCACTTCTCATCCAAGATTCGTGGGTAAGAACTTAGAAGGCCAAAATTCAAATCCCAAGTCATAAGAAGTGCTTGGAACTCTTATTCTTCTTCAATTCTGCTGACAAAACTATGGATGGGAAGCAAAATGTTTCAAGGAAAAACAAAATCCAGTTACTTTTTGAAAAAGCATCTTTGGAACAACCATGACCTGGATGATATAGACACTTGATTCTTGTGTTTTTTCAAGCACGTCTGAAAGCAGGTTCTATCATGTTTGCTTGCACAACCAATTCTTCCCATCTTGTGTTTCTCATTGCAGAGTGTAGGCACCACCCTGTCCTCCTATGAAACACATTCAAAAAGAATGATTACTTTTCTCAGTTATATGAGAAATCTATGCAGATTTCATCAATGAACCAATTAATTGATGGTAATGCTCAATTATTCAATTAAGATTTCTTCAGCTGAGTGACAGCCTTAATATCACCCATTTAATCAACGTCATCACTTTTTGTTTGTTTGTTCTGCGGTATCAATATTTCATCCTTTCTCCCCTTGTTGTAGCCTCCCCGTAAAGTAGATTAGACAGAGAGAAACATTTCAAAGAAGGGTTGTATTACAAATTTGAAGTTGATTTGGCCTTTAACCAAGTCTAATTCTTCAACCTGAGCTTTATAAAAAAGGAAGAAAAAGAAAGAAAGAAAGAAAGAAAGAAAGAAAGAAAGAAAGAAAGAAAGAAAGAAAGAAAGAAACCAACCTTGAAACTGTGGGATTGTGCTAAAGGTGACATTAGAGTGCTATGGAACTCTTCCATTTTATTAAATACTTTTCAAGAGAGATAGCTGTGGTTTAGATTCCTGGGTGAGAATTTAGAAGGCCAAAATTCAAATCCCAAGTCATAAGAAGTGCTTGGAACTCTTATTCTGCCCACTCTCCTTCAGAAGGATGCTGTTACAATAAAACCAGAGATAAGAACCATGTATACCTATCTGAGTTGCATAGGCAAAAGGCAGGATATTGCTGTAATAAATAACTCCAATCATATCAGACAAAAATCCTCCTGTTATCTCTCGACTGACCTCTCTTTGAGCTACAGATATAAACCTTAGCATCCTTGGGTTAAGAGAAGAAAGATACTTAACTTTAGAAAGTAGTTTGTTGAGGAATATTTGTGAGGTGGGGGAGTGTTATCTCTTTACCAGGTCTTTATCCCATCTCCAATCCAGATGTTGTTTCACCATCCTCAGCACAAGCTCCTTAGTGGGTCTCATGCCTGTGATTTTTGTTTAGGTCTAACAAAGTATCAGATAATGAAGATGGAAAACCAATAAGAGAGGGCGGAGGAGGCTATAACAAATGGTTTAAGATGGATTTGGTGTGTAATTACTTACATTTTCCCGCTAACTACTATATAAGCAACCCTTTTTAACGAGGTAAATTGGTTTGCGGAAGATGCATTCCACTTGTCCAAAATTTCTGCATAGGCTGATTCTGCATAGGATGACACAAAATTTTGGGGAGGGGGGGGGGAGTTGTATATTTGTGTGTATACGCTTTTCCCTCTTTTCCTTCTCCTTTTTTTTTTTTTTTTTTTGCTGTGTGGCAGTCAATTTTCCAGAGAGCTCACTTTGCGAATATGTGATTAATCATATGTGTGCCAATAAATACCAAAACCTTAAACTCTTAACAACTTCCTCATTTTGTGTGGTCATTCCAAATAGCTAACAACCAGAAATAGTCAATGTATGCTAAAATCAATATTTGGAGGGGGGGGGAGGATCTCCACATAAGATTGATTTTGCTCTCTGAGGACTTCATTTTGCTCATCAACAAAAACACATTGTCCTCCATAAATAATTGAACGCTGGTGAAACTGAGGGTTCTCAACAGGGTGGATTAATCAGTGCCTGTAAGGGATGGTTCTTATTTTAGTAAGTTGCAAATTTACAAATAGTCCCAAAAGGAATATGGTGTTGATCCAGAGACCCTTACAAACAATTAACTTGAACTTGAAAATTAGGGGATTTAATCCCCATTTCCAATGAGTTAGTAGACATGAGAGTAGGGAACCTTAATAAAGAAAAATGTCTCTTATGAATTAAGCAAGGCTGGACATTTTTAAAGTATGGAAAGAGACAGGGCCCATAAAATGAGTGGCTTTTTAAAAACAGGACTTTCTAAATCTCCTTTTACTTCAGTGTTTATAGGCATATATATCCTCCCCAATGGCTCCATGGCTACAATTAAAGCAGAGAGTTAATTTAAAGTTGGAAACCTTAAAGTGGAAACAAGTACTCAGTACCTGCTGCTATTTTATTTATTTATTTTCTCCTTTTAAGGAAAGTGTAATTTGCCCGGAGTATTTTTGAAATTGATTAAATTATAAAAATAAGAACTATGTACTACTCAACCACTTTAGATTTTAGTTGTCACTGAATAGGTTGAATGTAGATGCAAAATTCTTAACAATAGCTGTTTTGTTCATCCTTCATGTTATTGTTCGCTGCTGTTCTAGGGTTTTCTTGCAATTTTTACAATTCCTTTTTATAGTGATTCTATTGTATTGCTAGCCTTATTACCATGTTTGGTCTTTGATCATAAATACATTTTGATTGATTAGTAGTGACAATGTTTCCTCATTGAGCCCAGGTCATATTAATCTACATAAGAAACTTTACTTCCAAATGTACATAGAAGTACATTTGGTGAGCAGAATGGGGAGGCAGCAGGGAACGGCACTGGGAGATGGCTGCGGTATTGGGTGTGTGGAAAGAACCGCTGCCAGGGACTCCCCCATAACAGCTGGCCGTATCCTGGCTGCTCCCATGCTCCCGGGAACTTGCTCTGGTGTCTTGATAATCTTGGAAGCGTTTCCCCAAACTGCTGCGAATGTTAAGAGAACTGAGAACTGAGACGCCGGATGGGGGGGTCAAGGTGAGGATGTTGGGAACCAGTAAGAAGAAGAAGAAGACGTTAAATAATGGTTGGGATGGCCTGGAACCTTAGAGGTCACTGGAGACCCGTGTTAGGGCCATGGATGAGCCTAACTGACTACCCAGACCAGACTAACTGACTGCCCAGACCAGACTAAGACTAAGAACAGCTGGGCTTAAAAAGGCCACCTCCCATTCACTAAGGAACCCACATCTGTAACATCTGTAACTACATCTACTTTTAACCACCTTGGACTGTCCCCCATTTGCTCCACTTTGGGAATATTTGAACATTTCCCCCCCCCCGCCCTCTTTCCAAGTACTATCTGGATACTAAAGCCTCCAGCTTTAGTATCCCATTAAGACCTTAGCCCTCCGGCTATTGACTTTTACTACCTGCACCCTTACCCAATTGGGCTTTAATATTCTATCAATTTATTCAAGGTTAGACCTGCTCCGCCTGCGGGAGGCCCCTCTCTCGCAGGTATGGCCCTTGGCTCTTACAAGGGCCTGCCTTGATGACGGGTTTGTGAACCCCGAGAGGTGGAAGAAACGGAAGCTGAGGGGATTTTTAGTCAAATGTTTTACATTGTTTTTAGGGGGTTCCAGGGAGGGGGGGTGGGTGGGTCAGACCAGGAGCGATGTGAGAGCTGGGCCTCCAGGTGTGGTCGCGAACAGAAGGGGCGGAAGGGAGGAGGAGGGGGAGGACACCATTCCTATACAGGGCTCTTTAATTCCAACGGTCGCAGGGAGGGGCAGATACGAGGACAGCTTAAGAACCTACAGTCGGTTGGGAGACCGTGGTTGCTGGTTACACCCGGTCGCTTGTACCAACCCCCGCGTTCTAGGTGGTCAAGAGTTACAGACCCAAGGCCTGAGGCTGCTGTTATGCAATGCGAGGTCCGTTGTTAACAAGGCCCCCCTCATTCACGATCTAATTTTAGAGGGGGAGCCGGACCTCGCGGGAATAACGGAGACCTGGTTGGGCCACGAGGGAGGTCTTCCCCTCGTCGAAATGTGCCCACCAGGCTACCGAGCATTTCACCAGCCCCGAGCCCAGGGAAGGGGCGGTGGGGTGGCAGCAATTATTCGGGAGGACTTAGAGCCGAGGGAGTCTACTGTGCCACAGACGTCCGGATGTGAATCCCTTGTTGTGAAATGGGGGCCTGGGAGACAGTTGGGCCTGCTGATAGTATACCTGGCTCCTCGCTATACATCAGCGGCCCTGCCCGAACTCCTCGAGCTGATCGCATCGGTGGCGGTTGAGACCCCCAAACTTTTAGTGATGGGGGATTTTAACCTGCCATCGATGGGAGAAGCATCAGAGGGGGTTCGGGAGTTCATGGCTTCCATGACAGCCATGGACCTGACTCAAATGATTCAGGGCCCGACACACGAGGGAGGACACACTCTGGACCTTGTTTTTGTCTCTGGCCAGTGGCTGAGTGATCTGGGAGGAGGGGACTTAACCATCACTCCCCTGTCATGGTCAGATCACTCACTCCTCCGTCTTGACTTCCCTGGTGCTACCTCCCGCTGCGGGGAGGCGGAACCGGAAAGTTCCAGATGGTTCCGCCCCAGGCGCCTGATGGAACCTGATAGGTTCCAGACGGAGCTTGGGCCACCTCCTGTAACCTTGACCCGCCCCCGGGTAGAGGACCTGGTAGTTGCGTGGAATAATGCAACTACCGGGGCCTTGAACCGGGTGGCGCCTTTGCGGCCTCTCCGGCGGCAACGATCCACCCTAGCCCCTTGGTTTACCGAGGAGCTAAGGGTGATGAAGTGCCGCAAGAGACATCTAGAGAGTCGTTGGAGATCCTCTCGCTCCGAATTTGATCGAACACAGGCACGAGCCCATTTAAGGACGTACCTTGTGGCATTGAGAGTGGCCAAACGCCAATATTGTGCCACTCTCATTGCATCCGCGGAGAACCACCCTGCCGCCCTGTTTCAGGTGTCCCGCTCCCTCTTGTTTCAGAGGCCGCGGGAGGCCCCCCTACAGGGCAGGGCAGAGGAATTTGGTAAATATCTGCAGGATAAAATTGCTCATATCCGGAGAGATTGGGTTCCTGTCAGTGATCCAATGGAGACGTCCATGGCGAGTCTTGAGGTATCGATCTGGGAGGAGTTTGACTTGGTTGCCATCGAGGATTTGGACAGATTGCGTGGACGACTGCGACCCACCACATGTTTATTGGACCCGTGCCCCTCCTGGCTTGTACTGGCATCCTGGGAGGTTACACGAGACTGGCTCCTGGGCCTAGTGAATGCTTCGCTGAGCGAGGGGTCTCTCCCGGCCGCCTTGAAAGAGGCGGTGGTGAGACCCTTGCTCAAGAAGCCTTCCCTGGACCCTTTGGAGCTGGCCAATTATCGTCCTGTCTCCAACCTTCCCTTTTTGGCGAAGGTTGTAGAGAGTGTGGTGGCCTACCAGTTTCCACGACATCTGGAGGAAAATGATTATCTAGACCCGCGACAGTCCGGCTTCCGCCCCGGTCACAGCACGGAGACGGCCTTGGTCGCGTTGGTGGATGATCTCTGGAGGGCCAGAGACAGAGGTTGTTCCTCTATCCTGGTCCTATTAGACCTCTCGGCGGCTTTTGATACCATCGACCATGGTATCCTGCTGCGCCGGCTGGAGGGGCTGGGGGTCCGGGGCACCGTTTTGCGGTGGTTCGGCTCCTACCTTTCTGACCGGACGCAGCGTGTGTTGGCAGGAGAAGAGAGGTCGACCCTATGCCCCCTTACTTGTGGGGTGCCACAGGGGTCGGTCCTCTCGCCACTCCTCTTCAACACATATATGAAGCCGCTGGGTGAGATCATCCGTGGTTTCGGGGTGGAATACCATCTGTACGCTGATGATACTCAGCTGTACTTTTCCACCCCGAACCACCCCAACGAGGCCATCGAAGTGATGTCCCGGTGTGTGGAAGCCGTACGGATCTGGATGGATGACAACCGACTCAAGCTCAACCCCTCCAAGACGGAGTGGCTGTGGGTACCAGCTCCCCGGTTCAGCCAATTAATTCCATCATTGGCCATTGGGGGCATTCAACTTGCCCCCGTGGAGCGGGCGCGCAATTTGGGCGTCCTCCTGGATGCCCGGCTGTCCATGGATGACCATGTGACAGCCGTGGCAAGGGGGGCGTTCCACCAGGTTCGCCTGGTGCGTCAATTGCGCCCCCTACTGGACCGGGACGCCTTACGCACAGTCACGCATGCGCTGGTGACGTCTCGCTTGGACTACTGTAACGCTCTCTACATGGGGCTTCCCTTGAAATGCACCCGGAGGCTACAGTTGGTCCAGAACGCAGCCGCGCGGGTAATTATGGGGAGTACTAGGTACTCCCATGTGACACCGTTCCTGCGCGAGCTGCACTGGCTTCCTGTGGTCTATCGGGTGCGTTTCAAGGTTTTGATAATAATCTTTAAAGTGCTCCATGGCTCAGGACCTAGTTACTTGTGGGATCGTATTCTGCCCCATACATCCCTGCGACCAATCCGCTCGCACAGAGAGGGCCTCCTCCAGGTGCCGTCCACAAGACAGTGTGGGGCGGCGCCTAGGAGTAGAGCCTTCTCTGTGGTGGGCCCAGCCCTGTGGAATGACCTCCCTCTGGATATTAGGAATACCTCTGACCTCCGCTCCTTTCGTATTAAGCTTAAGACCCACCTATTCCAAGCAGCTGGCCTGGCTCAACTTTGATCTAACCATATCGCTCCTGACGGGCTTTTACTGGGTATTTTAATTATATTTAATTATCTAGGGGTTTTTAAATACTGTATTTTAATTGTTTTATTTATCAGCCGACCTCCTCCTTGTGTATGTCTCGGTATATGTCTCTGTTATATGTTTGTTTTGTCCATATTTATTTCATATGTTTCATTGTACGCCGCCCCGAGTCCTTCGGGAGAGGGTGCGGCTAAGAAATAAATAAAAGTAAAAGTAAGTAAGTAAGTAATGAGTCAAAAAGAGGGCTGTGAAAATATCTACAGACTCCTCACATCCTGGACATAAATTGTTTCAACCTCTACCCTCAAAACAACGCTATAGGGCTCTGCACACCAAGACAACTAGACACAAGGACTGTTTTTTCCCGAATGCCATCCCTCTGCTAAACAACTAATCCCCACAACGCTGTCAAATTATCTACTAAGACTGTATTACTGTTCCTCTCTTCCTTTCTAGTACCTATCTCTTTCCTAGTACCTCTTTCCACTTATGACTATAACCATGTGGCTTGTATCTTTACAATTGATATTGTTTTATTTGTTTCATAGTATAGTTTGATTGCTTATTAGTAACCTATGACTATCACTAAGGGTTGCATCTTATGATTCTTGATGAATGTATTTTATTTTATTTTTCTTTATGTACACTAAGAGCATATACATCAAAGACAAATTTCTTGTGTGTCCAATCACACTTGTCCAATAAACAATTCTATTCTATTATGTTCTGTTCTATTCTATTCTTCTAAAGTCAAAGCAAAACTCATATCAGAGTTTTTTCAGCAATGGGAAATCAGGTAGACAATTCAAAGCTGTTCCATATGCTTGTCTAAGGAGCTAAATTTGGCATTCTTTAAATTCTCCTTTGTGTGAAAAAGAAAATATTCAGGAAATCCAGTTTTTTTAAAAAAAGGAATTGGGAAAGTTTTCAGAATTGAATTATCCTACTCCCTACAAATACACAATTGTGGCATCTCAGATGCAAAATTCCTTTAAATATGTGTTATCTGAAACTGTACATTACTATAGATAAGACTTACAGAGAAGTAACGAATGAGTTCAATATTTGCATTAACTCACAATCCTGAGCGAATTAAATGCAATGGAGTAAATCATGAAGTAAGGTGTAATTTACTGTGCAAGCCGCCCAAAGTTACACGATTGTATTCCTATTGGAATACTCATTAGTTACAGTTCTAGCGGGGGCTTTTCTAATGAAAATAATATTTTCCTGCATTTTATATGAACGTTGGGCACGCTGTTGACTTTCCTCTCTAGCAATGTGTTAGCAGTCGTTGGAACCTTTAATATCTTAAAATGTTGCAAAAAATGGAGAATGTAGATGTGATGGGGAAGGAAAAAGGCTTTGTTCTTCAGAAATCTAAAAATAGATGGAAAGGGTCTTACTACATTCTCAAGAGTATTATGGATTTTTGGCTGACATTAGTTCCTCTGAAGTGAATGTCAGACTTACTCAGAACAGTTATAAAAAACAAAGAAAGCTGCCCTGTTACCATTATTAGAAGGGCAAGACAAATGAAATGCCATGATAACCATTAGGCGAGAGAGGGGGGGGAAGAAACTGTAAAATATATTTGTATATTATCTGGTAGCAAATGGAGGGTCCCACGTTAAAAGTGGCTAAACTAGGAAGTGAACATACCAAAATATATCCTTAGGGACGTTCTTTACTAAATGTACCTGTTCCCTATAGGGCGGTGATGGTGAACCTTTTAGACCCCAAGTGCCCAAACTGCACATGCACTCATGTACTCTAACAGAAAGGTGCACTTGCACGAAGGCACACATACATGGACATGCGCCCATGCGCAGCAGAGACCCGAAGACCAGCTGGCTGGCAGGAGGTGGGGCAGTGGTGGGTTGCAAGCGGTACACCCTGGTATGGGTACACCAGAGCCTGCCTGGGGCACCGGATACTGTTCTGGTACGGTGCTCTGGAGGGAACACCTGCCCTCCCGAGCTCCTTACCGGTCTTTTAAGTCTTCGATGCTTTCGCGCACGGTGCGTACAGTGCCTGCGTGATGCTCCGCTGAGCAGCTGGAGCATCGCAGAGGCTCGCTGAGGCGCTAAGACACATGCACGCACTGTGTCCATGTGTGTGCATGGTTCGCGCATCCATGTGGATGCCGCCGGGCCCGTTCCAACCGTATCGGCTGGAATGGGATCCAGAACCCACCACTGAGGTGGGGCATCCAAATTCCGACAGCAGGGCAAGAGGTAAGATCTTTTTCTTTCAAGATTTTTATCATTTGCAGGGAAACAGAAGCTCATGAAAGAAACGCCACGGAGATCTGACCTGGGGCAACGGTGCTCGTGCCAGCAGAAAGGGCTCTGCGTGCCACCTCTGTGCCATAGGTTCACCATCACGGCTATAGGAAGATCTACTGTTGTTTATTGCATACTTTTGAGAGCTTTCTAATATATTCAAATATAATAAGTTAGTTTAGCATCAATATTGTCTCTGCTTGGAGATGGGGACTTGTAAAATGGGTGGAAAGAATGCTGGACATACATATTGCAGGAAATAGAGAGATTTTCGCTCCCAAGGAGGCTTCAATCTGAGTGAAAGAAATGAAGAGTTAAGGGGAAAATACTGTATATTTTGCAGCTGCCAATATGCTAAGGGGCCTGTTCTGTGGGCGACTTTGGTACCGCACCAATTCATTTTGCTTAGAGCCTTACAGTAGCGTAGCCTGTACCCTCTCTGTGTGCAATTGCGTGTTTCCAGAGCTCTAAGCGTAATTAGCACGGGTAGTCTGAAAGCAGAATATGCCTTTTGTTATTCCAACGTTCACCCTTTGTATATTCAAATACTGGTAGCCCTCAACCTACGACCACAATTTCTGTTGCTAAGCAAATCAGCTGTTAAGTGAGTTTTGCCCCATTTTACTGCCTTCCCTGCCTCTGTTGTTAAGTGAACTCCTGCAGTTGTTCGGTTAATAACATGTTGTTAGGTTAATTAGGGGATGGGTTGTTAAGAGAATCTGGCTTCCACATTGGCCTTTCCTTGTCAGAAAGTTGCAAAGGGGGATCACACGTCCCTGAGACACTGAAACCGTCATAGATATGAGTCATTTGCCAAGCGTCTGAATTTTGATCACACGACCTTGGGGTCATAAGTGTAGAAAATGCAGGGGTGGGCTGCTGGTGGTTCGAAGGGTTTTGGGACAACCTCTAGCTAAGATTCTCCGCAGTTCAGAGAACCTCCAAATCCCACTCCTGGCTGGACCCGCCTACCCCTCCCCTCCCAAGAGTCCCCACAGGGCCCGTTTTGGATGTAGGTAAGTGCAGGGCACGCCTGGAGGCTTGGGGAGGGCAAAAACAAGCCTGTTAGAAGTTCAGAGGGCCTCAGGAGCCTGGGGAGGCTGTTTTCGCTTTCCCGGAGGCTTCAGGAATGCCTCTGGAGCCCGATGAGATAAAAAACGCACCCCCCCCCACCCATTGTGCAGGAGTCTGACTAGGCCACACCCACCATGCCACACCCATACACTAACCGGGCAGAGAACCCCTTGCTAAAAATTTGCCCTGGATATATGTCACTTTTACAGTGCCGTTGTAACTTCAAACAGTCGCTAAACAAGAAAAAAGGCAAGCCGAGGGCTACTTGTTATATATAACAGCAGCAGAGGTAAAAAATAAATAAATAAATAGGACACCGGCTGATTCTTCTCTGTTCTACGCCATGTAGGAAAGAATGGCTTTTGTGTCTAAGGCAGAACTAGAACTCACAGACTACTGGTTTCTAGCCTGGTACCTTAGCCACCAGACCAAATTGTCTCCCCTTTGTTTATTTAGTAAATTTATCTCCCTTCGTTCCGACATATATGAAGACTCGATGACAGAGATGTAAAGCTCCTTGTTTCAGTGTGGCACCTTTGTACCATTCTGTTTGGCCCAGGTAACCAAGGGTTGTGCTTTCAATCACAGAGTTGCCGGTGGCCCCTTGCTCCAACAGCCCTCTTTAGATCTCAAAGCCATTGTTTGCTGTTGCCTTCTGCTCCAGATCAAAAGATAAAAATTTGCAGCCCATACAATATTTGCTTAAGTGTGTGTGCCCTTTGAATGTAACACTTTCCGATTAGCGTGGTGGTCCTGATGAATATTTCATTATTGGTTAAATTTTATTGCCTAGTCCAACATGCTAGTTAAAAAGAAAAGGAAAGTGGGGGGGAGATGGAACCATTAAAGGCATACGTCCAACGAGTGCGCAGATGAACAGACTGTAATATTTAACCCTTGCTTCGTTCTAAGAACTTATTTCCTATCTTTTAGGACTTTTTGAGGATGTGTTTTATAGGAAACTAGAAGTGGGAAGGAAAAGCAAAACCCCTGGACTTCCTCCTCCGTTCTCAGCTATGAATAAAGCATGGGGCATCACGCCTTGATTTAAAATCCTGCTTACAAAAAGCAACTGAAGAGGTACTGAACGTTGTTATCCAATGAAAAAAGGTTAGTTATGGTCACTAGTGGGTATATTTAGAAATTTCCCCATGCAGATATGTTGATTTTATTTATTTGGGACCTTTAATCTCACTCTTTAGCTAAAAAGGGTCAGAGTGACTTCTTCCTGTTTAGAATAAGTGCGACTTATTCTTGGACTTTATAATATAAAATTCACAACAACTACAGAAGAAAAAAAAGCAGGTTAGGCACAAATCAAGTGAGATCAATTCCTATTGCTCAATAGCTTGCCTACATCTCTCTGTCTGTCTGTCTGTCGTTTGCTCTTTCTTTCTTTCTTTCTTTCTTTCTTTCTTTCTTTCTTTCTTTCTTTCTTTCTCCCTCCCTCCCTCCCTCCCTCCCTCCCTCCCTCCCTTCTTTCTTTCTTTCTTTCTTTCTTTCTTTCTTTCTTTCTTTCTTTCTTTCTCTCCCTCCCTCCCTCCTCTCTGTCATCTCTCTATTCCCTCACTCACTCACTTTTTCCTTTCTTTTCTCCTACCCTCCCTTTTTCCTCCTTCTCTCTCCTCCTCTCTCCTTCCTTCCTTCCTTCCTTCCTTCCTTCCTTCCTTCCTTCCTTCCTTCCTTCCTTCCTTCTTGCAATTAGTTCCAGGTATACCTACAGGAATGTCTGCAGAATGAGGGCAAAAAAGGCAAGATGGCGCCTGCAATAGTGCAATTGCAGCTGGGCCTGTTACTTTATGCACACGCTTCTCTGGGAACATGGCTGCATTCCTGGCGTTTCCCTAAGCAATATGACAACACTAGATAAAGTAGATGTGGGGTGTGTGTTTCTGCTTCAGACAGAAATAAAAAAGTTGTACCAGTGAACAAAAAATGCAAATGGAGGGACGCTGCGATATTTTTCAAAACAGGGAAAACCAAACATCCATTTTTCCCCCTTGTGTTCCCCTCCTGTAATTGTAGATTTTATTTCACTTATCGGTTTGAAAACAGATTACCAGAAAAGGATAACAGGGGTGGGGGGGTGGGGGGTGTCGAAGGGGAGGGGAATAATACCCACTTTGCAACTATAAAACCATATTTTAAACCAGGAGGATGCAAATGGGATTGTTAAGAGTACAGAGATGTTGTTCCAGGTGGCAAAACTCCAAGTGGTGCTTTCCTGTCCTTGCTGTCAAACAAACAAGACATGCACAAACCCAAACAGAGCAATATTATGATTTTTCTCCCTCCTCCTTTATTCATAGCTGCTCTCTGTGTCCACTTTTTTAAATGTGGGGTTTTTTTTCACTCTCTTCTTTTTCCCCTCTTCTTTTTTTTTTAACTGACAAGCCCACAATTTCCAGAAAAGAAAGCTAGCATTAATTAAGACAGTGCCAGCTGTAATTTTCTTGGGAAGTAAATTTCTGCACAACTAAAGGTTACAGAGACCTTTTCACTGTCAAAATTTACTACAGGCTGTGAATGTTAATGTTTCTAATGAAGACATGTTCTCTGTCCCTGAACTTAAAAGTATTCGGACAGAAAGGCAAAGAGGAAAGAAGGGAAGGGAGGTGAAAAAAAAGAATGAATGAAAGAAAGAAAGAAAACTGGGTTTGACAAATGTATCTAGAGCTTCTGCACTAATATAGGCTTATGCCTACTGATGCCCCTAATAATGATAGTCTTTGGATAATCTTGTTTTCTAAACAAGGAATATTTCCATAAATTGGCAATTTTGCCTGACAGGTCAACTTATACAGGGAACTCTTTGCCACAAAGACAGTGGTATAATAAGCATTTAACCTCTTAGGCCAGGGGATTTCTAAATGGACTCTACTCTGGGAATGTTAATTGAGCAGGACTTCAGTTCCTTTGCCCACATTAGATTAAAGGATCTGGGATCATTTTTTTTTATTTCCAATGTTTAAAATCCCGTGAGTCCCTTGAACTGCAAGGCTATCCAACGGTCAGTCCTAGAGGAGATCAACCCCGACTGCAAATCTAGACAGCAGACTAAAAAGCAGAGACATCACCCTGCCAACACAAGTATGTCTAATCAAGGCTATGGTTTTCCCAGTTGAAATGTATGGCTGTGAAGGTTGGGCCATAAGACAGGCTGAGCGCCAAAGAATTGTGACGCTGGAGAAGACTCCTGCAAGTCCCTTGGACTGCAAGGTGATCAAACTGGTCAGTCCTAGAGGAGATCAACCCTGACTGCTCTTCAGAAGGCCAAATCCTGAAGATGAAACTCAAATACTTTGGCCACCTAATGAGAAGGAAGGACTCACTGGAGAAGAGCCTAATGCTGGGAACGATTGTGGGCAAAAGAAGAAGGGGATGACAGAGAATGAGGTGGCTGGATGGAGTCACGGAAGCAGTCGGTGTGAGCTTCAATGGACTCCTGGAGATGGTAGAGGACAGGAGGGCCTGGAGGAATGTTGTCCTTGGGGTCGCAATGAGTTGGACACAACTTCACAACTAACAACAACAACAAATGTTTAAAAATGGACTTCGGTCTTTTAGCATACGTTGTTGCCTGACAGAGGAGCAGACTATTACAGTCAGAATTTTTATTTTTCTTCCTCAGGAACTTGGCTTTGAGACCATGAGAGAAAGGGCCAGAATTTTAACAGAATAACAGAGGTGGAAGAGACCTTGGAGGTCTTCTAGTCTAACCCCCTGCTCAAACAGGAAACCCTGCACCATTTCCACCAAAGTGACTCTAGTGTTGGAGGCATCTACAGCTTCTGAAAGTAAGTCATTTAATGATTGATTGTTCTGTCAGGAAATTTATCCTTAGTTCTATGTTTGGCCTTTTGAGCCTTTCTACCTGTTTTTGAAAGGGAAGTGGTGGCTCAGTAGCTAAGATGCTGAGCTTGTCGATCAGGCAGGTTGGCAATTGGGCGATTCAAATCCCTAGTGCCACATAATGGACTGAGCTCCCATTCCTTATCCCAGCTTCTGCCAACCTGGCAGTTCGAAAACACATAAAAATGCAAGTAGAAAAGTAGGGATCACCTTTGGTGGGAAGGTAACAGCATTCTGTGCGCCTTCAGTGTTTAGTCATGCTGGCCACATGACCACGGAGACGTCTTCAGACAGTGCTGGCTCTTCAGCTTTGAAACAGAGATAAGCACTAGAGTTGGGAATGACTGGCACAAATGTGCGAGGGGAACCTTTACCTTTACCTTATCTGTTTCTGAGTACATTTGTTTCATATTTTTTTTAAAAAAAGTGACCTTGACCTTGGTTGGTTGCACAGTTGTTAGATGTTTTAGACTGGATTTGGCTTTTTTATGCATCTGTTAAATCCTTCCAACATCTGGAATAGGCAGATGTTGCTTGACGATGTTAAAGGCATTTTCACAGGATGTAAGCTGTTCCAAGTAGAGCTGTCTATTGCAATTGACTGATAGCGATTTTGTCAATGCCCAAGTGGTGCTCCAGATGTGCTCCAAGGCGCCTATTTTTTTGGCTTTCTTTTGTAGAGTTGTTCCATTTCTGTTTGCTGGCCTTTGTACTTTATGATTTTTCTCCAGTTCTCGATATTGCTGTCTCCAGGTACTGCAATGTCCACTATTCAGACTTTTCTTTTTGTAATATATTGTAGACTTTTTATATCTTTTAATTCAGTGTCGCTAGGTAGGTTTCATCTGTTGCCTTCCCTGACTTGCATATATAAAGGGTGATTGTCTATAGTGGTGAGTGTCTACTTTTCAACTGAGGTCTCCAAGTGCCTGACAGTCCCCACTTTCTGTTAATCCTCGAGGCTACGACACCATTGACTATAACTGCCAGCCCCTGATTGGTTGAGCAGCCAGCTGGCGGGAGAATGCAGCCATTCTATTGGTTCAGCGTCTGACAGTTCTGGCATAAAAAGGGCTGTCAGCTGTCAAATGCTGCTGTTTGCCGCGTCGAGGTTTGCCTTACATTTTGCCTTGTTATACTGTTAATAAAGGTTGTGTTAGCTTCAACCTGCCTTGCCTCGTTCTCCCTACAGAACACTTTCCACATGACTCCACACTTTTTTCTTGTTCTCCTGCTTCTCTTTTGTCCCCCATGCTACCTGCTGAGACTGAACTCTGCAGTTCTCAGCTCTCAATGATAGGGCCTGCAGTCAAGGTACAGTGGGGAAGATGCTCAGTGGAAAAAAGGGACCCTGCCAAATTTTCCACAGACAGATGGGTATTTTGATCTTTATGGATCACTCCATCTCTATTTCTATCTATTCTCTCTGTCTCTTTCTGTCTCTCTGTTTCTGTCTCTGTCTCCCTCTCTCTCTCTCCCTCTCTCTCTCCCTCTCTTTCTTTCTTTCTTTCTTTCTTTCTTTCTTTTTCTTTCTTTCTTGTTCTCTCCCTCCCTACTCTCTATCTTCTCTCTGTTCCGTCCCTCACTTTTTCCTTCTTTCTTTCCTCCCTCCCTCCCTCTTCCCTCCCTCTTCCCTCCCACTTCTCTATCCTCCTCTCTCCTTCCTTCTTTCCTTCCTTCCCTCCTTCCCTCCTTCCCTCCTTCCTTCCTTCCTTCCTTCCTTCCTTCCTTCCTTCCTTCTGTCCATACATCTTGCAATTAATTTCAGGTATACCTACAGAGGTGTCTGCAGAACGAGGGCAAAAAAGGCAAGACGGTGCATGCAATATTGTAATCACAGCTGGGCCTGTTACTTTATGCACACACTTCCCTGAGAATATGGCTACATTACTGGTGTTTCTCTAAGAACATTAGATAAAGTAGATGCGGGGTGTGTGTTTCTGCTTCAGGCAGGCAGGAAGAAAAAAGTTATACCAGTGCACAAAAAATGCAAATGGAGGGACGCTGCGATATTTTTTCCAAACAGACAAAACCAAACCTCATGGTTGTCCCAAAGGTGCTTTTCCAAAAAAACCAACCCCCCCCCCCAAACAATCCAGTTGTCTTTTGGAAAAATACCCTTGGAATTTCTCTCTCAATCTATTCTGTCTTTCTGCTGTCTCCCTCCCTCCCTCCATCTCCTCTTCTTTATATGTATAGCAGAATTTGGATATGATATCCATTGTTCCCTGCCATAGGTTTATTTTCTGCATCAAGTGTGGCAGTGAATGTGGGTTTCTCCCCTGCCCATCAGCATTAAGGAAAGGAAAGGAGCTCTGGGATCTAAAAAGTAGGAAATCAATGTCTCAGTAAATATCTATATGGACACTAGAATAATCTATTAAAAGCCATGACTATCCTATATCAATCGAGAGATCAGATCTCATTACAACTGCAATCCCTTCCCTGAACATGTAAATTGGATTTATTTAGACATTCTCTCTCTGTGTGTGTCTCTGTGTCTCTCTGTCTCTGTCTCTCGCTCTCTCTCTCTCTTCCTCAGCACAAAACTACTGTCATATGCTCTTCCTGGCTTAACGTCTTCTTTCAGTGTAGGCTTACTAGATGTTGGAACAACACTTGATCTAAGCTCCCAAATTTCTCTCTGTTCCTGGATTATTCATGCAACTCGTTTCTGGTTCAGATTAGAACATAAAATCATAAGAGCCCTCAAAGAGTCCTAATGGATTTACCTAACAGCCTATATATTTTAGCAATCTGGGTTGTCCAGCAGCCAACCAAAGGGATTTGCTATTAGATCAAATTGAATCCTGAACCTTAATTTTTTCTTTGGTTTGGAATTTACTCATTGGCTTACTGGCTAACACAGATCATAAATAAAGTTTGTTCCGAGATTTGCCTGTAGCCTCCAGTGGAATCCAGTTCAATTTAGCATTCCACTCACAGGGTGTGAGACATGGGAAATGGGAAAAAGGAATACCATCCAGCAGGCTTTTCCAAACTAATGTTGTTAGATGCAAAATTGTGTCCGGCCCATCGCAACCCCATGGACAATGTTCCTCCAGGCCTTCCTGTCCTCTACCATCCTCTGGAGTCCATTTAAGCTCACGCCGACTGCTTCAGTGACTCCATCCAGCCACCTCATTCTCTGTCGTCCCCTTCTTCTTTTGCCCTCCATCTTTCCCAGCGTTAGTGTCTTCTTCCAAACTATAGATCATGGCCACCCACAAGAAATCATGAACAAATCTGAGGATGGATGTTACAAACAAGGGTTGTGGCCTTGTGCAGAGAAACCAAAGTTGCTGTCAAAAATCACTCTCACTTTGTCTAGACCACAGTTTCTCAATTTGGGAACTTTACAATGAGTGGACTTCAACTCTCAGAATTCTGGCTGGCTATACTGATTGGGAAATTCTGGGAGCTGAAGTCTACAAATTTTAAAGTTGCTAAGTTTGAGAACATTGGCCTAGGCAAAGTCCATAGTAAATTGTGATACAATTTTCCATGTGCTTATGCTTTGGATGTTTATAGCTAGGGTCCTGTTTTACTGCAGGAAGTCTGGATTTTCTACAGTTGCTACTATAAAGAGCAAACATTGATCCAAAATAAATGTAGAATGAAAATGGAAGTGGGATGTCTCAAAATTAAATACAGGTTTTCAGGGATCATACAGAACTAAGCAGATGTATCCTCTCACTGCTAACCATGTGCTAAACTTGATCTCTTTCATATTCAAATTATATATGTTTGATAAAGTTGCAAGTTTCTATCGTCATTTTAATTCATATTCAGATTAAACTTTCATCGTTTAAAGTAAGTATTCTATTTCATTCTTGCTCACCCTGAACCCCAGTGAAATAAATCTGTTATAATGCCGAGGAGGAACACAAATTCATTACAGTACTATAAAAATTTGGGAGGGGGGAATGCCTCTCTGGATATAATTTTGTATGCCAATCACTTGGAAAAGTTTGATTCTATTCAGAGAAATATAACTATAATGAATCATAGAATTGTGGGACTGCAAGGGACCTTGGAGGTCTTCTAATCCAAACCCTACTTAAGGCAGGAGTCCTGATACCATTCTAGACAAATGAACGTCCAGTCTTTTCTGGAAACCTCCAGTGATGGAGCATACACAATTCCAACAGGCAAGCTGTTCCATTGATTAATTAGTCTTAATTTCTCATTTTCTGTTGTCCATTTAATAGAGAGTTTTTTTTATTATGAAAACATTCACAATGCCTGAGAGATTGACTTGAACCACATTTTGTGGTGAACAAATACACCTTGTACTTCTCCAACTTTTAAGAAGAGTTTGGAGAACCATTTGTCTGAAATGGTATAGGTTTCCTGCTTGAGCACTGGGTTGGACTACAAGACCTCCAAGGTTTTTCAACTCTGTTAAACTGGATTAACATTCTGACAATGTGTGTTTTCCAATCAAAGTTATATATTACGAAACACAGTTTGTATTCCACATATAACAGTTTGCCCATTTTCAGAATTTTATTATTATTATTTTCAATAACCCATCAGATTAGTGCAGAAACAAAGAGGGAGAGTTGGGGTGGTGGTGGTGTTGAAAAACACAGGTGATGCTAACACAGTCTGAAAATAAGTTAACCAAGGTTCTTAGCAAAGTTCCACTTACTTCAACCTCAGCCGATATTTCCTGTCTACCCTATCTAAGAGTTATACCAAACAGATCCAACAGCAATTCATGAATAATATGAAGAAGTGGCATAGAAGGTCAGCTGAACAAAGAATTCCTTAGGGTACGCAGGAAAGGGCACTCTTGGAAAAAGTTGCAGAAATCACATAAAAAAGGCAATATTGCACAGCCTCAGCAAATTGTGTCGTGAACATTCAAAAGTATGAAAGTTCAACCCAAGATTTCAAAGTTGTGACGGACCATTAAATATGGATGTTCTTATATATGTAGGATGGATATATCAATCTTAATTTCTCCCATGCATGACTTCCTTCCTTCCTTCCTTCCTTCCTTCCTTCCTTCCTTCCTTCCTTCCTTCCTTCCTTCCTTCCTTCCTTCTTTTTACAAAACAACCCCAACTTTCTTTTCTTTTTCCTGCATTTCTGGAACTTCTGAAACTTTTTTGGAATTAGTTTTTGGAATTAGAATCATGTGAGTTCTCTCCTGATTTTTAAAGAGCCAACCTACCTGGTTGTCTTTCTGAGGTGAATTCTTCTCTTGACAATTTTCAGTGACACCTGTCTTATATTTTTCCCAAAGTGCAAATGATTGCTACAGATTTCAGCTCTGCCATATTCCCCCATCTGAACCTGTGGATGAAACAGTTCACTCATTGTAAATGTATGAATGTCCACAGCACAATTCTCTTTGTGAAGTGTGCTTCAGAAATGTGCATTAGTCTGTATCCTCAGCATTAAAATACATGCATGAGAATCTTAATGTGTATGCTGATGTATAGACACACATACATCCAAACACAGTATGTGATTGTGTACTACGTCTCTCAATGCTGGGAATTGAAATCCACATATCTTAAAGTTGTTGAGGTTGAGAAACAGTTCGTTGCATCAAACAACACTGTCTTTTCATGCAGCACTTTATTACAAAGCGCAATATCAATGAAATACTTGTGGGACTTCATTCAAAGGAACAAAATGTTGTAAGAAATGGTGCATCCAATTTGTGAATTTAATGTTAGGTATTCCAGGCAAAAGAAGATCAGGTAGGTAGAATAGAATAAACATTAGGAGAAAGAGAGGGAAGGAGAGAAAAAGAAAGGAACCCAACGGGAACAGAGATATCCTTGCTTTTCATGCAAACCAGGATCACATCCCAGGCTATACAGTACAGATTGAACCCAAGTGTGCTAGTAGCATTACCAGATGAGGGTGATGAATTTATTGCCAGGTTAATGCAGACCCAAACATTTTCCATCATTGGGTATGAAAAGGAGTCTATGCTGTTTGTTGTCAAATCCATATGTGGATATTCATGAGACAGATAAGCTGTAACTGGACTGAGTTAGCATAGACAAACTCCAACAGAGAGGATGGCCCAGTATGGATGATTCCATCCCTTCCTCTCTCTAATTAAAACTGACTGATAGAGCGACCTCCAAGGAAAACTGCACAATTCTCACTATATGTCTAAGTGACTCTTGCAAGAGACTGAGATTTTACACAAATAGTTTTGGTAAACTTTCTCTCTTCCACTCCAGGAATATGTAGTAATTCTGATTCACTCCCAAAGAAAGAAAGCACAGTAAGTCCCATCTTAGGTGTGCTTTCTGCTGTTTTATTTATTCTGAAATGTTTGGTGATATAAAAACCTGACTTTTATGTAGTCTCATGTCAGACAATTCCAAGACTGAGGTTGCCTTCAAAGGGTGCAATTATAGGCACTTGCCATGCTTTCCATATGGTGCAAATTTGTTCATCAGTAACTTCCTTACCTGGATATTCAGCCACTAGAGATGCTTCAATTTCTGCTAAATTTCTGACTATCATCCATTTAATCGAAGGAAGATACCTATGGGGACTGGATTGCCTTCTATGGTAGAACAGTGTATGAAGTCCTTTTCAGGCATTGAATAGCTATGTTGGAGGACTGTGGAAAGTAACTTTCTGTGTATTTTGTCTGTCCTTTAATGAAGTGCAACAGAGGGATGTTTTTGTTAGAAATTTTCCCGTTGAATTTGCAAGGAAAAGATTTACAAAGCCTTTGTAAGTTCCTTTTAGATAGATTTTGGAACACCTTCAATGCTATTCTAGTCATTATTTGCAGTGCTTTTACACTACAGGAAATCCTCAAGTTAGAACGTTTTGTTTAATGACGGTTCGATGTCAAAAGTAAGTGAATTCCACTCCTGACCCTCTGGGAAGCTTTTTTTTGGGGGGGGGATTCTTCAACTAAATCTGGTATTGCCATAATAAAATTGCACCAAATGAAACTCCAGCAATTTTAAGAGAAAGAAAAGAAAAGGCAACATTTGTTTAGAAAGAACGTCCAAAGAAAACGCAGCTCTTTTTGCATTGCCTTAGAACAAGACGGTCTGTTTCTGGAAAAGTGCGTTTAACAGCAAGCTACAAATCTCTCTGAGGACAGAACAATTGTCATCCATTCTGTTCTCTTTTGTCTCCAACGATAGCATCTGTGGTACTGTTAGGAGATAGGAAATGTGTGTCTATCACTACACCTGTCTGAAAAGTAACAATACCCTCCAGGTTCAGAGACTCATTTTGCTGTGTTTTATTAGAATAATGAATGAATGCCCAACCAGACTGCTCAGAAAACAATTGCAACTGTGGAATTCAAACTGTATTATTAACAGTGAAAAAGAACCAAAAGCCAGCAGCAGAATTTCCTGAAAAGGCCCCATAGTTATACATGCGCACGGATGCACTTACATTTCCACTCGTGTATGTGTCCATTCACATGCAAAGGATTCAGTGTTGTTTGAACAAGTAAAACACCACCCATGATTTCCAGACCATTTAAGCGCATTATTAGAGTTTGAAGGTGTGAAGCTGAGACAGTTAACTCCTGAAAAAGGGCTTGTCTGAATTCACCTAGGTAGAAACACCAGTGACTGATGTTGGAGTATCCCTTTAACTGTTATAACAGAAGGAAGTGCATTTTGACTGGGGCAGTTTCTATGACAATGAGGTGTTAGTTGTTCTGCATTTTATGAATTTTATGAAAGTTTGTGTGTGTTTCCTCAGGGAAAAAAATGGGGCAGTTTGGTGTAGTGGTTAGAGCAGGGGTCGGCAACCTTAAACACTCAAAGAGCCACCAAGGTCCTAACTGGAAGCCCCCTGTTCAATTCTGAAGCCGACCGGAAGTCCGGTTCCCCCACCATAGAGTCTCCTCCTAGCGCGGCAATCCTTTTTCCTACACCGAAAGCCTTATCAATTGTGGAGCCGACCAACAACAGGGAGCTGCAGCAGAGGGATGAAGAGCCACATGTGGCGCCAGAGCAGCAGGTTGCTGACCCCTGGGTTAGAGCATCTGGCTAAAAACTAGGAGTCCATGAATTCTAGTCATGTCTTAATCCCAAAGATGGTTGGGTGACCTTGAGCCAGTCACTCTCTATCAACCCTAGGAAAAAGGCAGTGGCAAACTGGGGTGATTTGCTTAATGGCTGTGATAGAAATGGTTGTAAAAATCAGGTCTGGTCCTTGCTTTATGACTGTACCAACTTACAAGGAAATTCTGGGCATCATTGTGTTAATAAATCAAGGACTTCATGTACCGTAATGCAGGTAATCCTCCACTTACAACAGTGTGTTTAGTGACCGTTCAAAGTCACAACAGCACAGGAAAAAATGACTTATCATTTTTCACACTTATGACCATTGCTGCATCCCCATGGACAACACTAGGATGTTGGCAATTGACTTATATTTATGACGGTTGCAGCGTCCTGGGGTCATGTGATTCTCTGACAAGCAAAGTCAATGTGGAAAAGCCAGATTCGCTTAATGGACCACGTTACTAACTTAACAACCGCAGGGATTCTTTTAACAACTTTGGCAAGAAAGTTCATGCAATGGGACAAAACTCACTCAACAGCCGTCTCGCTTAGCAACAGAAAAGTTGGGCTCAATTATAAGTCGAGGACTACCTGTAACACGTTCCAGTGCATCGAGTGTATGGAATGTCAGTGAATATTCCCATGATGAGGATTTTAAACTTATGCAAAGTGGATGAATGATATGTGAATTGCACATAGCAAAAGGATGCGCCAGGGAAAGCATTAGCCAGCACCATTAAAAAATTTAACAACTCTTGAATTACGTTTATGTGTGTGAGTGTATGTGTATATGAAAGCCTTGTGATGTCTTTGAGCAGCAGATATATCACAAAATTGGGAAGTATTTGAGAGTGATAAGGAAGAACAAAGATAAAGGAGATTAGGTAAAGTGGAAGAATCAATTGTGTTCCAGTTTAGGTGAATCTATGCAATTTATTACTCAAAGGCCAATGGGTTGGAGAAGGCTGGAATATATGTGACTGTGAAGTGAATCATATTCAACTTGTAAATGAAGTCAAGCTCAAGCAGGCAGGTCATGCTTAATTTCAAGTACCTTTTTGTATAAAACATTCATTTGCTTCCTACTCCCTGTTGTGTTCAAGAGATTAAAAACTTTGAGGGAAAAAATAGCAGTCAAGTATTTGTAGACGGTCGCTAGCTTAAAGCAGCCTCTTGCCTTGTACAGCTTTTGAACTCCTAGTAATCCAAAAGGTAGTTAGCAGATTCCCCCCCCCCCCAAGTGCTAAAAGACAAAAATAACATGCTATGGAAGACGGTGACCCCCTTGGAACGAATTTAAATATAGTTTAGTTCAGCTCTAAGAGATCAGCTATAAAGATATATTCATAGCTTGAAACATTCGAGCATTCCAGCATCAGAAAACTTTGAAATAATATTTCAAATGTGTAGGGTTTCCTACCTGAGAAGAGGGTTGGACTAGAAGACCTCTAAGGTCCCTTCCAACTGAATAGAATCTGTTATTCTATTCTATTTTAATCTGTAAAATCCAAAATCAAAGTTTCTTTTTTTTGCCACTTCAAGCAAAACATCCAGAAGTTTTTTCCAAGTAGAAATAGAAGCTGTTCTATTCTATTCTATTCTATTCTATTCTATTCTATTCTATTCTATTCTATTCTACACAACACAAATTCAGAGAAATTAACAAAGCCCTTGCTCTGTCCATCTACACTTGGTTCCCCCTTCTTTTGTTTATGGTGAGAATAAACCACAATCCAGTCATTGGCTATTGTTTTTCATTTTTCACATAGCTCTGCAAAAGATTGTACCTGCAAAAGATTGTATCTGTGGATTGTTTCAATATGTTAGATATGTTGGCAAAGCAAAGCACCAAAGGAAATGTCTGGACTATTTTATTTGTCTCTTATTCTGTAACATTGCAAGATATATCAGAGATGTGATCAGATGGACTTTGAGGTTCCACATAACCAAGAAGTCCTCAATGAAGAAGACCTGGTAGCATTTAAATGTTTTTCAAATCAGATTGTGGTAGGCATGGAGGAAGTTCAAGGCAGACCTTGGAGGGAGCAATGGGCTTCCCTGGAGTAAATCCTTACTTGTGAATAGCTTTGACAAGACATTTTTGGTGGCTTGCATTTAGATGGTGAAGGCCGCCAATGTACTAGGATATGGCTGAAATAATAAGCATTTCAGCTTAGCTTCAGCAGAATGGGTGGCTTCCTTTTCTTTGATATCCATCAGGCATCAGGTACTTCTGTACCTGATGCCTGATGGATATACCTCAAACGTAACTTAAGTGCTTGAGAATCACTTCTCTCTTTGTCTTTGACATCTTTATGATCAGAACAAGCTCAGAAAAGAGACTTCTTCAGCACCTAAAGATGTTATTTGTGACCTTGAGATCTGGTGGTGGTCCAGTGGCCATAATGCATCTTCATTAGCTATAATCTTAGTTGTGTTACACATGCACTAATTCAACAGGTCTCTGATGTACACTAATGCACATAGCTACAGAAAATCCAGTTATCACATCTTGCACCTTCATTTCTGATGGGATTGTAGCAACATGTGTTGTTTCAGTGACCCTCCAGATGTTGTCTGGAATTGTCACCATCCTTCATCATTGGCCATATTAACTAGGGTTCCTGCAATGAGTGTGTTGCAGACAAAGACAGCTGATTTGTGATGTGGCGAATTGTCCAAAGGCTCCATACGTAAACAAACCACAAAAGCTATCTCTTTGAAGCAGTGGAACTTGGACCTTGCTTCACACATGCTAACGTCTATGTTGTGAATTAATATTCTCCAGACAAAACATTCATGTGGTATATTAGCTGTTGGAATAGATTTCACTATGTTGAATGTGTCTGATAACAAATGAAGAGTTAAGATCAAAACAACTTTTGTTTATATCCTTTCTTGGAGAAAAAAATCAATCATGCATTATCTCTCATTTCCCATGTCAGTGAATGAGCACAGGTTATAAAGATTGATAA